>NC_041388.1:497929103-497977947 GCF_002162155.2 Triticum dicoccoides | reverse complement strand
CGCGTCGTGGGAGCCCCGCTGCCTTCGTCCTCGCTCGGGGCCGGCGAGCCCTTCCTCTCCTCCAGCCGTACTCCGACGACCTCGAGCCTCTACTCCGGTGAGAGCTCCGGCGTTCCTCGATTTCCGTGCCCCGATCTAGATCTGGCGTGAACAGTAATCCTAGAGGTTGATTTTTTTCTCCAAGTCCCGAAATTCTCAGTCCATGTGCACATGTTCGCGGCTCCGTAACTTTGCATCCGTAGCTCCGATTCATGCATATAGCATATCAAAATGTTCACCTCAGAGAGTAAATCATTTCATTCCATTACATCATTTTCATTGGAGCTCATCTTGATGCCCAAAATGCCATTAGAAGAGGACTACTTGAGTAAATTGTCAGATCTGCTACTCCGTTTAGCACTTTTGTCATTTTTGCCATGATTATTGTGTGCATGCTATGCCCGTGAGTTCTACATGTGCTTTGTTAAGGGTTTTGTCATCTTTCCAGAGGTGCAACCCATGTATTTTTGTGATGAGTATGGTGACTTGTGCAAACTTGCAAAGTGGTGCACTTGCTAATTATGTTTTCAGGGACTTAGTAATTTCACCAAGTCCTGGCGCTGTTTATCTCATGTTGTCATATGTTCATGTTGTTTCCTACTGATCCGTGCCTCTTTTGAGGATGATCAGTAAGGATGTTTTATTAATCTTGTAGTGCTATATCCATCCATGTCTTTGTTTATAATTATGTAGCACCCTAGCTTGAGTCAATCGAGCTCTACTTTAGCTACTTTGTGAATCTGGGCGGATTGTCAACTTGTTTGCAATTTTGCCGGTGATGTTGTAGTTGATCCGTGCATGCTATGCTTTTGTCCTTGCCATGTCTAGCTTGAATTTTGTTCCTTCTTGATGGGTGTATGCTTATCTTGTCATGACTTGCACCGTAGTGAGTGCATCGAGCTCGTAAACATGCCTACTTGAGATCTGTTTCAGCATGTGTCAGTTTTTCACTAAGTCTGAAAACTGATTATGTTTTTGCTATGTTCACATGCTTGCAATTGTATTTTCTGATCCCTTTTGGCTCAAGGTCACTAAGGGACTTTTGTTAAGCTCTTTGAGTAGCTCCATGCCATGCTTTACTTTGCCATGTTTAGGTCCTGTAGAAGGTAGTTTTGTTGCTCCGAAGAGGGCTACCTGATCTGAAATTCCAAACAAGTGTTAATTTCACTAAGTCTGAGATCTGTTTGCCATTTGCATTTTTGCCATGCTTGTTTGAACCTGTTAATGGATGAATTGGCCGTGGCTCAGTGCTAGACTTTTGTTAAGCATCTTGTGTGCATCCCTTCCATGTATTTTGTTGTCATGTTTAGGTGTTGTAGCATGTTCATCTCATTGCATTTAGATGCCTACTTGCTGTAAATCGCAAACCGGTGTCATTTTTGAATCGCTTGCCATTTCCAAACCGTAACTCAGATTCCGGCGTTCTTTATATCGTTTTCAAGCGATTTCATCTCATTTTTCCAGTGGCACACTTGGAATTCCAAGTTGAGGCCAGGTTCATGCATTTCCTGTCATATCTTGCATTTTGCATCCCGCATCGCATCCCGCATAGCATATCATCTTTGCATCGTGTTGTTTGAGTTTGCACGTGGTTGATTGTATCCTTGTTGCTTGTTTGTCTTGTTTGGGTAGAGCCGGGAGACGAGTTCGCTAACGAGGAGCCCGTTGAGTTTGCTTTCGAGGATCCAGTCAACTCTGACAACTATGCAGGCAAGATGATCATACCCTCGAAATCACTACTATCTTTGTTATGCTAGTTTGCTCGCTCTTTTGCTATGCCAATGCTACGATGCCTACCACTTGCTTGCAAGCCTCCCAAATTGCCATGTCAAACCTCTAACCCACCATGTCCTAGCAAACCGTTGATTGGCTATGTTACCGCTTTGCTCAGCCCCTCTTATAGCGTTGCTAGTTGCAGGTGAAGATTGGAGGTTGTTCCTTGTTGGAACATTTATTTACTTGTTGGGATATCATTATATTACTTTGTTATCTTAATGCATCTATATACTTGGTAAAGGGTGGAAGGCTCAGCCTCTCGCCTAGTGTTTTGTTCCACTCTTGCCGCCCTAGTTTCCGTCATATCGGTATTATGTTCCCGGATTTTGCGTTCCTTACGCGGTTGGGTTATAATGGGAACCCCTTGACAGTCCGCCTTGAATAAAACTTCTCCGGCAATGCCCAACCTTGGTTTTACCATTTGCCACCTAGCCTTTTCCCTTGGGTTTCGCGGACTCAAGGGTCATCTTATTTTTAACCCCCCCGGGCCAGTGCTCCTCTGAGTGTTGGTCCAACCTAGAGCACCGTGCGGGGCCGTCCCTTGGCAACTTGTGTTACGTTGGCTCCCGTACGCTTAGCTTATCCGGTGTGCCCTGAGAATGAGATATGTGCAGCTCCTATCGGGATTTGTCGGCACAGCGGGCGGTGTTGCTGGACTTGTTTTACCATTGTCGGAGTTGTCTTGAGTAACCGAGATACCGAGTCTGATCGGAACGTCTTGGGAGGAGGTCTATTCCTTCGTTGACCGTGAGAGCTTGTCATGGGCTAAGTTGGGACTCCCCTGCAGGGATTGAACTTTCGAAAGCCGTGCCCGCGGTTATGGGCAGATGGGAATTTGTTAATGTCCGGTTGTAGAAAACTTGAACCTTAATTAATTAAAATGAATCAACTGAGTGTGTTACCGTGATGGCCTCTTCTCGGCGGAGTCCGGGAAGTGGACACGGTGTTGGAGTAATGTTTGCGCAGGTTTCTCGCTAGTTTCTCGCTCGCGCTTTGCCTCCTCTTCTCGCTCTCTTTTGCGAATAAGTTAGCCACCATACTTGCTAGTCGCTTGCTGCAGCTCCACTCATATTTTACCTTGCCTTACCTATAAGCTTAAATAGTCTTGATCGCGAGGGTGCGAGATTGCTGAGTCCCTGTGGCTCACAGATTACTATTACACCAGATGCAGGGCCTGATGATTCCGCTCCAGGAGATGCATATGAGCTCAAGTGGGAGTTCGACGAAGACTCTCAACGTTACTATGTTTCCTTTCCCGATGATCAGTAGTGGTGCCCAGTTGGGGGTGAACGGGACCGTGTCGCTTGTTGGGTTCTCTTTTATTTTGGCGCCGTAGTCGGGCCATGAGTGTTTGGATGTTGTAATGTTATTTATGTACTTGATTGACATGGCGAGTGTAAGCCAACTATGTTATCTCCCCTTTTATTATCATATTACATGGGATGTTGTGAAGATTGCCTAACTTGCGACATATGCCTTCAATGCGATTATGTCTCTAAGTCGTGCCTCGACACGTGGGAGCTATAGTCGCATCGAGGGTGTTACATACTGCTCTCCGAAGCGGTAGTACCGCAGGCCTTTGCGGTAGTACTGCTCCTTGGGAGCCGTAGTACCGTGAGTCCTGGTCCGGCACAACATCATAAGCGGAAGTAGGGGCGGATGTAATTTTTTACATCCGCTCCTTGCGCGGTAGTACCGCGTGCCTTGAGCGGTAGTACCGTGTCGGATTTTTGCACTGTTTGAAAAATAGCGGAAGTTACCATGGACGTTTCTTTATTTGTCCGCGCCCTTCCCAGGCTGGTCCAATCCTGCCTTGTGGTAGTACCGCAAGGGGGTGCGATAGTACCGCGCGAGCGGCAGTACCACCCCAGCTTTGTTGCTACAGGCCTGGGCTAGCTCCTTTCATGGCCACGGTAGTACCGCGGCTCGCTACGGTAGTACCGTGAGCCCTTGCGGTGGTACCGCTTGGTTGGTGCGGTAGTACCGCAAGTCGCGGGTTGGTTAAGTGGATAACGGTTGGATTTGTCACTCCACTATATAAGGGGTGTCTTCTTCTCCGAGTTGACTACCTCTTCCAACCCTAAGCTCCATTGTTGCTCCAAGCTCCATTTTTGCCCGATCTCTCTTCCTAGCCAATCAAACTTGTTGATTTCCTAGGGATTGGTTGAGGAGGCCTCGATCTACACTTCCACCAAGAGAATTTTGATTCCCCCCACTAATCTCTTGCGGATCTTGTTACTCTTGGGTGTTTGAGCACCCTAGACGGTTGAGGTCACCGCGGAGCCATATTACATTATGGTGAAACTTCGTGGTGTTGTTGGGAGCCTCCGATTAAGTTGTGGAGATTGCCCCAACCTTGTTTGTAAAGGTCCGGTCGCCGCCTCCAAGGGCACCAATAGTGGAATCACGGCATCTCGCGTTGTGTGAGGGCATGAGGAGAATACGGTGGCCCTAGTGGCTTATTGGGGAGCAGTGTGCCTCCACACCGCTCCAACGGAGACGCACTTCCCCTCAAAAGGAAGGAACTTCGGTAACACATCATCGTCTTCACCGGCTCCACTCTTGGTTATCTCGTACCTTTACTTGTGCAAGCTTATTTGTGTTATTTCCCTTGCTTGCTTGTGTGCTTGTTGTTGTTGCATCATATAGGTTGCTCACCTAGTTGCACGTCTAGACAACCTACTTTGATGCAAAGTTTAATTTGATAAAGAAAAGCTAAAAATTGTTAGTTGCCTATTCACCCCCCTCTAGTCAACTATATCGATCCTTTCACCTTCCTTTGTCATTTATGAGGACAGCCCCAGCTGTCCCCCTAAGGAGATCATGGTCAAAAGAAGCATCAACATTCAGCTTCACAAACCCATAGGAGGTCTTCTCCACCCCCCATTCTATTTGTTGCATTCGGGGAGTTGGCATTATCATAGTTTGCCATTATAGCATGAGCCCCCATCAAAGTTTGGTACACATCTTGAGACTTTCCTTCATGAACCAGCTTACGTCTATCCCACCATAAATACCAAGCTATTATACTAATCAATTCACATGCATTCTGGAGGCCCAATATAGATAGATCTTGATTTGGCATAAGAAGTAAGAACTCAAGTAGTGCCTCTCCCATATGATCAATAGCATAAGATTTACTAATGGCCTCATGCAATCCCAGCTTCTCCCAAACCTCTTTCACCTTATGACATAGAAACAACACATGTTTTGTATCTTCTGGCCCATTCAAACATGACAGGCAGATGGGTGAAACTCTCATATGTCTATTAGCAAGCGTAAACCGAGCACAGCAGGGTTCTATGCAATGTAAGCGAAATGAAAATTCTCACCTTTGCCGGATAAGATAATTTCCAAATCTTACCCCAAATAGGATTGACATGGATTCTACCCATACCATTTGTGTATTGCAGTTTCCTCCCATGTTGTTGGTTCCATTCCTGCAAATAAGCCGATCAAATAGTGAACAATCAATTTTTTGTATAAAGAAATGAAATATGTCATATTATGCACAAGGAGGGGAATCACGAGCACCCTCTGAGCATCAATTGGTCACAACATTTGTCTCACCAAATATTCATCCCAAAAATTTGTGAATGGATTAATAAGATCAACAACCTTTGACAGAAGATGACCTCTTCCAGGAGTAGTAATTTTCCTATTCTCACAATTCGGGATCCATTCATCTCTCTAAATATCAATATTTTGTCCATTTCCAACTCGCTAGATATAACCATTTTGGAGAGAATTAACTCCCGCCACAATGCTTTGCCAAGTAAAATAGGAAATCGTTTTTAGACTTGCATTCATTAAATTGCCACTCGGAAAATATTTAGATCTTAAGATAGTGTCACGTAAGAAATCAGGATTATCAAGAAAACGCCATGCTTAGCTGGCTAACAAAGCCAGATTGAAATAGTGTATATCTCAGAAGCACATACCTCCTTGGTCTTTTGAGACACACATCTTCCACCACGCCATCCAATGCAGTCTCTTATGATTGTCTTTATCACTCCACCAAAATTGTGATATCACCTCAATGATTCCTTTGCGATATTTTAGGAATTTTAAAGACGGACATGGCATAAGTTGTGATAGCTTGTACAACTATTTTGAGTAAAATTTCCTTTCGGCTGATAGCAGTTTTTATTTCCATCCACTAATTTTCATAATAATTTGATCAATCAAGAATTGGAAAAAATCACTTTTATCCATACCCACCTATGCAGGTAAATCCAAATATTTGTGATTGCGGATTTCAGTCGTAATATTTAGGATAGTACAAATTTGCGCCTTGTCTTCTACTTTTGTATCGAGACTAAATATACTAGAACTTTCAGTGCTCACCATTTACCCCGCGGTGGCACAATAAGAATCCAAATTTGATTTTAACGCCTCCACATTCATAAAATTATCTTGCATAAGGATCAAAGAGTCACCAGCAAAGAAGAGATTTGAAATTGATGGGGCATACCCATCTCTGCTAACCTTTAAAATACTTCCATTCTCCTTCACATTAGCCAAGACAACAGTCAGTCCCTCTGTACATAACAAGAATACGTATGGGGAGAGAGGATCTTCCTGTCTCAATCCTCTAGTAGGTTTGAAACTGCACGTTTCTTCCATATTAAACAAACCTGGTACTCCACAGAGGATACATATTGCATAATTAAATTAATCCAGCCATCTTGGAAACCTAGTCTCAAAATAATTTCCTTCAAAATAGGTCACTCAACTCGGTCATATTCTTTATGCATGTCCAGTTTGATGGCACACAACCCTCTTTACCAACCATTTTTTATTGTATGGAAACACTCATATGCCAATAGGATATTTGTAATCATTTTTCCAGGCACAAACGCACTCTGAGTTGGGCTGATAATATTTGATAGGATTGTCTTCACACGAGCAACAATCATTTTTGAAATAACCTTATACACCACATTGCACAAAGTGACTGATCTAAACTCTGAGTTGCCTTTTCCGGAGAGTTAACCTTTGGCTTCATTACAATTGCAGTGTCATTCCACCCATCATGTATAGAGCGGGTATTCACCGCCTGGAGTACCTCTTCGGTCAGGTCATTCCCCAACGACCCAATATAGACCAGAATCTTTTATAAAAAATAACATGTAGGCCATTTGGACCCGGCGCTTTTAAATCACCAATATCAAATAGGGTCTTCCGAACCTCCTTTGCCGTATAGGGGGCGAGGAGAGCATTACTCATTTTATCTGTCACTTTCCTTTGGACAAGAGATACAACCTCCGAGTTCAGTTAGGTAACTTTTGAGGTAAAAAGGTTAGAAAAGTACCCCATAATGTGATTCTTCATCTTTGTGTCTTTCAGCCACACACCTTTGTCATCAAGCAATTTTTTGATCTCATTTCTTTTCTTTCTAGTCGTTGTCGCATTACGGAAAAAATGTGTTGTGGTCACCATGCAATAGCCAGTTTGCGTGACCCGTTGTAACCAGTAGATCTCCTCTTGTTCCAATAGATTTTCAATAAGGACAAGAGTCTTCTTTTGCCGTGCTTGGGAATCCGCATTCATAGGTATCCTTTGCAATTTTTCTAAATCTTTTTTGAGTTTATTAATTCTTTTTCGGTCCCTTTAGAATACCACAGTCCCAAGTATGCAAGCCCGTGTACGCTTAGAGAGAAACGACCCGATACGCATTATCTTCGCTTTGTCCCATGCCGTACGTACAATTTGGGGGATTTGATTTTCAACCACTACTTACTTTGGACTTTAACAATTTGCCACTCCTTAAATTGTAATTGATATTTTTCCACTCTTTAGTTTGCCATTTGATCTTTTGCCACTTTATAACATAAATAATAATAATTGCAAATGATAAACATATTATATGCACAATAGAGTGGACAAGTATACCCTTATGAGTTATGTGCATGTTTGCCACGAACTCCACGCAACGGGACGAACTCAATCCACATCCCTTGTTCGCACGGTAGTCAACGACGACGCTCCTCTATGCACAACGGGCAAGGCCGGCGCTAACTAGCCGATGGGTAGCAGCAACGTGCAGCGGCGAGGAGCAACAGCAAAGACGGCGGCGCCTAGATCCACGCCAAGGCTGAACACGATGGCGCCCAAGTGGAGTCGGGCAGCTGCGAGCGCCTCCACCGCACCTTCCGTCGACCACCAGTAAGCAGCAGCAGCACGGGTCGGCCACGAACAACACCAGCAGTAGGGACCGGCAAGAAGAAGAAGCGGCGACATAACAGAGCGACGGTAGCGCACGAGCACACCAGACCAGCGGCGGCAAACAGCAGCACCTGCATCAAGACGGGCGGCGGGCTGAGAGAGTGAGAGGACTGACCTAGCTGCCGCCGTCGAGGACCACGGGGAATCGCCGGGACGAGTCGCCGCCGTCTTCCGTCGAGCAACGGTAGCGACAGATGAGCGCCAGATGGGGAACGAGCTCGTCTCCTTGGTGAACCAGACGGGCAGGGGGCAATCTGGTGATTTCCATGGGGTCCCACATGACTGGGGCAAAACATCCAAATCCAAACAAAGCAGTGGCAAATAAGAAAATACAAAGTAACAAATGGCTAATCGTCAAAGTGCGAAGTAAAATCGTGGCAAAATATCAAAATCCCCATACAATTTCTACAGCCGTCTCTTCTTTGAGCCATCGAGTTCAAACTCATTTTGAGTTACGCGGGCTGGTCCAGTGAAACGGCCGTGATCAGGTATACAATGGCCTATATATACTATTCCTTTTAGATTTGGCCTTTAAAAACAAAATACCGGGCCTTTATTAAGAAAAATACATACTGGGCTGATTATTATAAAATCCGTATTGGGTCGATTAAGCACAACCGCTAGAAGGTATATTGGGCCAATATAACTGGATGTGTGGCGTTATCGAAAGAGGCTCTAGCCGTTTTCGCGGCATCAGGTCTACGGTCTACCCGCGCGCTCCCTAAAAAAAGGTCTACCCGCGCGCAGCTGCGACTGAGATTTCACTCATCAAAAAAGAAAAAGAAGAACTGCGACCGAGATGGCGGCGGCGGCGGCCATGGCGACAGCGGCGGCAGCGCCGGAGTGGGCCACCAAAGAGCCTTGCCTCATGGGCATCGACGAGGCTGGACGCGGCCCTGTTCTTGGTAAACCACCTCTTCTCCGTCTTTCTGTTGATTTTAGCTTTCGGTTTGGCGAATTGGGCCATGGGTTCGTTTCTTCTAGATCTGCTGCATGTTACTGCTAATTATATTGTTGATAACCCGTTTCCACTGAAAGATAGAATCTTGCTCGCAATTTTTACCTGATCTGCGCGCATCCCCAATGAAATATCCGGGGCAGAACTCGGATTTCCGAATGGATTAAGCAGAAATATTAGATGTGTTCTTTCCGAAAAGAATCATAACTTCGTGTTTATCACTCCCGCAGGTCCCATGGTGTATGGCTGCATGTACTGCGCGCGTTCCTACCATGACACTCTTGCCACTCTCAGTTTTGCAGGTCTCTCTACTCATGCCCTTTTCTCGTCTTTCATAAATTTAGTACTCCTAGTTTGCTTGACTGCTGTGCTTGTGGGAATGCCTGGATTGCTTAACTCCTTAATTAAGTTTAGGTTGCTGTGACATACTCCCTCCGTTCACAAGTATAAGATGTTTTGGACATTTCAGTGTGGACTACATACAGACTGAATGAGTGAACAAACACACTAAAATATGTCTATATACATCCGATTTAGAAAAAGGTTAGAACATCTTATATTTGTGAACGGAGTGATACCATTTTACTTTCATGAACAAATTACTTGCATCCTGCACCAAGAGGCAAATCTGGAAACTGAATCACATTATCATTTAAAGACCAAGACTCGTATTAAGTTACCATGCTCAGTACTTTGGTTGATTTCGGAGGAAAGAAACAAGCATAGTTTCTTATAACCTAACACTGTGTGCGTGAACCTCAGCCCTTGAGTTTATGGACAGAAGAAAAAAAAACCTATGGTACAGACATCTTGTCTTTTCAGTACAACCTGATTAATTGTTGCTATTATCACATGTCTCCATAGTTCCCTTCTTCTTCACCCTCCGCTGGCCCGCCCACTCTCCCCACCTCCTTTGTCTCCATTCTTGTACTCCCTCCGTTCACTATTATAAGATGTTTTGGATATTTCAATATGGACTACATACAGACTGAAATGAGCAAACAAACACACTAAAGTGTGTCTACATATATCCAATTTAGAAAAAAAGTTAGAACATCTTATGATAGTGAACGGAGGGAGTAGTTCATAACTGCTTCCGTGTACTTCTTATCTGAGTAAAACATCAAATAGTAGCTTTAGTTTAAAAACCAGTTTCTGCCATTTGAGAGCTCCCACATCTATTTCTTTGCACCGTGCATGAATTTCAAACTTTAGGGCCGTCAATTCTTTAATTTATCTAGGTAGTTTTACCATGTTCAATATTATTCCCCAATTGTCCAGTCCTAGAGTAGCATGGTAATGCTGCTTTCCATGAGTACTGAATTCGCTGAAGCGGAAGAATTAAAGTAGTACGTACTTAGTTAACAAGTTGTGAAATCGCCCAGACTCTTCAACAGTTTCATTGCTGATTTACCAGTGAACTTGGTTAGCATATCGTTCTTCTATTCTTGAACAGATTCGAAGACCTTGAAGGAGGAGCAAAGGGAGGAGCTGTTTGAAAGTCTCAAGATGAATAGCTCCATTGGGTGGGAGGTTGATGTCATATGCTCAAAAGTGTTATCTGCCAAAATGTTAAAAAGGTATGCTTCAGTACACTATGAACTTCAAATCTCAACCTTCTTTAGTAGATTAAAAGTCTTCTTGATTTTCAGGACAAAAGTTAATCTGAATGAAATATCCCACAACTCTGCAATAGGCCTTGTTAGAAAAGCTATTGATAATGGAGTTTTACTGACAGAGGTAAGTTATTTTGTTCTTGAAATGGTAATTCATGTACGCAGATAACCTTTCTAAATGAAAATGTTCACAACATAGTTTGAATAATGGTGTACCTTGTTGCAAAGGTCTATATCGACACAGTTGGAGATCCTGAGAAGTACAGGGTCAAACTTACGGAAAAGTTTCCAGGCATCAAATTTGTGGTTGCCAAGAAAGCTGATAGTCTCTACCCTGTTGTTAGTGGAGCAAGTATAGTTGCAAAGGTATTTCTTCATGAAATTTTTCCGATGCGGCTACTTTGATGCCCAAAATAAAAAAGCAAATAGTAGTGTCTAAGAGTCAAGACTAACACAAATGGGCTCTGTATTGTTATGAACTGTTTCAACCAAGTTTGAATCTGTTTATGCATTGCAGGTCACTAGGGATAGAGCCTTACGAAACTGGGTATTTGATGAAACAGCTCAGAATATGCATATGAACACTGGATCAGGTTATCCAGGAGGTAACTGATTGCTCCTGATAAATGATGTTGTCAATGTTTAATGCATATGACTGTTTTTAAAAGGTCTTCCTAATTAATGGAGCAGATCCTAATACTATACAATGGTTAAAAGATCATAAGCATCCAGTATTTGGTTTCCCAACTTTGGTGCGTTTTAGCTGGGGAACTTGCACACCATACTTCAAGAATGGAGTTGAAGTCACATGGTAAGTTTGAATTCGAACCCTTATGCTGCTGCACTGCAGTAATAGCAAAATGTGAATGACCACCACTATGATTTGTGGCATGTGATCACTTGTAGGGAGTCTGACGAAGTTGATGAAGATGCAGCTGGCTACGGAAGCGCCAAGCGACAGGTCACGTTGTCGAGCTTAGGCTTCACAGGGTTCAAAAGGAAGTCGGAGGAGATCGAATCGAGTGGAAAAGGCCGCTGTAAGTTCTTCCAGGCTCGCAAACTCGAGCTTGTCAGAAAGTTCCAGTGACACGCACTAGGTCAGTGGCACTGTCAGATTAGAGGTTTTATTTTACCGGGCTCAGTTTGTATGTTTATTCTGCATGGAACACTTGCAAGTCCAGTGAAACCGATGTTGGACTGTACTGAGCCGGTGGCCAAGACTGGATCAGATAGTTCCTTATTCAATCCTAATCTTAATACAAATAGCCTGAATTATCAACATCCAACTCCTGAACTACACAGCTTGCAGCCGTAAGGTGTACCCCAGACTTGGTCCTGTTATGGAGCCAGTTTGATTTTCCTTTTATAGGAATCTGCTGCGCTTTAGTACATTACTGGCACAGCTAAATCTCTGGCCACCATAGCGTTTACATAGCCAAGTGCATCATCATGCCAATACGTGCTCCATGTGCTGCTAAGCCATGAAGAACGGAGTTACAAGCTCTACTGCAAGAAACAACACGTTTTTCCTTACGATCACCGGAAGTTAGAGCATTGTCGAGGATCGTGGCTTCAGTTTCAGTGATGATCCGACCCATTTCCAAGATCGGACACGAATTGGCTTGCTTTTAAGGAGTGTAATACTAGCAGTCATGGGTGTTTCAGCAAGGAAATGGCGTGTTGTATCTGCAACCTGCCTGTCTTTTGTGTAGTCAATACCCCTCCGGATTGGCATGCTGGCAGGGGCTCGTATATTTGCAGCTCAGGAACATGTGGCAGCCATCCTAGTCTAGTCTGCTGCGTAGGGCCACGGTGCGTCGGTGCCGGATGTTTTTTCTTTTTTGAACTTCCACGGTGCTGGATGTTCGTTCGCAGGGGCAGGCTGTCGTGGTCAAAGCGCCACAGCATCATATTTAGTCCCTTCGTCTCGAATTACTTGTTGTAGAAATGGATATATCTAGACGTATTTTTAGTTCTAAATACATTCATTTCTATCCATTCCGTGACAAGTAATTTGGGACGGTGGGAGTATCTTCCTAGGGAGCCACAACTGCCAAATCAACTTTCGGGGCGAAGCATCCCAATTGTCTGAAATGCTACAGTAGATGAACTCGCTTGTCTTTATCAAAAAAGAAAAAAAGATGAACTCGCTTATCCAGAGGAGATTTCAGTCCGCTTCAGGGGCAAGATTGTAGTATGTAAATAATCTGCCCACAGTGGCCAGCACTTACCAGCAGAAGGTGAACACAGCCAGTGGGGGAGGGGGCAGTGATGCTCAAGTTTCCAAAGCAAACTCAGCAGGTGCTGTGCTGACAGGGAATCAGGGATCAGTGGCTGTTTCTGAGAGTAAAACACCGACGAATGATAAGATCGTGTGTCACAAGTGTGGAAAGAAAGGACATAATTCCAAGGGATGTGATGCAAAAGTCAAGTGCGTGATTTGCTCAAAGGATACGCATATTTCTGATTTCTGTGCCTGGCTGCATCAGAAAAAACCTGTTGCCACTTTGGTAGGTTTCGGAGGGGAAGGGCTTGGTATTTTTGTGGCTGATCATGCTAAGGAGATGACAGGCAATGGTAAAAATGACGCTGTGGCTTTGGTGAGATTAAGAGAAGGCCGTGATCTGGAAATTGAAGCTGACAACTTGATCAAATGCTTGGCGAAAACTTATCCGTGGAGATGGGACTGGAAAGCTAAAAAGGTATCTGATGGGGTGTTCTTGGTCAATTTTCCATCAACGGCAAGAATCAATGAAGCTGCTGTATATGACTGGGTTCCTCTGAAAGGTGGAAACGTCACCGTGAATGTCAGGGTTTGGAATGATGATGCAATGGTTGTGGGCAAACTATCAGTGTTCTGGGTCAAAGCAAAGGGGGTCCCAAAAACAATGAAGAACTACCATGGCCTGTGTGAAATTGGTTCAACTATTGGTTATCTCCAAACGGTTGACATGGATCTGATGAACAAAACTGGACAGGTTCGCCTCAAAGTTGCAGTGGTTGATCACACCAAAATTCCCAGATGGACCAAATTGACAACTCCTGACTTAATGGTGTTCAGGATTTTCTTTGAGGTCGAAGAAGTGGTGGAAAATGGTTGGGCTAAAGAGGAAGAGGAAATGTCACAAGGATATGAAGAGTGGATGGACTTTCAGCAAGAAGAAGAGGAAAGCAGAGAGGCTAAAAAGGCAAAGGTTAATGAAGAAAGGGTGTCCCAGAATCAGCTATGCGCAAGCACAAGAACCAGGATAGCTGCAGAAGAAAGAGACGCTGCTTTGAAAGAACAGGAAGCTGCTGATGTGTTGATGTATAACAAAAATGCAAACAAAGACAAACCAGGTAATTTGGACGAGGAGGTTGGATCAGCGTCAATCAACGGGGAAGGGGAAAAACAGAGGGAGAAAATTTGCTAGAAGATGGGTCCGGTGAGGACATGGAAGAGGAGTACGAAGCATCTCAGTCCGTCAGTTTTGGTACTAAGCTTGGGATCTCTAACCCTGATGGGGAGAACAAAGAGAATGAAAAAGTTAACAATGCAGATCAAGGGGGGCAGAGATACAGTGGGAGAATTGCATCAAAAAACAGAGATGACATACCCATCCTAGACAGAGCCATGACTTTAGCCAGAGCCAAGAATATGGTTCTATCTGAAGGTGTGGCTTCTAATCCTGAGATCTCTGAAAATATTTATGCCGAAAATTTAAAACTTATCGATGTAGCTGACGTTTTAGGTGTAGATTTGGGGGTAACCTTAGACATGGTGGAACATAATTTGGATTTGCTGTCCTCTTTAGAAAAGGCTAGGAGAGACCTTTTTTTAGCCAGTTCTAGAGAACAACCAAATAATCAAGAGGAAGACCTCGTTTTAGAACCTGGAGATGTCAATGACATTCTTCAGGATCTTTTAAGTTTAAGTAAAGATGATGAAGATGAAAATGTGGATGAGAGGATGGATGACATTTTTGGAGGGATCAGGTCGGGGCTTAAAGCTAACAGTGCTCGCTTTGAGGCTGTGGCTGTTAAAACCCCAGTAAAAACTGTGCTGAGAAGAAAGAAAAAAAGGAGCATTCACTGACCTCCCTAGCTGGAAATAGTGTCCTTGTGCCCTTTTAGTTTCTCTCTACTCTCTGGGTTACAGTCATTTGTATCCTGAGTATACTTAGGCAGATCTCATAGGTTTTCTCATCTAAAATGATAAGTGGTCTAATTTGGAATTCTAGAGGGATTGGAGAGAAGAAGAAGAGAGATTTTATTAAAGAACAAATTGGGAAAAATAATCTAGACTTTGTAGGCATACAGGAAACTATGAAGACAGATTTCAACAAATTGGACTTGTCTGATCTTAGTGCATCAGAAAAGTTTGAGTGGGATTTTCTGCCTTCTAAAGGAAGATCTGGAGGAATCCTAGTTGGCATAAACAGTGCAACTCTCATTAAAGAGAAAAAGGAACAAGGGGAATATTTTGTCAAGATTAAAGTCAGAAACATTGGAGATGGTTTTTGCTGGGACCTGGTTGTGGTGTATGGAGATGCCCAACCAAGAGGCAAACCAAAATTTCTGGTGGAGTTGGTTCACATCTTCAAAAATTCGAAACGATTTTAACATGACTAGGAAAGGTAGTGATAAGAATAAGCCTGGTGGTTATAACAAATGGAGTATGCTTTTTAATTCGGTGATTACTTTTGGAGAAATGATGGAGCTTCCTTTAGTAGGAAGGAAATATACTTGGTCTAATAATCATGAGGATCCCACTTATGCCTTATTAGACAGAGTACTAATTTCCACCTCATGGGAGGAAAAATATCCTTTGGTTTACATTGAAGACTTACCCAGAGAATTCTTGGACCATGCTCCGCTGCTCGTGAAAACTGGAACTGCACCTGCGAAAACTTCAGTTTTCATGTTTGAAAACAGTTGGTTTCAAAGGCCAGATTTGAACGAGATAGTTAGGAGGGTGTGGGAGTCAAACTATCCTGGGAGTTCCATTTTGGATAGGTTCCATAACAAAATGAAGGAGATGAGGAAGGTCTTGAAAGGGTGCAATCTAAATATTGAAGCAATTTTTAGAAGAAAGAAAAAAGAAATCTTAGAAGAATTGAATAGATTAGACAAAATGGAAGAAGAAGAGAAGCTTTGTGATGATGACAAGGAAATAAAAAAAGCTTGTCAAGAGTCTCTGAAGGTAATTCTTAAAGAAGAAGAGATCAGATGGATCCAGAGGTCTCATGACACAGAGTTACAGAAGGGAGATGCTAACACTAAATATTATCATGCTAAAGCAAATGGCAGACTTAGGAAAAACAGAATCATTAAGCTTATGCAGGATGATGGGGTGATTGAAGGGCAGGAGAATTTAAAGAAATATATCACTCTGTTTTACAAAGAACTTTTTAAAGAACCTGAGATCAGGACTTTAAACATGGACTCCAGTGGTGTGGAAACACTCACTGCAAATGAACAGGATTTCCTTGTCAAGAAATTCACAATTGACGAATAGAAAAAAAGCTGTTTTTGGCATGGAGAAGAACAAGGCGGCTGGTCCAGATGGTTTTAATATTGAATTCTATCAACATTTTTGGGAGCTTGTTAAAGATGATTTGTTGGCACTTCTTGAGGAATTTTATGAACATAATTTAGACCTAGACAGGCTAAATTATGGAGTGATTTCTCTTTTGCCCAAAGGGAGTGATGCGGATAAGATACAAAAATACAGACCAATCTGCCTCCTGAATGTTATTTTCAAGATAATCACTAAAATTTTGGTGAATAGATTGATTATAATAATTTCAGGAGTAATTAGAGACTCTCAAACTGCTTTTTATAAAAGGTAGGTACATTTTAGAAGGTGTTCTGGTTTTGCATGAAACCTTGAATTCTATGCATAAACAAAAAAAGAAGGGGGTTCTTTTTAAGATTGATTTTGAGAAGGCATTTGACAAGGTTAAATGGCCGTTTCTTTTTCAAACTCTTAAAATGAAAAAGTTTCCAGACAAATGGATCAATTGGGTAATGAAAACCGTGATGGGAGGAAAGGTAGCTGTTAAGGTGAATGGAGAAATTGGACCTTATTTCAAAACACATCAAGGGCTGCAGCAGGGTGACTCGATGTCACCCTTGCTTTTTGATCTTGTTGTGGATAATTTAGCTATTTTGATGGATAGAGCGTTTGAAGGGGGTTTGGTATGTGGTCTGGCCAAAAATCATAAAGAAAATGATGTTTGCATTCTGCAGTATGCAGACGACACTATACTCCTCTTCCAGGATGACCTGGAACAAGCTAGAAACATCAAGAGAATCCTAGGCATTTTTGAAATCATGTCGGGGCTAAAAATTAACTTTCCTAAAAGTGAAGTGATATGTGTGGGCTTGGAGGATGAAAGAGCTAAACTTTTTGAGGAGATTCTCACTTGCAAAAGAGGGGCACTCCCATTTAAGTACCTTGGAATCCCAGTCGATGACCGTAGATTGAAGAATAGTGATTGGAATCCTTCACAAAACTGAGAAGAGAATGGGGGGCTGGCTAGGGAGGTTTCTTAACATGGCTGGACGTACAACCCTGATTAATTCTTCCCTGACTAGCCTGGTACTTTACATGATCTCCTTTTATGGGTTACCAAAGGGAGTCAAAAAAAGATTGGACAGGCCCAGATCGAGTTTTCTTTGGAGTGGTGAGGAAAACAAACATAAAAATCATTTAGTTGCCTGGGAAAGAGTGTGCAGACCAAAAGATTTAGGCGGTTTGGGGATTTTGGATTTGGATTTTATGAATATTGCTCTACTGTCCAAATGGTTGTGGAAGCTTTTTAACGAAGAAAGCTTATGGAAAAGATTGTTGTGGGATAAGTATGTTAAAAATTCCACACTTGGACAGATTAATAAAAAACAAGGTGACTCGCACTTTTGGCAGGGATTGCTAAGGTGCAAACCTCTGTTTTTGAACTGTTGCAGATTTAAGGTGGGGGATGGTAAGAAGACCAGATTTTGGGAAGATTTATGGCTGGGGGAACAGAGGATATCTGACGCGTTCCCTAGTTTATACAATATTTCCCTAAATCAACACATTACAGTAAATGAAGTTATCTCCTCCAATATGTATATCCTTAGTTTTAGAAGAGCTTTGGTGGGGCAAAGAGAAACTCAATGGCGGGACATGACTGAACGATGTAGATTAGTGAAGTTAACCGAGGAGAGTGATAAACTACACTGGATTCCTGCCAAAACAGGGGTTTTTAGTGTGAAATCTTTCTACTCTGTTCTTCAAATTGGGGACAAATGGCCTGACAGTTTTCTTTGGAAGGTTAAAATTCCTCCGAAAATCAAAACTTTTATCTGGTTGATCTTGAATAAGAGTATACTAACTAGAGATGTTTTGTTGCATAGAGGAGGGAAATGTGAAACGAAATGTCTTCTTTGTAATGAAAAAGAATCAATAAACCACCTTTTTTTCGATGCCCGCTTGCCAGATATACGTGGAACGTTGTCAGTTATTGCACTGGATTCAGTTGCAACTTCAGTGACATGGACACGTGCATGCATGTTTGGTTAGATGCTTTTGGGGGAGAAAATAAGATGAATTTTTTTGTCGGAATAGCAGCACTAATCTGGAGCATTTGGAAAACTAGAAACTCAGCGTGCTTTCAACATGTCTGGCCTAATGATCCTAGTGTAGTGATGTTTAGAATGTCGCATTGGGTTAATGATTGGAGTTGCTTGCAGGCGAGGGAGGACGCAAAAGTGGAGTTGCAACGGGGCGCAAAGCTTCTGGATCGAGTCGCCAGTGGTCTTTTCCAATCAAGACGAGGATGGGCGACCTGGGTGCCAAGACTGAAGGATGGTTGAAATCAAAGTTTAGATAGTTCGCTCTTCTTGCTGCCTGAGAGTTTTGTTTTGATTCCTTTGATGTAATAAGATAGTTCGGGATTTTCTGGTGGTTTCCCCTTCCCTCTACTTACTGTTAGTAGGCAGGGAGTGATGGGAGGGGGTAGGTTACGTGCTGGTGCAGACTTTCTTAGCAGGCGTTAAGGGTGACCGGTGGTGTTGCGTTTTGGTTGTATCGAACTTACTTGGTTTCTTTAATGAAATCGGGGGAAAATCCCTTTCTTTCAAAAAAAAATGTAAAGTGAAATTCCTCCATCACACAGATTTCTTTTCCATTGAAGTGTCAACGATCAGACCCATGAGGATATGCAACATCTTCTGGCTGGCTGCCCTTTCTTCTGCCAGGCGTGGCATGCTATTCTCTATCTCGTTGCTAATCCATTGCTACCCTGCCCTGCTTGGCGACGACGTTTGCAGACTGGTGGGCTACCACATCGCAAGCCCCTATGGCGCTCCACCAAGGTATACCCTGCCTCCTTCTCATAGCTTGGTGGCTTTTGAGGGGCAACAACAGGAGTTCTGCCAATTCAGTATAGAAGAGAAAGACCAAAGTCTCCGGGATTAATACAGAACAGAGCCAAGACCACAATGTGGCAATGACTAAGCACCTCAAGCTCAACAATTATAGAAGAAAGACAAAAAAACAATTAAGAAACAACCTCCAGAACAGGAAAACCTCATCTCTAGCCATGGCTATAATTGTCTCCGGCGAACATCTTTTCCCCTCGAATGTGCGGCGGTTCCGTTCCTTCTAGAGATTCCCAGCTTGGTGGCTTTGGAAGCACTGCAACGACTGTGTGTTTCGACAGGTTGCAGCACTCCGTTACACGCTTGGTGCAAGCCATCCAAGAGGACACACGTTAATGGACAAGGGCCGGCGAGGACCCCTTGTTCCTCTGCTCAAGCATTCACGAACACGTCAATTTTTATACGCGTTCCATGATGTCCCACCACCCCCACCCCATGTATTCCCTTCAACTCCTATAAATGAAATGATACACAAGCTTCGTATATTTGTGAAGAAAAAAAAGAAATATCGGCGCCACCCACCACGACTCCGCCAAGCTCAACTATGGCCACTCGTCAAGTTCTACCATGACCGAGCCAAACCCTATTGGTGCTAGGGAAGAAGACATCACCAACAGCTCCATCGGTTTCATCGCGCCCCTATTGAACTTTGCGATAACTGATCGACTTATCCATCAGCATGAAAGGCCATCAATTCACTTGTGCGCCGCACTCTTCCTCGCGTGGACGCTTTATTAGGCCCCATTCAACTCCAATTGTTTCTATTTAATTGTTCCAACCATTATCCGAACTCGGGATCTCTGGCTCTGATACCAACCCTGGTATAATTCAATAAAACAAAAATTAACACCCACAAGATAAATTAAAAATCCATCCCCAGGAAAGGAAAAGGCTCATTGATTCTGTATTGCTAGAAACTGACACCAAAACTTCTGGGTTTTACCTTAGTATTGTAGTTGAGTTTGCTGATAATGAAAAAGATTGGACAGTCCACATGCATTTCAACATCTTTTTGTAGGTCTTTTTCAATCAAAAGTGATTTGAAATTAGCTAGTTGTTTAGATTCTTTTTAAGGATTTTTTGCCGACCAAACAAAAAAACCTGAGCATTCATTTCTAATTCTACTTGAAACTTGATTGTGCCTCCATTTTACGAAGCCAATTCAGTACTCACATCCAAACAAACCCTCAAGGTTGTAGCTACACACATCCACATGTGCCCACAATGAAAGTCAAACATAAAAAATCATGCTGCTTGGTTTGATGCCAACATTTGTTAAAACCAAAAGTTTCGAAAGGTTGGTAACATTTTTAGAGTTGGCAAGAATTAATTGATAGACAATTTTTAGACTTGCTAGCAGTTGGCCTGGAAATGTTGGTATCAAACTAATCAATCTTAAAATTTGTTTAAGGGACTAGGGGGGCGAGGCCTATGCGTGTCACGATAATTGCCTAGCAGAAATGATCCGAGGCGAACCCAAGAGAATTCTTCCCTTATGCTTCTTGTGACTGTGATGATACACCTTGTGATTGTTGGGTATCATTTCTGAACTATTTCATCTTAAACCTGTAAAAACTAGTATTGCCATACCTTGATAATGGAGCTCTATTCAAGACTACCATGGTACTATATTACCGCTCCAGGCTGCATGAAAATAGATAAATACTGGCATGCCTTGAGAATGGAGATTTCCTTCACAACCATATTTAGAATAGAGCTCCCAACTTTATCTTGTTTGATTTGCGTGCATGCACATTGTTTTTATTTTCTAGAATAAACCCAATTTCTTAAATGATGGCCAAAGCCTAACTTATTCAAGACTTGGAGAGGAAAGTGCCAAAGACACGATGCAAATGCCATAAGATCTCTAGCTTTAGGAGCCCGACTGCATGTTTATTGGAGTGGAACTTGTGAGCAATGCATTGGGTGAGCATAAAGTTATCCTGAATGCAGCAACCACACACAAAGGCGCTCTAGTGAGAGCCAACAAACCTAGAGACCTTCAGATTAAGGCGATGTGCAAGAACCTTAGTTGGCAACTTCGGGAAACTATGTATCAAATGGATGAGGCAGAAGATATTAACTTCTTTGGCACCACCCATCTTTGGCAATAGGGACACTACATTCGAGTAGATTTTCACAAAGCCACTGAAACCACATGGAATAAGTGCTCAAATTCACTACATATGCCCGTCCGAACTAGGTGCTTTATTGAGTTACCAGGACTTGACCCCCCTCTCAATCTTGTGGGTCGTGACGACATTCTCAAGAGAGCTAAGGTCACAACTGGGGTATGAAGTGATGGAAATATGCCCTAGAGGCAATAATAAAATGGCTATTATTATATTTCCTAAATCATGATAAAGGTTTATTATTCATGCTAGAATTGTATTGACCGAAAACTTAAATACAAGTGTGGATACATAAACAAATACAGTGTCCCTAGTGAGCCTCTACTAGACTAGCTCGTGGATCAAAGATGGTTAAGGTTTCCTAACCATAGACATGAGTTATCATTTGATAACGGGATCACATCATAGGAGAATGATGTGATGGACAAGACCCATTCGTTAGCTTAGCATATTGACCGTTCAGTTTATTGCTTTTGTTTTCTTAATGTCAAATACATATTCCTTCGACTATGAGATTATGCAACTCCGAATACGGGAGTAATACCTTGTGTGTTATCAAACGTCACAATGTAACTAGGTGATCATAAAGATGCTCTACAGGTATCTCCAAAGGTGTTTGTTGAGTTGGCATAGATCGAGAAAGGATTTGTCACTCTGAATATCGGAGAGGTATCTTTGGGCCCTCTTGGTAATACATATCATAGGAAGCCTTGCAAGCAAAGTGACTAATGAGTTAGTTGCAAGATGATGTATTACAGAACAAGTAAAGAGACTTGCCGGAGATTGAACTAGGTATGAAGATACCGACTATCGAATCTCGGGCAAGTAACATACTGATGGACAAAGGGAATTACGTATGTTGTCATAAGGTTCGACCGATAAAGATCTTCGTAGAATATGTAGGAGCCAATGTGGGCATCCAGGTTCCGCTATTGGTTATTGACCCGAGAGGTGTCTCGGTCATGTCTACATAGTTCTCGAACCCGTAGGGTCCGCACGCTTAACGTTCATTGACGATATAGTGTTATATGGATTTGGTGAATGAATGTTGTTCGAAGTCCCGAATGAGATCACGGATATGACGAGGAGCTTCGGAATGGTCCGGAGGTAAAGATCGATATATAGGACGATGATATTTGGAGGCCGGAAGAGTTTCGGGATGTACCGGGTAAAAATCGGGTCACCGGAAGTGATTCCGAACACCCCGGGAGGTTAATGGGCCATATGGACCAAAGGGGGGGGGGACACACCAGCCCACAAGGGGCTGGCGCGCCCCTCCTAAGGCCGCATCCCTTGGGGAGAGAATGAAAGGGGGGAATTGACCTCCCACTTCCTTCCCTCTTCTCCCCTTTCCTTTCCCCTCCGGCAAATATGGTAGGGGGGGCTAGGGAAAGACCCCAAGTAGGATTCGGCCCTACTTGGGGTGCCCCTTGGCCTCTCCCCTCTCCCCACCTATATATATGTGGGAGGGGGGCGGCACACATAACCATGACAATTGCTTAGCCATGTGCGACGCCCCCCTCCACAGTTTAGTCCGTCGGTCATATTTTCGTAGTGCTTAGGCGAACCCTGCGGAGATAGCTTCACCATCATCGTCACCGCGCCGTCGTGCTGTCGGAACTCATCCTCTACTTCGCCATCTTGCTGGATCAAGAAGGCGAGGACGTCACCGAGTTGAACGTGTGCTGAACGCGGAGGTGCCGTACGTTCGATACTCGATCGGTTGGAGCGGGAAGAAGTTTGACTGCATCAACCGCGTTAACAAACGCTTCCGCTTACAGTCTATGAGGGTATGTAGACACACTCTTCCCTCTCATTGCTATGCATCGCCTTGATAGATCTTGCGTGTGTGTAGAATTTTTTTTGTTTTCCATGCAACGTTTCCCAACAGTGGCATCAGTGCCAGGTCTATGCGTAGATGATATGCATGAGTAGAACACAAAGAGTTGTGGGCGGTGATAGTCATAATGCTTACCGCCAACGTCTTATTTTGATTCGTGGTATTGTGGGATGAAGTGGCCCGGACCAAGCTTACATGTCCACGCACATGAGACCGGTTCCACAGACTGACATGCAACTAGTTTTGCATAAAGGTGGCTGGCGGGTGTCTGTTTCTCCTGCTTTAGTTCAATCGAATTTGACTACGGCCGGTCCTTGAAGAAGGTTAAAACAGCAAACTTGATGAATCACCGTTGTGGTTTTTGCGTAGGTAAGAACGGTTCTTGCTAGAAGCCCGTAGCAGCCACGTAAAACCTGCAACAACAAAGTAGAGGACGTATAACTTTTTTTTGCAGGGCATGTTGTGATGTGATATGGTCTAGACGTGATGTGATATATGTTGATGTATGAGATGATCATGTTTTGTAATATCGACAACCAGCAGGAGCCTTAGGGTTTTCTTAATTATTGTATGAAATGCAAGCGCCATGTAATTGCTTTACTTTATCGCTATGCGTTAGCAATAGTTGGCGAGATGACCCCGACACAACAATGGTGATCAAGGTGTCGATGGAGATCATGACGATGCTTCAGAGATGGAGATCAAAAGCACAAGATGACGATGGCCATATCATGTCACAAATTTTGATTGCATGTGACGTTTATCTATTATGCATCTTATTTTGCTTAGAACGGCGGTAGCATTATAAGATGATACCTTCACTAAATTTCAAGATAAAAGTGTTCTCCCCGAGTATGCACTGTTGCCAAAGTTCGTCGTTTTGAAGCACTTCATGATGATCGGGTGTGATAGACTCTACGTTCGCATACAACGGGTGTAAGACAGTTTTGCACATGCAGAATACTTGGGTTAAACTTGACGAGCCTAGCATGTACATACATGGTCTCGAAACACCGGAGACCGAAAGGTCGAACGTGAGTCATATAGTATATAGAAAAAATTATGTTTTTTTGTCCCTCAATTTCCCCAAAAGTATAGACTTGGTCCCTCAAGATTTTTTGTTATATATTTGGTCCTTCAAGTGTCAAAACTAGATAAGTTTGGTCCATAACCAGATTTTGAGCATGTTGACCTAGGTTTGACCATGTTGACCAGGTTTTGAATTTTTGTGACAAGCAACATGCTCGGGTGCGCCAGGTGCGTGTAAATTTTATGGTCAAATAACATCCAAGGAGCTCTAGCAAAAAAGACATTTTTTAGCTAAAATTTGTTTTTTGGCCACAAGCTCCTCGAATGTTGAAACATCACACAAATTTTCATGCACCTAGCGCACCCAAGCATCTTCGTTGCCCCAAAATTTCAGAATTTTTGATTTTTTTGTTATTTTTTGATTTTACTATTCATCTGTAAAACCTGATCAACATGGTCAGACCCGGTCAAATGTGGTCAAACCCGGTCAATGTACTTAAAATCTGGTTTTGGACCAAACTTATCCGGTTTTGAGACTTGAATGACTAATTGTATACCAAAAAATCTCAAGGGACCAAGTCTATACTTTTAGGGAACTTGAGGGGCCAAAAACATACTTTTCTCACGTGATGATCGGACATGGGTTAGTTGATTTGGATCATGTATCACTTAGATAACTTGAGGGATGTTTATTTAAGTGGGAGTTCCTTAGTAATTTGATTAATTGAACTTAATTTATCATGAACTTAGTCTTAATAGTTTTGCATATCTATGTTGTAGATCAATAGCTCGCGATATAGCTCCCCTATTTTTGATATGTTCCTAGAGAAACCTAAGTTGAATGATGATGGTAGCAATAAAGCGGACATGGTTCATGATTTGAGGATTATCCTCATTGCTACACAGAAAAATTATGTCCTTGATGCACCACTAGGTGACAGACCTATTGCAGGAGCAAATGCAGACGTTATGAATGTTTGGCAAGCTCAATATGATGACTACTTAATAGTTTAGTGCGCCATGCTTTACGGCTTAGAACCGAGACTTCAAAAACATTTTGAATGCCACAGAGCATATGAGATGTTCCAAGAGCTGAAATTGGTATTTCAGACTCATGCCCGTGTCGAGAGTGATGTAGGGTGAAACCCTAGGTGGCCGATCTTTCACGAAAGGAGCGGATCCCAAAGGAAAACACGAAGAACACGAGGATGAATGGGAGGAAAAACACAAGAGGAAATCACTAAACCGACACGAATAAGTCACACATGGGCTAGATCCTCGAGTACATAGGGTGATACACGAATCCACGGACAACTAGGGACGATACACGGTAACCGGATCTTCTCCGTGAGGAGGTCTTGAATCCACAAGGGGATCTTCTCCGCAAGGAGGTCTTGAATCCAAGGTGGATCTTCTCCCAAGAGGGGCCGCGGTCTCTCTCGAGGAGTAGGTCCAATATGGATGAGCAATGCTCTATCTCTCAAATGAGCTAAACCAATGCTAACCCTAGCTAGGATGAATGGGGGGGGGTCTATTTATAGTCTAAGTGCAAAAGGGGGCGAAGTGAAGGGGTACATGGGCCTCGGGCCCGAATCTGGACGCAGCCAGGTACCGGACATCCGCTAGGGACCGGTCGTCCGGTGTCTCAGGAACTGCCAGACGTCCGGTGTCCTCCGGTCGTCCAGTGGTTCTGCTCTGTGATGGGGTCGCCGGACGTCCGGAGGCTCCGGACTTCCGCTGATGCTGCCTCGGGTGCTGGTGCGCCGGTCGTCCGGCCCGGACCGGACATCCGCTCGTTCGCTTCGGGTGCAGGGGCACCGGTCGTCCGGTCCGGGCCGGACGTCCGCTGCTGGAGCTCGGCTGACGCTTCAGGCGCCGGACGTCCGGTCCCGGCCGGTCATCCAGTGGCTGGGAATTTTCCTGCAGCTCTTCTTCTTCTCCGTCTTCTCGTCCATCTTCCTCTTCTTCTTGTCCCTGCTCCTTAGATTCTCCATTGTACCTGAGTATGCATAATGTATCCATATGAGGTAGTAGCCATGCTTCATGCGCATCAGAGTGGAATTGTGAGAGGAGAGATGTCACCTCGGTTTCAAGGGCTCTTGCACGTGATCGAGTCATGGGCCCGGTAGGCACTTGGTGAGACGATGGTAGGTCCATGGGGGTGACCTTGGGATGCTCCGCATCATCTCCCCTCCCTTGGGGAAGATCCATCCTCGGATCAAATCTTCATCACCATGGAAAGGAGAGAGATCTTTGACGTTGAAGATGTCGCTCACGTTGTACTTGTCACGCGGGAGGTCGATCTTGTAAGCGTTGTTGTTGTAACGTGCGAGCACCTTGAAGGGTCCATCCGCTCGTGGACGAAGCTTGGATTTGCGTTCTTGTGGGAAGCGGTCCTTGCGAAGGTGTAGCCACACTTGATGACCAATGTTGAAGACCATAGGTTGCTTGTTGAAGTTGAGCTTTGTCGCAAGGCGTTGAACTTGGCGCTCGATGGTGTTTCTTGTATCGTCATGCATCTTCTTGAGATGTGTCACACGCGCACTTGCATCCAAATTGATGCGCTCTTGTAGTGGTAGGGGAAGAATGTCCAATGGTGACAATGGGTTGAATCCGTAAACGACCTCGAAAGGCGACTTGCCGGTTGTTGAGTGTCGTGCTCGGTTGTAGGCGAACTCGGTGATAGGTAGGCACTCCTCCCACTCCTTGATGTTCCTCTTGATGAGTACGCAAAGTAAAGCGGAGAGTGTGCGGTTTGTCACCTCCGTTTGACCGTCGGTTTCAGGATGGTATGCCATGGAGAAGAGTAGCTTGATTCTGAGCTTGGTGCATAGAGTCTTACAAAAGTAGCTAAGGAACTTGGCGTCGCGGTCTGAGACGATAGTCTTTGGCACTCCATGAAGGCACAAGATTTCCCTACAAAACAAATTTGCAATATGTGAAGCATCGTCTATCTTGTTGCAGGGAATGAAATGAGCCATTTTGGAGAAACGGTCCACGACAACATAAACAGAATCCTTTCCATTTCGAGTTCTAGGCAAACCAAGCACAAAGTCCATGCTAATATCTTCCCATGGTTGATATGGAATTGGAAGTGGCATATAGATGCCATGAGATTGGGCTTTAGACTTAGCTTTGCGACATGTAGAACAACGGTTGGTGAAGCGATTGACGTCGCGATGCATCTTGGGCCAAAAGTAGTTCTTGGAGAGCGTGGCAAATGTTTTGTCGCGTCCAAAGTGTCCCATGAGTTGGCCTCCATGAGATTCTTGCAAAAGCAAGAAACGAAAAGAGGACTCGGGGATGCAAAGTTTGTTAGCTCTCATAAGATATCCATCTTTGATGTAGTATCGATCCCAAGAAGTATGTATCAAACACTTGGCATAAGGTATGGCGAATGTAGGATCATGTTCATACAAGTCTTTGATATGCTCAAAACCAATGACATTCAACTCAAGGTTAGTGACAAGCATGCATATACGGGAAAGCGCATCCACCACAACATTTTCTTTACCCTTAATGTACTTGATGACATAAGGAAAAGACTCAATAAATTCACTCCATTTAGCATGATGCTTGTTCAACTTAGTTTGACCCTTAAGGTATTTAAGTGTTTCATGGTAGGTATGGATGATGAACTCATGTGGGCGAAGGTAATGTTCCCATTCATGCAAAACTCACACTAAAGCATATAGCTCTTTGTCATAGATGGGGTAATTGAGTTGTGCTCTGGAAAGTTTCTCACTAAAGTACGCTATGGGGCGCTTCTCTTGCGTTAACACGCCTCCTATGCCATTACCACTAGCATCGCAATGAATCTCAAAAGGCTTGTCGAAGTTGGGTGAAGCAAGCACGGGAGCATGAGTAAGCAAATTCTTAAGCTCATTGAAAGCAATATCTTGAGATGGTCCCCAAACAAAAGGCGCGTTCTTCTTGCTCAAAGCATGCAAAGGTGATGCAATGGTGCTAAAATCCTTCACAAATCGACGGTAGAAACCGGCTAAACCAAGAAAACTACGCACTTGTTGCAAATTGGTTGGTTGGGGCCAAGTTTTAATAGCATTGACCTTAGATTCATCAACATGAACACCCTTAGAAGATACAACAAATCCTAAGAAAACGAGCTTATCAACACCAAAAAGGCATTTCTCCATATTAGCATAGAGATGCTCTTTCCTAAGAGTTTGCAAAACGGTGCGGACATGGGTGACATGCTCATGGATCGATTTGCTAAACACAAGAATGTCATCGAAGTAAACCACAACAAATATACCAATGTAAGGGCGAAAGGCATGATTCATAAGGCGCATAAAAGTGCTCGGTGCTTCCGAGAGACCCATAGGCATGACTAACCACTCATACAAACCAAACTTGGTTTTGAAGGCGGTTTTCCATTCATCACCCTCTTGTATGCGGATTTGATAGTAACCACTCTTAAGATCAATTTTGGAGAATATAGTGGCACCGCTAAGTTCATCAAGCATATCATCAAGGCGTGGAATGGGGTACCTATATCTAACGATGATAGCATTGATAGGTCTACAATTGGAGCACATGCGAAAGCTACCGTCATGTTTTGGCACAAGAATGACCGGTACGGCACAAGGACTCAAACTTTCACGCACATGACCATGGTCTATGAGATGTTTTAATTGCCTTTGTATTTCTTTGGTTTCTTCGGGGTTGACGCGGTATGGAGCTTTGTTGGGAAGCGGCGCTCCGGGGATGAGATCAATTCGGTGCTCAATGCCTCGTAGTGGAGGTAGATCCAGAGGTAGCTCATCGGGGAAAACATCTTGGAATTCCTGCAATAGAGACGATAACACCAAAGGTAGATCGTGAGAGTTGTTAGTATTTGTGACCTCGTCCTTGCACAATAGGACATAGTGTAGGACACTTGATGGGTTCTCACACACTTCTCTCATCTCATGTTTGGTGGCAAATAGGATGAAGTTCTTGTTTTCGCTCATCGTGGAGGCACTCAATTTGGGCTTGTGGTGCTCACTCTCTTTTTGGTGGCTCACTCTCTCACCATTCTCTCCACGATGGGTGGCTTGCTTATCGGCGATCACTTGGCTTGGAGACATGGGTCATAACACAAACTCCTTTCCTTGCATCTTGAAGCTATAGTGGTTTGTATGCCCATTGTGGACGACTCCTCTATCGAATTGCCATGGTCGTCCAAGGAGAAGATGGCAAACGGTCATTGGGATGACGTCGCATTCCAAGGTGTCCTCGTAAGCGCCGATTTTGAAGGATACTTGTACTCGGTGCTCGACTTGGATAGTGCCGGAGTCACTAAGCCATTGCACTTTGTATGGATGTGGATGCTTCGTCTTGGGCAATTGGAGCTTGGAGCAAAGTTCTTCACTTGCGAGATTGTGACAACTCCCTCCATCAATGATGACCTTGACGGATCGTCCATTGATGCCGGCCTTGGTGTGGAATATGGTGCATCTTTGGTCTTCTTCTTGGTGATGTTGGAGGGTCAAGACTTTTGAGACAACAAGTGCGGGACTTGAGTCTTCATCACAAAAGACTTGTTCTTCTTCATTGTTCACTTGGCGGTGCATGGCCACTTGTGCAAGGGCTTCCATTTCTCCTTCGCTCATGGAGTCATAAGTGCCATCGTCGTTGAATATCATTGTGCGCTTGTTGGTGCACTCATAGGACTTGTGGCCTCGGCCTCCGCAAGTGAAACACTTGAGGGAGCTCGTCTTGACGGTCTCATCGGTTGGGGTAGACGAAGATGAAGCTCTCGGCTTGAAGTTGCTCGTAGAAGGATGACTTGTAGTTGACGAAGCTTTCTTGGAATTTGGCTTGTTGATGTTGGAAGTAGACGTTCTTGTAGTCGGAGTTGGAGTGGTTGAAGCTTGGTTATTTGAGAAGCCGTAGGACTTGGATGAGAACTTGGTGTACTTGAAGTCATCTTGCACTTGGCGTTCCGCTTTGGTAGCTTGGTGCACGAGCTCGATGAGATTTGAGTATGGTTGGAAGTCGGCGATCTTCTTGATGGGATGATTGAGTCCATTCAAGAAACGTGCCATAGTTTGCTCATCATCTTCCGTCACATTGGCTCTTATCATTGCAATCTCCATCTCCTTGTAGTATTCTTCAACGCTCTTGGTTCCTTGCTTGAGTTGTTAGAGTTTCTTGAAGAGGTCGCGGTTGTAGTAGGTAGGCACGAAGCGTGCTCTCATGACATCCTTCATTTGTGCCCAAGTAGTGATGGGTGGATCACCTCTTGCCTCGCGGCGCTCAATGACTTGTTCCCACCAAATGAGGACATAGTCTTGGAACTCAAGGGATGCCATCGCGATCTTCTTCTCTTCTTCATAATTGTGCAAACGGAAGATCTTGTCAACTTTCAATGCCCGTGAAAGGTATTCTTCGGGATCGTTGCTTCCGTTGAACTTGGGCATGGTGAAATTGAGCTTGCCGTAGCATTGCTCTTCATTGTGTTGGGGTCAGGGATGATGACGCCCATGTTGTAGATGATTGTCCAACTCGTGGTACTCTTGACGCGGAGGGTTGTCAACCTCGTGTTGCTCTTGCCGTGGAGGGTTCCCGTTGTTTTCATGCTCTTGATGATCTTGATGGTCTTGGTGAGCTTGTGGAGGAACGCGTCGAGCTCGAGGGGGAACTAGACGGTGCATGCGAGCTTGAAATCGTCGTTCATGAAGTTCTTCATGAAGTGCTTCCTCTTCCTCACGGGCTTGTCGGCCTCGGTCGGCAACGGGTCGACTTGCATCACATAGAGCTTGTTGCGCCTCAAGTGCTTGAGCGTCACGGAGTTGTTGTTCTTGACATTGAGCCTCGGTATTTTGTGCATTTTGGTGTAGACGCACGCGTTCTTCCTCTTCATGTTGTCGTTGTTGTTGCCGTTCGCGAGCTAGCGCAAAAGCTTCTTCGGCTTGACGTCGTCGTCGCTCTTGAGAGTCGGTATCCCGAAGCGGATTGAGGTTTGCTTGATGGTGGGTGCGCGCGGCTCGACGAAGAGTGTTCGATGACGGTGTACTTGAGTCGGAGTGGTGACTTGAACGGCTCCTTCTTGAAGTGGAAGAAGAACGGTTGAGCAACAAAGCGCGAATCTCGTCCATCCTTGTGTCATTCTCTTGCTTGTGATCGTCGAGCTTGTGGTCGAAGTAGTCCCTTGTACGTTGCTCGGAAAGTCTCAAGTCAGCGGCAAGGTTGTCGATGCGTTCACTCATAGCTTGTTGCTCTTGATGCAAAGCACGTTGTGCACCAAAGAGGTGACTCTTGGTGACGAAGGAGTTCATGTCGTCGTCTTGCTCCATGAAGAGTGGGTTGGTAGAAGTACTCGGCCTATCCATCATTCCAAGACAAGTGTGAGTGGTAGAAAGAGAAGAACGAATACCAAATGTACCTTGACCAAAGTTGAAAGTGAATCGATGATCACTCCAATGTAGGACAAGGAAATAGCTCAATTGGTACGAATTCTCGTCGGTTTCTCACACCTACACAAGTAAAAACTTATGGTGGAGCTTGGTTAGGATGGTGGCACAATTTTTTAATGTGAATGTAAGCATGATTCAATAATGTTGGAGAAGATTCGCAAGATGCAATGTAACAAGTAGACCAAGCATATACGGTACACGGAAACACACACGCAAAAAGATAAGTGGGGTTGAGCAACCAAGGGTGAGCCAAAATGTGGAATCCACAAAAATGCTCTTGTTGCACAACACTATAGAGACGCTAGCACGATTGCACGATAGGCGGATACAAGAACTTGTGCACAACCTACGTCGCAAAAATGCAACGACTTCTATCCCAAATATGTTTTATGCAAGGTGTTGCTATGATATGATCCAAGATGATTGAGTATGACAATCTTAATGTTGTATGATGCTATGGTTCTTGCTTAAAAGCTCTTTGCTTATCTTTCCTCTTTGCTTAAAAGCTTGATTGGCTCTTTGATGTTTGAGCTCTTTTCTTATGCGACGCTTGACGAACCAAGGTAGCAAGTGAGTATGCGATGACAACTTTGTGACACAAGAGATGATAACAATATAATCAACAATGATGCATGTATGTATGCTATGGGGAAGTATGATCACTAAAGTGCACAAGTCTCGTTGCCGGCAATACTCAATGGCTAGTCTCGATTGGTAAGCAACGCAAAGGAGTCAGGCGATGATGGCTAACAATGTGATGGCAAGAATGATATGTCCAATACCAAGATGAGGTTACCGGTCTTGCTTCCGGTATGGTGTCAAAATGGTGGCACGAATACCAAGTCATAGTCGAGGTGGTCGTTGTTGATGACCGGTGTTGATGACGCGTCCGTGGCGAAAATGAGTGGCGGTGGTGTCGATGTCGAACCGTACCTAGATAGCCGAAACACAAAAGGATACGGTACCGCAACTCAAATTCTCAAAACCAAAGGTGACCAAAATCGTCGGAGTATGTGGCGGTTTGGTGGTGGAAGTTGGAGGTGGCGTAGCGGATGATGTTGTGGAAGTAGCGGTCGTTCGGGTGCGAACGGATGTCCGGTCACGGGTCGTCCGGTAACGTCGGACGTCCGGTGCTTCCTGGGTCACCGGATGTCCGGTGATGTGACGGTCGTCCGGTGATCGGGGTCAACTCGAGATTCTAGATGCGAGAGGTGATTATTGGGGGATTGGGGAAGGATTTGGGAGGGATTTCGAGGTGGAGATGGTGGGGGAAGGCTAGATCTACTTGCAATGCAGCAAATTCATGGATCCAAACCAAAAAAACATCATCAAAACTCACAAAACACAAGAAAAATTTTTGGGGCTATTTTTGTGGGGATTTTCGGATTAGGACGAAAAACAACAAAATCAAGCTAGAAAAACGAAGAGGGGGCTCCGAAATCGTGATCAACCTTGCTCATGATACCAAGATGATGTAGGGTGAAACCCTAGGTGGCCGATCTTTCACGAAAGGAGCGGATCCCAAAGGAAAACACGAAGAACACGAGGATGAATGGGAGGAAGAACACAAGAGGAAATCACTAATCTGACACGAATAAGTCACACATGGGCTAGATCCTCGAGTACATAGGGCGATACACGAATCCACGGACAACTAGGGACGATACACGGTAACCGGTTCTTCTCCGTGAGGAGGTCTTGAATCCACAAGGGGATCTTCTCTGCAAGGAGGTCTTGAATCCAAGGTGGATCTTCTCCGAAGAGGGGCCGCGGTCTCTCTCGAGGAGTAGATCCGATATGGATGAGCAATGCTCTATCTCTCAAATGAGCTAAACCAATGCTAACCCTAGCTAGGATGAATGGGGGGTCTATTTATAGTCTAAGTGCAAAAGGGGGCGAAGTGAAGGGGTACATGGGCCTCGGGCCTGAATCTGGACGCAACCAGGTACCGGACGTCCGCTGGGGACCGGTCGTCCGGTGTCTCAGGAACTGCCAGACGTCCGGTGTCCTTCGGTCGTCCGCTGGTTCTGCTCTGTGATGGGGTCGCCGGACGTCCGGAGGCTCCGGACTTCCGCTGATGCTGCCTCAGGTGCTGGTGCGCCGGTCGTCCGGTCCGGACCGGACGTCCGCTCGTTCGCTTCGGTTGCAGGGGCACCGGTCGTCCGGTCCGGGCCGGACGTCCGCTGGCTGGAGCTCGTTTGACGCTTCAGGCGTCGGACGTCCGGTCCCGGCCGGTCGTCCGGTGGCTGGGAATTTTCCTGCAGCTCTTCTTCTTCTCCGTCTTCTCATCGATCTTCCTCTGCTTCTTGTCCTTGCTCCTTAGATTCTCCATTGTACCTGAGTATGCATAATGTATCCATATGAGGTAGTAGCCATGCTTCATGCGCATCGGAGTGGAATTGTGAGAGGAGAGATGTCACCTCGGTTTCAAGGGCTCTTGCACGTGATCGAGTCATGGGCCCGATAGGCACTTGGTGAGACGATGGTAGGTCCATGGGGGTGACCTTGGGATGCTCCGCATCAGAGAGGTATGAGACCTCTACTTTGCCTACAAGATGTAGGAGAATAGCTCAGCTAGTGAGCATGCGCTCATAATATCTGGGTACTACAATCGCTTGAATCAAGTGGGAGTTAATCTTTCAGATAAAATAGTTATTGACAGAGTTCTCTAGTCACTATCACCAAGCTACTAGAACTTTGTGATGAACTATAATATGCAAGGGATGACGAAAACGATTCTCGAGCTCTTCGCGATACTGAAATCGGCGAAGGTAGAAATCAAGAAAGAGCATCAAGTGTGGTTAACAGGACCACTAGTTTCAAGAAAAAGGGCAAGGGAAAGAAAAGGAACTTCAAAAAGAATGACAATCAAGTTACCACTCCCGAGAAGAAACCCAAAGCTGGATCCAAGCCTGAAACTGAGTGCTTCTACTGCAAAGGGAGTGGTCACTAGAAGCGGGACTGCCCCAAATACTTGGCGGATAAGAAGGATGGCAAAGTGAACAAATTTATATTTGATATACATATTATTGATGTGTACTTTACTAGTGTTCGTAGCAACCCCTGGGTATTTGATACCGGTTCAGTTGCTAAGATTAGTAACTCGAAACAGGAGATGCAAAATAAACAGAGACTAGTTAAGGATGAGGTGATGATGTGTGTTGGAAGTGATTCCAAGGTTGATACGATCACCATCGCACACTCCCTCTACCTTCAGGATTAGTGTTAAGCCTAAATAAATGTTATTTGGTGTTTGTGTTGAGTGAACATGATTAGATCGTGTTTATTGCAATACAATTATTCATTTAATTCAGAGAATAATTGTTGTTCTCTTTACATGAATACAACCTTCTATGGTCATACTCCCAATGTGAATGATTTATTAAATCTCGATCTTAGTGATACACATACTCATAATATTGATGCCAAAAGATAAAAAGTTGATAATGATAGTGCAACATACTTATGGCACTGCCGTTTAGGTCTTATTGGTGTAAAGTGCATGAAGAAACTCCATGCGGATGGACTTTTGGAATCACTTGATTATGAATCATCTGATGCTTGCGAACCATGCCTCATGGGAAAGATGACTAAAACTCCGTTCTCTAGAACAATGGAGCGAGCTAATGACTTATTGGAAATAATACACACCGTTGTATGCGGTCCGATGAATGTTGAAGCACGCGACGGGTATCATTATTTTCTGACCTTCACAGATCATTTGAGTAGGTATGGGTATATCTACTTGATGAAACACAAGTCTGAAACATTTGAAAAGTTCAAAGAAATTCAGAGGGAAGTGGAGAATCATCACAATAAGAAAATAAAGTTTCTACAGTCTGATCGCGGAGGTGAATATTTGACTTATGAGTTTGGCCTTCATTTAAAACAATGTGGAATTGTTTCACAAGTCACGCCACCTGGAACACCACAGCGTAATGGTGTGTCCGAACGTCGTAACCGTACTTTATTGGATATGGTGCATTCTATGATGTCTCTTACCGATTTACCACTATCATTTCGGGGTTATGCATTAGAGACAGCCGCATTCTCGTTAAATAGGGCACCGTCTAAATCCGTTGAGACGACACCATATAAACTGTGGTTTGGCAAGAAACCTAAGTTGTCGTTTCTTAAAGTTTGGGGTTGCGACACTTTTGTCAAAAGGCTTCAACCTGATAAGCTCGAACCCAAATCGAAGAAATGCGTCTTCATAGGATACCCTAAAGAAACAATTGCTACACCTTCTACCACAGATCCAAAGGAAAGATCTTTGTTGCCAAGAATGGATCCTTTCTAGAGAAGGAGTTTCTCTCGAAAGAAGTGAGTGGGAGGAAAGTAGAACTTGATGAGGTAATTGTACCTGCTCTCGAATTTGAAAGTAGCACATTAGAGAAATTCGTTCCCGTGATGCCTACACCAACTAGAGAGGAAGCTAATGGTGATGATCATGAAACTTTAGATCAAGTTACTACTGGACCTCGTAGGTCGAACAGAGCATGTTCCACACCAGAGTGGTACGGTAATTCTATCCTGGAAGTCATGTTATTAGACCATGGCGAACCTACGAACTATGAAGAAGCTATGATGAGCCTAGATTCCGATAAATGGCTTGAGGCCATGAAATCTGAGATAGGATCCATGTATGAGAACAAAGTATGGACTTTGGTGAACTTTCCAGACGATCGGCAAGCCATTGAGAATAAATGGATCTTCAAGAAGAAGACTGACGCTGATGGTAATGTCACCATCTGCGAAACTCAACTTGTCGCAAAAGGTTTTCGACAAGTTCAAGGGGTTGACTATGATGAGACCTTCTCACCCGTACCAATGCTCAAGTCAGTCCGAATCATGTTAGCAATTGCCGCATTTTATAATTATGAAATATGGCAAATGGACGTCAAAACTACATGGATTTCTTAAAGAAGAGTTGTATATGATGCAACCAGAAGGTTTTGTCAATCCTAAAGGTGCTAATAATTGTGCAAACTCCAGCGATCCATCTATGGACTGGTGCAAGCATCTCAGTGTTGGAATATACGCTTTGATAAAGTGATCAAAGCATATGGTTTTATACAGACTTATGGTGACGCCTGTATTTACAAGAATGTGAGTGGGAGCTTTATAGCATTTCTGATATTATATGTGGATGGATGATTGCGGCTTGAACTACGTTGGTATTTCCCCAAAGAGGAAGGGATGATGTAGCACAACGATGGTAGGTATTTCCCTCAGTGATGAGACCAACTTATCGAACCAGTAGGAGAATCATGCAACACTACGTAAATAGTACCTGCACACAAAGAACAAATACTTGCAACCCGGCGTGTAAAAGGGGATGTCAATCCCTTTCGGGTAATGGTGCCAGAAATTGTCGAGTTGACGGGATAAAAATATGATAGATTGGATAAATAGATCTCGAATAAACACAAAAAAATAAAGTGCGGCAAGGTATTTTTTGGGTTTTGGATATAAAGATCTGAAAATAAAAGCAAATAAAATAGATCTCGAAGGAAAATGTAATAAAGAAGAGACCCCGGGGCCGTAGATCTCACTAGTTGCTTCTCTCGATAAAAATAGCATACGGTGGGTAAACAAATTACTGTTGGGCAATCGATAGAACTTCAAATAATCATGATGATATCCAGGCAATGATCATTATATAGGCATCACGTCCAAGATTAGTAGACCAACTCCTACCTGCATCTACTACTATTACTCCACACATCGACCGCTATCCAGCATGCATCTAGTGTATTAAGTTCATGGAGAAAGGGAGTAATGCAATAAGAACGATGACATGATGTAGACAAGATCTATTTATGTGGAAATATACCCCATCTTGTTATCTTTAATAGCAAAGATACATATGTGTCATTTCCCCTTTTGTCACTGAGATCGAGCATCGTAAGATCGAACCCATCACAAAACACCTCTTCCCATGGCAAGAAAAATCAATCTAGCCGGCCCACTAAACCAAAGATTCGAAGAAGAAATACGAGGCTATGTGCAGTCATGCATATAAGAGATCAAAAGACTCAAATAACTTTCATGTATAAAAACATAGATCTGGTCATAAACTCAAAGTTCATCGGATCCCAACAAACACATCGCAAAAAGAGTTACATCAAATAGATCTCCAAGAGACCATTGTATTGAGAATCAAGAGAGAGAGAGAGGAAGCCATCTAGATACTAACAACGGACCCGAAGGTCTACAATGAACTACTCATGCATCATCGGAGAGGCACCAATGAGGATGATGAACCCCTCTGTGATGGTGTCTAGATTGGATCTGTGGTTTCTGGAACTTGCGGCGGATGGAATTGATTTTCATCGTCTGCCCTGGTTTCTGGAATATTGGGGTATTTATAGAGGAAATAGGCGGTGCGGGAGGCCACCGAGGTGGGCACGCCTGGGCCCCCAGGTGCTCCCTGGTGGGTTGTGCTCCCCTCGGAGCCCCCCTCTGGTACTTCTTTGGCCCAACAGGTGTCTTCTGGTCCAGAAAAAATCTCCAAAAAGTTTTGCTGCATTTGGACTTCGTTTGGTATTGATTTTCTGCAAAGTAAAAAACAAGCAAAAAACAGGAACTGACACTGGGCACTATGTTAATAGGTTAGGCCCAAAAAATGATATAAAGTTGCTACAAAATGATTGTAAAACATCCAAGAATGACAATATAATAGCATGGAACAATAAAAAATTATAGATACGTTGGAGACATATCATTATCCCCAAGCTTAATTTCCTACTCGTCCTCGAGTAGCTAAATGATAAAAGCAGAATTTTTGATGTGGAATGTTGCCTAACATGTTCATCACATAATCTTCTCTTTGTAGCATGGACATTTGGAATTTTATATGATTCAAAGCATTAGTCTAGTTTTGACATGAAGATTTCAATACTCAAGCATATCAACAAGCAACCATGTCTTTCAAAATAGAAAAAAGTATACATAACCCCCTAAAGTATCACATTTCGGCCATATCACCCCCTCACCTCTAAAACCGGATTCTTAATCCCCTGAAGTTTTCAAAATCGGATAAAACACCCCCTGAGCCTGTTTTAAGTGGTTTTGTGGGCGGTATTGTCTAGCTGGCAGATATTGGAATAGTCAAAGACCAGTCAATGGCTATGCGCGATGTGGACGCGGCACATGCCGCCGTGGAGTCGATCAGCTCACCAGCCAACGGTCGGCCTGGAGAGTTCTCGCTGACAGTGGAAGCGTCCTCACGGAGCCCAGGTGCAGGAACTGGTTGCGGAAGCAGGTGGCAGTTAGGACTCCTCTACGGGTGGCTCCTGATGATGCCGTCCGCCTCCTCGCCAGCGAGGGGGGTTGCCGTCCACGTGGCGGTGAAAGCGGTGGGCTTGCACTTGGATACCTCATTGATGGCAGTAGAAACTGGCTTGCGGTCCAAGGCAAGTGAATTCTCCGGGAAACCAAAGCCAGCTTTGAGTACGTACGTATACGGGTAACAGCACCAGCCTGTTAGGCACCGAGAAATGCTAGTCAAAAAGTATGAGATAAGTTGGCCCTATGTCAACAGCGGCCACTGGTGCGGCATCGTCCGTCGACACGGGCAACCTCGGGGACCTTCCCCCGTGGAGTCGAGGCGTGAGCCCAAGCTGGTGATCACCAGTTCAGCACCTACATCGAGCTGAACCGGTGCCATGTTGTCAGTGTCATCCACGAGACGGGGTTACACGATGCCAGTTACACCGCAACAACATTCTGCTATCCATCGTATCCAACAAGATCGATGAGGGCGAGCTGCAGTGCGCCGAGACGCCGCACCACCCGCACGGCGCCTCTGGCCGAGCACACCACCACACATGCTTGAAGCTTCCCAGGGAACCGTGTCATCTACAGTGAGCTGCTAACTATAGGCACCCCAGCGCCGGCACCCGGCGCGACGGTAGACAAGGAGACGCTCGACAGGTCTTGCCTAGCGCACTGGACATGGTATATAGGCAGAGCCAGATGTCCATGTCAACAAAACCACCTGCCAAAACAGCTTAAGATGGTCTAGGGGGTGTTCTATTCGGTTTTAAAAACTTCAGAGGATTAAGAACCCGGTTTTAAAGTTGAGGGGGTGATGTGGCCGAAACATGATACTTTAGGGGGCTATGTATACTTTAGGGGGCTATGTAAACACAAAAGCAAGTTATCCCTAGCCCATTATGCTCAATCATTGATCCATTCATGAAACACACTCGCATATTAGCTACACCCAATGCTAAAGTACAATCATAGTGCCCCTTAGTTGGTGCTTTATAAGAGAAGATGGAGACTCAAATAAAAATAAAAATTGCATAAAGTAAAAGAAAGGCCCTTCGCAGAGGGAAGTAGGGATTTGTAGAGATGCCAGAGCTCAAAGCGAAAAAGATAGAGATAAAAACATTTTGGGTGGCATGCTTTTCCTGTCAACAAAAGCGATCGAGTAGTTCCCAATACTTTCCATGCTAGATATATCATAGGTGGTTCCCAAACAGAAAATAAAGTTTATTCCTTTTCCGCCACACTTTCACATTCCACGGCTAACCGAATCCACGTGTACCGTCCATACCAACACTTTCCAAGGAATTTATTATTTCACAACATAAAGTAAATTCATTTTTTATTTGGGGATTGGGCATCCCTAATACCTTTTCCGTACTCTCGTGCAATGACAAGTGAATAAAAACTCATCTTGACAATAACACATCTAGCATGGAAAAAATATCAGCCACCCCTACCATTTCATGAGCGGTACAAGCACACAAAAGAGAAATTTATTTTGAAAATTAGAGATGACACATAAAAATTGGCTTAGAATGGCAAAAGAATACTGCATATAGGTAGGTATAGTGGACTCATGTGGCAAAACTGGTTTAAGGATTTTGGATGCACAAGTAGTGATCATACTTAGTGCAAGTGAAGGCTAGCAAAAGATTGAGAAGCATCCAACCAAGAAACGAAAAATCTCATAACAGAGCATTAAGCATAACTAACACTGAATAATGCACCACAAGTTGGATATAATTTCATTGCATAACTATTGGCTTTCGTGCTTGCATAGGGAATAACAAACCTTAACACCAACATTCTTACTAAAGTATAATTACTCATCAACATGACTCACATATTATGTCATCATATCGCAAAACTATTACAAGGAATCAAGTTTATTTTGTCCAATGATCTTCATGAAAGTTTTTATTATATCCCTCTTGAATATCTATCACTTCAGGACTAATTTCATATGTTGCTTTTGATAGCTCAAACAAATCTACGTGAAGAACATGAGCATAAAAGTTTTCTTCTCTCAAAATAATTTAAGTGAAGCATGAGAGAATTTCCTAATTTTTTTACTAACTCTCAAATAAATTTAAGTGAAGCATGAGAGCATTTCTTCAAAAATAATAAAGCACACCGTGCTCAAAAAGATATAATTGAAGCACTAGAGCAATTTCATAGCTCAAAAAGATTTAAGTGAAGCATAGAGAGCAATTCTAACAAGTCATAGCATAATTTTGGCTCTCTCAAATAGGTGTGTCCACCAAGGATAAATGAGTTAAAATAAAAGGAAAAACAATCAAATACTCATATCATACAAGACGCTCCAAGAAAAACTCATGATGTGTGACAAATAAAAATATAGCTTCAAGTAAAATACCGATGGTCGTTAGAAGAAAGAGGGGATGCCACTCGGGCATCCCCAAGCTTAGTCACTTGCTTATCATTAGATAATAGATTGGGATGCCATGGGGCATCCCCAAGCTTAGGCTCTTCTTACTCCTTATTCCTTCATCCATCGTGATCTCACCCAAAGCTTGAAAACTTCAATCACACAAAACTCAACAAAACCTTCGTGAGATCCGTTAGTGTAAGTGCATCTAGTGCCACCCCTAGTTGGTTTTGGAGTATTGAAGACAAACCTAGTTGAGGGACTAATGTGTTTGTGAGAATTGCAGGATAACACAGGTAGAAGTCCCTCATTGATTCGGTTTTACTACCAGAGATGACCCCTAAAAATGTATGAAGACATTGAAGTCAAAGGTGGTATATGAAGATATTAACATTGAAGACTATGACAAAAGAAGACACGTTATGAAGCCTATGGAGCTCGAAGACTTAGATCTTTCATAGTTCTTTTTCTTTTGTGTTGAGTCATAGGAACCACCGTACTGTTAAGTGGGGTCCAGGAGAACCAGTCAGAATGACTGAAGTGATGCCTAAACCAAAAACCTATGTCTTCGAGTGAAGACAATGAGAGCGAATCTTGTCCAGAGCCGGACAAGTCAGCTTTGCTTGTAGCCCAAGTAAAGTTGCCATGAGAGTTTGAAATCTGACCGTTGAGACACGTGTCAGTTCCTTAGTGACCCAGGGTCATTTCGGACAAATCAGGTCGGGTTGCCAAGTGGCTATAAATAGCCCACCTCCTACAACCATAAACAGTTGGCTTCTCAGATTGAGAGTACGGCTTTTGTTGTGTGAGAGCAACCCACCTCGAAGCCTTTGAGAGAGAGAGAATTCCTTGCGAGGATAAAGCCCTAACCACCCAGAGCCAGAGAACATTGGGCATCACTTAAGTCTTCTTGTCTGTGTGATATGAAGACTTATTACACTTGAGGACTGTGTATCCCCAGACGGTTAGGCGTCACGTTTAGAGCATCCAAGAGACATTGTGGATTGCCAGTGAACGAAGTCTGTGAAGGTTTGGGAGTCTACCTTGAAGACTTACCAGGGTGATTGGGCGAGGACTATGTGACCTTAGCTCAAGGAGAATACGGTGAGGACTTGGTGTCCTGAGCTGCGTGTTCAGGACTGGGTGTCCGGGACTGTGTGTCCTAAGGTTTAAATACCTAGCCGCTCCAACCAGACGTACAGTTGTTACAGCAACTGGAACTGGTCCAACACATCATTGTCTTCAACGAGTCACTGGTTTCATCTTCACTTCCTTTTACTTACTGATCACTCTTTGTGAAGTCATTGCTTGTCTGTTCTATCTTTTGTCTTCACAACGTGAGTGTATGATCTGTTTGGCTTCATAGTATCTTCCTACCTGATCCTTATTACACTACAGCTATTTGTCACTGTGCTTTCACTCTGTTGATACTTGACCATGGCTTTCCTAGTGTAGTCTAACTTCCGCTGCATAGCAATAGGCATATCTCTACTGTTTGTCTTCATAACTCCCACGTTTTGAAGACTTTCATAAAAATCGCCTATTCACCCCCCTCTAGTCGATATAACGCACTTTCAATTGGTATCAAAGCAAGGTGCTCCCTTGTTCTGTGTGATTCGGTTTAACCACCTGGAGTTTTAGCTATGTCGACTGCAGGGATACTTAAAGTCTCCGCTGCGTGCCCCGTCTTCGATGGAACTGAATATCCCTACTGGAAGAATAAGATGCGTATGCATCTTGAAGCCATTGACGTCGACCTATGGTATGTCGTCGAGAATGGCGTTCCCAAGGCTGGAGAAGGTGTCACTGCTGCTGATGTCAAGAAATTCGTTCAACTGGACTCCACTGCCAAGAACATCATCTATGGTCATCTGACCAAAGGACAGTATGGCCGTGTGAGTGCTTTGAAGACATCCAAGCTGGTCTGGGACTGGCTCTCCAAGGTCAATGAAGGCATCTCAACCCAGAGAGATCAAAGAATCAGTGTCCTTCGCAATCTCTTCAACCGCTTCAAGCGAAATGACAATGAGAATGTCCAGCACACATTTGACCGACTCACTGACATCACAAATGAGCTTCAAGCCCTCGGCGCCACTGAGATTACCAAACACGAAGTCGTCAAAATGCTGCTGAGATCACTTGATAGTTCGTTTGACATCCTAGCCCTGATGATTCAAGAACGTCCTGATTTCAAGACACTCGATCCATCTGACATACTTGAGAGGCTCAACACACATGAGTTTCAGCTTTCTGAGAAAAGAGATATCTACGGTCCAAACTATGGGCGAACTCGTGCCTTGAAGGCAAAAGCTGTTTCCTCATCTGAAGAAGAATCTGACAGCAGTTCTGATGATCCTGAAGACATTGGAAGGGAACTTGCAATGCTAGTGAAGAAGTTCCAAAAATTCACCAAGAAGAAAGGCTTTAGAAAGTCTTCACGATCAAGCTCAAGGAATGATGAAGCTTCTACTCATTACTACAAGAAGAAAACATGCCACAAGTGCAAGAAAACTGGACACTTCATCTCTGAGTGTCCACAGTGGGACAATGAGAACAGAAATAAGAAGAAGAGCAAGGAATATGACTCAGACGACAAGAAGAAGAAGAAGAAATACACAAAGTCTTCTTCCAAGTCTTCCTCAAAGTCTTCATCACACAAGAAGAGCTCATCTGGCAAGGCACGTGCGTTTGTAGGCAAGGAAATGGATTCAGAGGAGGAGTCCGCTTCTGAGGAGGCAGAGGTGGAGTCTGAGGAGGAGTCTGATTCTGGCATTGCAAGTCTGGCTACAACATACGTCGCCAAGTCCATCTTCAACACTGAAGACAATGACTTCATCACCGACATCGATGCAAATGACAAGGACTACTCCACTCCTACCTACTGCTTCATGGCACGCGGTGCCAAGGTAAACAAACGCACTACTCACTATCAAACATCTAGTGACGATGACTCTGATTGTGATTCAAAACCCAGTTACAAAACACTTGCTAAAATTGCAACTGAACAACATAAAGCCATGGAACATATTCAAAAACTGTTAGACAGAAGCGATGATCTGTTGGGTGCTGAAATGACTCGATCTGAATCCTTAATTGAAGACATAAAAAATCTTCACGTTAAGTATCAGGAACTTGAAGATCGTCATGATACTCTCTCAACAACTCATGAAAAGCTTTCCTATGATTATCTTCAAAGGAAGCAAGAACTTGAGAAATTGAGAGCGGCTCATGAAGATCTTCAAAAGGAAAACGAGTCACTTCGCGCCGAACAGATCAGTTCCGCTCAGGAAGGATTTGAACCACCATGTCTTAAATGCATTGAGCGTGATAATGCTACTTCTGTTGCTGAATGTTCCACTGCTATTGCTGTTGCAATATCTTCAACTGTTGATGTGGTAACTAACCCCTCTGCTGAGGATACCACTGCTATTGCTGATGAGAATGCTAGGTTGAAGACATTGCTTGAAACAGGGATGTACAAAAGTCTTAAAGGACATCAGACATTATGTGATGTCCTCAAGAAGCAGATTCTGAACCGAAACCCTAGGAAAGAGGGTGTTGGGTTCGTAAGGAAAATAAATGCGGATGGCTCTTACTGGAAACCTGATCAGTACCCCAAAACCAAGTGGGTTGCTGCAAAGGAACGTTCAGCAGATCCATCCAATTTATCTGGCTTCACTTGTGCTAACTCCATTATCATTGATGAATCCTTTGATGCAAACTATATACTGTTTAAGAATCAGAATGGTGAAGTGTTTGCCAGGTACATTGGTACTAACTGCAGGAATGGACCGCCTATGAAGAAGATCTGGGTTCCGAAAAAGTGTCTGGAAAATCTTCCTGTGAATGTCTTCATGACACCTCACTTGAAGAAGACAAACCTCAGACCAAAGGCTTCATACGGTCCAAAGGCTTCATACAAACAAAGGACTCACCTGAGTCACACTAACGCAAATGTTTTGCAGGGAAACCATACTCAGGCATATGAATATGAGAGCGGTTCATCAAACCGTCATGCTTATATGACCAAAAGCTATTCTGCCTATTCTTATGAGTACTATTGTCCGCCTGCTAGACTGTTTGCTAGGGCTCCAAAACCAAAATTCTCAGATGCTGCACTTAGACTTATTGCTTCTAAGCCACCCTTGAAGATGTGGGTGGTTAAGAAAGCTTAACTCTCTTTTGCAGGGAAAGGTCTCCAGCAGAAAACCAAAATCTTCTGACGCTATTGCTGGGGACCTTAAAAATCTTGTAGGGCGCAAGATAAAATGCCCGAATGGCATCATTATGTACTTCATTCCTGAATCGCATGCTACTCTCCCTATTAGTCCTAATCTGGATCTAAGTTTTCATAACCCACTGGTTCGTCAAATGTTTTTGCTTCACAATTCTCTTCGTGAAGCCTATCCCCCTAACTGCACTGTAGGGTACGACACCAGCGTCTTCAAAGTCTTCAGAATGGATTATTGACAGTGGGTGTACAAATCACATGACTGGCAAAAGAAGCCTTCTTATGGACTCAACCTTACGTCCATCCGACAAGAGCCACATCACATTTGCTGACACTGGTAAAAGTAAGGTATTGGGTCTAGGTAGAGTTGCAATCTCAAAGGATCAACACATGGATAAAGTCATGCTTGTTGAATCCCTTGGTTTCAACTTAATGTCTGTCTCAATGCTTTGCGATTTGAACATGGTCGTAATATTTGGAAAATATCGTTGCCTTGTACTAATGGAATCTGACAAGTCTCTAGTGTTTGAAGGGTATCGAAAAGATGATCTGTACGTGGTAGATTTCTCAGCAGGGCCACAGCTTGCAGTATGTCTTCTAGCAAAGGCCTCAGAATGCTGGCTATGGCATCGGAGGCTTGGACATGCTGGAATGAGGAACCTCCACACCATTGCGAAGAAGAAGCATGTCATAGGCATCGAGGGTGTCAAGTTCAAGAAAGATCACTTATGCAGTGCCTGTGAAGCAGGGAAGATGACGAGGGCAAAACATCCCTCGAAGACAATCATGACCACTACTCGACCCTTTGAACTACTTCACATGGATCTTTTTGGTCCCACTCACTACTCAACTTTTACCACTACTGCTTGCCTCTATGGCTTTGTCATTGTTGATGATTACTCTAGATATACTTGGGTGCACATAATCCTTTACAAGACTGAAGTGCAGGATGTCTTCAACGCTTCGCCAATCGAGCTATGAACAATTACGGCACCAAGATAAAGCACATCAGAAGTGACAATGGCACTGAATTCAAGAACACTGGCCTTGATACATATCTTGATACCTTGGGCATCACACATGAATTCTCAGCTCCATACACGCCACAGCAGAATGGCGTCGACGAACGCAAGAACAGAACACTCATTGAGATGGCCAGAACGATGCTAGATGAATACAAGACTCCAAGAAAATTCTGGACTGAAGCCATTGACACTGCATGCCATACAATCAATCGTGTTTATCTTCACAAGCTTCTGAACAAGACATCTTATGAGCTCCTTACTGGCAAAAAGCCAAATGTCGGTTACTTCAGAGTATTTGGCGCAAGGTGTTGGATCAAGGACCCACATCACACCTCAAAATTTGCACCAAAAGCACATGAAGGTTTTATGCTTGGATATGGAAAGGATTCGCACTCCTACAGAGTCTTCAATCTCTTTCATTACAAAGTGGTTGAAACAGTGGATGTGCGGTTCGATGAGACAAATGGTTCACAAAGAGAGCAACTGCCAAATGTGCTAGATGAAATTCCAGCTAGTGAATCAATCAAGCTAATGGGAACTGGAGAGATTATACCTTCTGAAGCTCATCCTGAAGAAGAACTTATCATCTCAGCACTTGATCAACATGAAGACAAGGCTCAGCCTGAAGACATTCCTCCCAACAACAACACAGATCAACAAGAGCAAAGTCTTCGCCCTGTACATCCTCGCGTTGCCAATGAAGTGCAAATTGAAAGAATAATTGATAGCATCAATGCACCTGGTCCACTCACTCGTTCAAGGGCAACTCAGCTAGCAAATTTCTATGGGCACTTCGCATTCGTCTCAATATCAGAACCCAAGAAAGTTGAAGAAGCCTTCAGGGAACCTGAGTGGATTCAAGCTATGCAAGAAGAGCTTCAATAGTTTGAGCTGAATAATGTATGGGAACTGGTTAAGCGTCCTGATCCACAGAAGCACAACATAATAGGCACCAAATGGATATACCGCAACAAGCAAGATGAGCATGGTCAAGTTGTCAGAAACAAAGCTCGTCTCGTTGCTCAAGGATATACTCAAGTGGAAGGCATTGACTTCGATGAAACATTTGCTCCTGTGGCTAGGCTTGAAGCCATACGCATACTGCTGGCCTATGCAAATCATCATAACATACTTCTATATCAATTGGATGTGAAGAGTGCCTTTCTCAATGGCAAGATTGAAGAAGAAGTGTATGTTGCACAACCACCTGGCTTTGAAAATCCAAAACATCCTGACATGGTATACAAGCTCAACAAGGCACTGTATGGCCTCAAACAAGCCCCTAGGGCCTGGTATGACACACTCAAATACTTCCTAAAGAGCAAAGGCTTCATACCTGCCCACTCTTTTCATGAAGACATATGATGGTGAACTGTTTGTGTGCCAAATATATGTGGATGACATTATCTTCGGCTGCACCAATCAGAAGTACAGTGAAGAGTTTGGATATATGATGCAAGAGCAATATCAGATGTCCATGATGGGGGAGCTAAAGTTCATCCTTGGTCTTCAAATACGACAACAACGCAATGGCATCTTCATATCTCAAGAGAAGTATCTCAAAGATTGCCTGAAGAAGTTCGGTATGCAAGACTGCAAAGGCTTCACAACACCAATGCCAGCCAAACATCATCTGGGTCCTGATGACAATGGTAAAGAGTTCGATCAAAAGGTATACTGCTCCATGATTGGTTCCTTAATTTATCTATGTGCATCTAGGCCAGATATTATGCTTAGTGTTTGCATGTGTGCTCGATTTCAAGCGGCACCAAAGGAGTCGCATCACTTAGCTGTGAAGCGAATTCTTCGATATTTGGCTCACACCCCAACTCTAGGATTATGGTATCCAAAGGGCTCAGAGTTTGATTTGGTTGGATTCTCGGATGCTGATTATGCTGGTGACAAAGTTGATCGCAAGTCTACATCAGCCACATGTCACTTTCTGGGACGATCACTTGTATGTTGGTCTTCAAAGAAGCAGAACTGTGTATCTCTCTCCACTGCTGAATCTGAATACATTGCTGCTGGATCTTGCTGCGCTCAGCTTCTGTGCATGAAGCAAACACTCAAGGACTATGGTATTCATCTGAAGCAAGTGCCACTTTACTGCGACAACGAAAGCGCCATCAAGATTGCCAACAACCCAGTTCAGCACTCGAAGACAAAGCACATTGAAATTCGTCATCACTTTCTCAGAGATCATGTTGTGAAGGAAGACATTGATATCATACACGTCAACACTGAAGAGCAATTGGCAGATATCTTCACCAAGCCCTTGGATGAGAAGAGGTTTTGCAAGTTACGGTGTGAGCTAAATATCCTGGAATCCTCAAATGTCCTGTGATCAGGCACACATCCTAACACTTATGCATATGATGACTTAGATGTGCAACACACAAAGTAAAGTATATCTTCAATCAATGAAGACATACATTCTAAGTGTGAATACATTAATGTGGAATTTGACTTCGGAGCGCCA
>NC_041388.1:497915236-497928851 GCF_002162155.2 Triticum dicoccoides | reverse complement strand
TATATGCTAGTGTTCTGTCCTCTACAGCATTCACTTATAGCTATATCTTCGTGTTGAATCTTTTGAACTAAGTGAATGTGATCGGACCCCAACTTCTCTATGCTTTCTATCTCAAACTCTATCTCTCTAAGTCATATGCATTCTATTGAAACTGTCGAATGTCTTCACTGCGTCCTTGTCAGCAGAAGATATAGAGACAACCATAAATTTCGTTTTCAATGCTCATTCCTCCACATAAAATCCGGAGAAACAGGAACGACCACCCGACAATCCAGGCGTGCGTGGGACGTGGAACAAACCCCAAACTTCCGCAAACTGGCCACGCGTTCCTCAGATGCGAATCGCCAGGGGCACCTGTGTAATAGCACAGTGCCGCCCCTGTGCCTATAAATACACACTCACGGCGGTAACTATCTCTTCTTCCACCCTTGCACGAACCCTAGCGCCACCGCTAGCTCTCGACGACGCCGGCGACGAAGTGCTTCGCTGCCGCAACCTCTCCGACGCCGTCTTCACGCCGACCGCGGACATCGTCCTCTCCGCCGTCGCCGTAGGTCTCCTCCGTCGCCAAGTTAGGGCACGGACGAGTGAACTGCCCGGCCTCATCTCTCGCTCCGTCTAGCAGTTCTCAGTGTGGTAAATAAAACTGCCTTTTTACAGCACCGTTGATCCTATTGATCTGTCACTTTCTACCACAAGCAGTTTCTGCTCACACAAACTAGATCTCTCTCAAACTGCATCTCATAACATGCCTAGAATATTCACTTGTGCTTCAAAAAGTAGTTAGATTCCTCACTTGTACTGATCTGTGGATTCGTACAAATCTGGAACCAACTTCTTATCTATGAGTGAATGTCTTCGCACGATGAGGTCAATGTCTTCTAAACTGATTTATCTTCAAAATCTTCTGAGAATGCATATGACCTCTTCCCCTTCCCTCGCACCTTAATGCTGTCACAGGTACATGTCCGTGGGAGAATCCTTTGGTTCTCATAGTCTGCATTCATTTGCAGAATTCCTACAGCATCACATAAATTCTCCTGAAGCCAGTTCCTGTTGGTCCAGCAAAAGAAAGCCTTTGAAGCCTTTGAACGTCTTGAAGCCTTCCAAGTTAAGGTTTATGGCTTCAGAAACAGCAGCAAGGAAGGGGGGCAGACAGCGACATGGAGGAACATCCAAAGATCTGCCTAATGAACTGGCAGAAATGTATAAAACAGATCCTGAAGAGAATTATGGTCAGTGCAAGACCCGAATCCAATGGATTCGACGCTATTGGGCAGAACAATGGTTCAAATACCGCTTCACAACCCAAGAGTATGCTGAGAAAAGTGCCATCAAAAGACCGTGGGGAGACATCTTATACAAGAACCTTGTACCCAGTTCCAGAGATGAAGCTATTGCCCAAAGCTTCTATCCATGGTTCGTGGGCCACAGCCTGATGATGCACATCCGTCGTCACTACTCTGGTGTCGTGATGACAATCTGTTCAAGCGCAACTTCCAGTTTGCCCAACAATCAGCGAAGCAGAACAAGAAGAAATTTGGGTTAGACTTCAACCCTGGTCCCTCAGCACCAAGGGCAGATGGCACACGAGAAGCAGAACCCAATGTCATCGGTCCGTATGCCAACCTTGAAGGCCTCATCACCTACATCTTGGTTCAAGGGACTGCAGTGAATGAGCCTGCAGCTGACACTGAGTCTGATGAAGCGCCTACAGTGCCTGCAGTGCCGAAGCCGAAGCAGTTGAAGAAGCCAAAAGCTTCAAAGCCAGCCTCTTCACCCAAAATCTCAAAGGCGAAGCCATTGGCGACTGCACCTCCTGAAGACAGTGTGCAGTCTGAAGACTTATCACACGTCTCAAGGCATCAGAAGGCCAAGATGCCTCTGTCTCACACTGGCAAAGAGCTCACAGCTGCTGCCATCCTGCGCAGTGAAGCCATTGATCTGTCAAGTGATGAAGATCTTGGAGATGACGCTCTTGAGCAACTCATCAAGAGCAAAGAAGAAGCAGAAATCTTCAACAATCTGCCTCTCTTTGATGTCGCCATCATCCACAACTTCATTGACGAGTGGTTTGCCACACCAGACATCAGCTTTGAAGATCTACAGCTGCCAGTTGGCCTAAGCGTCACCTTCCAAGGTGCTATTGCTTCAGAACTTGCCATTGCCCAGCGCATTGTTGAACTGAAGCAGAAAATTGATCATGAAAAGGCTCAGTTCAAGAAGAATATGGCCAAGCTCAGCGTGCAAGAAGTGAAGAGCTTCAAGATCATGTTGCATGAGCTAAAAGAAAACTTTCTGAAGAAGCGTGCAGAAGCTCAGGGTTCACGTGAGCGGATGAAGTCTCTGGCTGACAGATGTGTGCACGCCTACAATGAGGCTGAGAAGCGCAAGGCACTTGGGCGTCCTGGCATCGACCCCAAGATGGCCGCAAAGAAAAAGAAGAAGACTGTTCCAGCTGAACCAGAGGCACCAAGGCAGGAAGCAGTTCCGCTTGTCTTCCCAACTGCAACGACTGGCTCGAAGCCAAAGAGCCGGTCAACAGCTTCAGAGCTCAAGAAGACAAGAACTGCTGAGGCTGAAGCCAGGAAGAGGAAAAGCTCTGAAGCCTCTCCTACTGCCCCCAGCAAGAAAAAGAGAAAGACCAAGAAATCTCGGGCTGCTCCCACAGAGCCCTTGATAGTTGAACCTATTTCTATGATTCACCCTGACACAGAACTTCAACTGACGGCTCATGAGCCTGCTTCCACAGAGGCTCCTGAAGCTGAAGACATTCCAGCAGCTGATCCCATCGTTGCTGAAGACATTGGTCATCGTGACAATGTAGAAGATGATGCAGCCCTTCCTCAGTTAGAACACAGCGAACTCATCAGCATTGGTCGTCCAATGACGCTAATTGCACAGGATGCTTCATGGGCGGATCGCCCTCAAGAGGAAGAAGACTATGAGGCCCAGCCCACTCCAACCCCACAGGCGTCGTCTGCGTTCCGCAGGCTTCGCAAAGGTCCAAGGCCTCAAGTCTATGCTGAAGACATTCCGGCTGCATCAGCCGCAGAAGAAGCACCACAAGAGCCCACTCCTTTGCTCCACCAAGAAGCAGTTCTCCAGGAGAACGTGCTTGTGACCGACCCTCCAACTAGTCAAGCGGAGGAAGAAAATCTTGAGGCTGCCACAACCAACAACGAAGCTAATGTGGAGCCCTCCCCAGCAAAAGCTTTAGAAGACAGCGAAGCCACTGAACCCACAACTTCTGTTCCTGAGTCTGCTGCAGGTCCCCAATTCAACTATCATGTTGAGCACAGGCCTCAGGTCCAGAAGCCAATCCCCAGACTGCCAAGGTTTCCAGGTCCTGCATCAGCACCTGGCTCCTTCAACATCAATGGCTTCAGGGCAGATAATACCTTCTTCAATAGCTCCAAGAACCCCTATACAAGGGAAAGGATTTCATCAGATAGGTTCTGGAGCTATCCTCAGCGCAGCTACTACTCTTGCATACTGTACAACAAAGGTCGCATTTTCCCGCACAAGCGCCTTGATGTTGAAGCTATTGCTGGTCTGCCCTGTCTAGAGGAAGCGCTGGATTGCTTCAAACAAGTGGGTCTGCTACAGTTCATTACTGATGAAGAGCATTGGAACGAAGAGCTCCTGCTACAATTCTATGCCACACTGCACATAAAAGGATACAATAGAGATCCGAAGACTTGGGTCCTGGAGTGGATGACCGGCAATGTTCATCACGAAGCCAATGCATTTGATATCATTGAGCTCACTGGCCTGCCCACTCCAGGCGAATTCTTCGAGCAAGGCTGTCGGCTACACACTGAAGCTATTGAGAGCATATTTCAGAGGCCTGAACCGAATATGAGTCAGATGCTCTCCATGATGAAGCCATTGCCCCACGATGCTCCTTATCCCACAGAGTTCTTCGTTGAAGACCTTGAGTACCTGCCCAGGACCATCTATCACATCATTCGGCGGACTCTCTGGCCCATTAAAGGACACTCTCCAAATGCCAAGATCGAGGGTGCAATGAAGACTCTGATATTCTGTATCCTTCATGGCAAATGCTTCAATGCACAGGATTTCTTCATACGCCAACTAGCTGCATCAGGCTCAGATCTGTTTGGTTTGAAGTTCTATGCTCCTTGGGTAATGAGGCTGATCAGACTTCACTCTGCCATCTCGTATCAGCCCTCAGCCCGCAACCATCGGATCTTCTTGCCTGATGTGGATACCTCTGATGAAGCCATCTATCCTAAACCTGCCAAGCAACCTCTGAGTCTTCAGAATGCAGAACACCAGAGCTTCACTCAAAACGTTGAAGGTGTTGAAGCCATCTCCAGGGTGTATCCTTTGGCTGGCACTACACGTGCACCACACCCTGCTTCAACTGAAGCCACTGACAGTGCAACTGCTTCAAGACCCAAGAAGCGCACTCGTGTTCTCAACGACCGAGAGCTTCTTGTGCCCCTTCATCAAAAGCAGGATAGGCATCATGACTGGTTGAAGAGACAGATGAAAAGCCTCTTGGTGGATGTAAATCGCATCCGAAATCTTGCCACCAAGAACGCTTTCGTTGCCCATGAAACCTGTCGCCGCACATGGAAAGGGCTAACGATGATGCTTTCTGAAGCTGATCTTCAAGAGGATGGCTTCACTGAGAGATTCAAATTTGACTCCACACCTCCTCGAAGAGCTGTGTTGCTGGGGACTCCATCTCTTGAAGACTCTGAGTTTTCTTCCTTTGCTGCCACAGTCACTGCCAGAATCATTGAGGAAGAAGACGATGCTACCTCACCGCCACCTGCATCAGCACCTCCAAGCTCTTCTGCACCGCCAAACAACGCCAACAACCCTGCTACTTCATCTACTCCTCATGGGAACGAGTAGAGGCTCTATGTCTTCAAACCTTTTTGGTCATTACTGACAAAAGGGGGAGAAGCATATGAGATTGATAGTCTTCAAGCGGGTTCATATGGGCGGGTGCCTTATATTTTGATTCGTGCTGACAACTCTCGTTTTCTTTGCTACATTTGGTTCTTATGAGTTGTAACACTTAAACCAAATGGCCGTCTGCTACTTGTTTGCCACCCTGTTTTGCGAAGATAAATTCCGCATGTGCGACGATAAATTCCGCACTTATCTCATTCTGCAGACGTCCATTTTCCATTATGCATGTCATTATCTTCATATACTTTCACATGCATAGTGGATTGTCATCATAAGCTGAAGTGGATCTCCACAAGTACAACCTGCCATGTGCATTTGCATTCCAAAAGCAAACTAACTTATATGCACATCTTCAGGGGGAGCCCTTGCAACTTATGAAGACAATTCCTTATCCTTTACAATTTCACAGACTATATTCCCCGTTGAAAACTTCAACTAGTTTGTCATCAATCACCAAAAAGGGGGAGATTGTAAGTGCATCTAGTGCCACCCCTAGTTGGTTTTGGAGTATTGACGACAAACCTAGTTGAGGGACTAATGTGTTTGTGAGAATTGCAGGATAACACAGGTAGAAGTCCCTCATTGATTCGGTTTTACTACCAGAGATGACCCCTAAAAATGTATGAAGACATTGAAGTCAAAGGTGGTATATGAAGATATTAACATTGAAGACTATGACAAAAGAAGACACGTTATGAAGCCTATGGAGCTCGAAGACTTAGATCTTTCATAGTTCTTTTTCTTTTGTGTTGAGTCATAGGAACCACCGTACTGTTAAGTGGGGTCCAGGAGAACCAGTCAGAATGACTGAAGTGATGCCTAAACCAAAAACCTATGTCTTCGAGTGAAGACAATGAGAGCGAATCTTGTCCAGAGCCGGACAAGTCAGCTTTGCTTGTAGCCCAAGTAAAGTTGCCATGAGAGTTTGAAATCTGAGCGTTGAGACACGTGTCAGTTCCTTAGTGACCCAGGGTCATTTCGGACAAATCAGGTCGGGTTGCCAAGTGGCTATAAATAGCCCACCTCCTACAACCATAAACAGTTGGCTGTTCAGATTGAGAGTACGGCTTTTGTCGTGTGAGAGCAACCCACCTCGAAGCCTTTGAGAGAGAGAATTCCTTGCGAGGATAAAGCCCTAACCACCCAGAGCTAGAGAACATTGGGCATCACTTAAGTCTTCTTGTTTGTGTGATCTGAAGACTTATTACACTTGAGGACTGTGTATCCCCAGACGGTTAGGCATCGCGTTCAGAGCAACCAAGAGACATTGTGGATTGCCAGTGAACGAAGTCTGTGAAGGTTTGGGAGTCTACCTTGAAGACTTACCAGGGTGATTGCGCGAGGACTATGTGACCTTAGCTCAAGGAGAATACGGTGAGGACTTGGTGTCCTGAGCTGCGTGTTCAGGACTGGGTGTCCGGGACTGTGTGTCCTAAGGTTTAAATACCTAGCCGCTCCAACCAGACGTACAGTTGTTACAGCAACTGGAACTGGTCCAACACACCATTGTCTTCAACGAGTCACTGGTTTCATCTTCACTTCCTTTTACTTACTGATCACTCTTTGTGAAGTCATTGCTTGTCTGTTCTATCTTTTGTCTTCGCAACGTGAGTGTATGATCTGTTTGGCTTCATAGTATCTTCCTACCTGATCCTTATTACACTATAGCTATTTGTCACTGTGCTTTCACTCTGTTGATACTTGACCATGGCTTTCCTAGTGTAGTCTAACTTCCGCTGCATAGCAATAGGCATATCTCTACTGTTTGTCTTCATAACTCCCACGTTTTGAAGACTTTCATAAAAATCGCCTATTCACCCCCCCTCTAGTCGATATAACGCACTTTCAGTTAGTATAACAAAGCAAATCACTACTATAAGTATTGTTGCAAACCCATTCATATTTTATTTTTGCATTATATCTACTACATTCCAACTTTTCCATAGCTTATCCCTCCAATACAAACCATAGATTCATCGAAATAAGCACACACCGCAAAGAAAACAGAATATGTCAAAAACGGAATAGTCTGTAGCAATCTGAAAACTTCGAATACTTCCGTGACTCCAAAAATTCCGAAAAATTAGGACAACATGGGAAATTTGTATATTAATAGTCTGCAAAAAGAATCAGCATTTTAGCGTGCTTCAGTTAAAAATGAGAATTATTTTTCTGGGCGCAAAAGTTTCTGTTTTTCAGCAAGATCAAATTAACCATCACCCAACATGATCTCAAAGGCTTTGCTTGGCACAAACAGTAATTAAAACATAAAAACACAATCATAACAGTAGAATAATTGTGCAAACACTCAAGAACGGAAATAAAAAGACAAAAATAAATTATATTCATTGGGTTGCCTCCCAACAAGCGCTATCGTTTTATGCCCCTAACTAGGCATAATGCAAAGATCTAAGTATTGTCATCTTTGTTTCGAGATCCATAAGATGCCCTCATGATTGATTCATATGGTGGCTTAATCCTTGTTCTAGGGAAGTGTTCCATACCATTCCTTAGTGGAAATTGAAATTTAATATTGCCTTCTTTCATATCAATCACGACACCAATAGTGCGTAAAAACGGTCTACCAAGAATAATTGGACAAGACGGATTGCAATCAATATCAAGAACAATAAAATCTATGGGCAGATAATTCCTATTTGCAAGGATAAAAACATCATTAATTCTTCCCAAAGGCTTTTTAATAGAAGAATCCGCCAAGTGCAAATTTAAAGAACATTCTTCAATATCGGTAAGATCAAGCACATCACATAAATTTTTTGGAATTGTAGAAACACTAGCACCTAAGTCACATAAAGCAAAACACTCATAATTTTTAATTTTGACTTTGATAGTAGGTTCCCATTCATCATGCAAATTTCTAGGAATTGAAATCTCTAATTCCAACTTTTCTTCAAAAGCTTTCATCATAGCATCAACAATAAAAGCTTTATTTTGTTCATAAGCATGGGGTGAATTAATCATGGATTGCAACAAAGAAATATAATCAATCAAAGAGCAATTATCATAATTAAAGTCTTTGTAATCCAAAAGAGTGGGCACATCACTAGTTAAAGTTTTGACCTCTCCAAACCCACTTTTATCAATGTTCTCAACAAGATTTTCACCCTCCGGATTATCGGGACGCCTTCTAGTTAAGTTGAATCTTCTCCAGTCCCTTTATCATCAATTTTAATTTTACTAAACAAGGAATCAATAGAAGAAACAGCAATCATTTTAAGATCTTCATCATTTTTATGAAAACAATCACTAGAAAACGCCTTTTCTAAAAATTCTCTTTTAGCTCTGAGCATATCGGTTCTTTTCTTACTTTCGTCCATAGAAACATATAGAGCTTTAATTGATTCCTCAACCTTAGGCACACAAATTTTCATCTTGAGATTTTCCACATCATGAGAAATTCTATCAATGCTTCTAGACATATCATCAATCTTACTCAAGTTTTCTTTTATCATAGTATTAAAAGTCTTTTAACATTGATAAATTATTTAATATTATTCTAAAGATCAGAGGTGTTCCTATTATTATTATAAGAAGGATTACCATAGAAATTACCATAATTGGTAGATGAATTTTCCGGAAAAGGCCTAGGATTAAAATTACCTCTATAAGCATTCTTATTAAAATTGTTTTGCGAAACAAAATTCACATCTACGGCTTCACTATTTTTCTCAATCAAAGTAGACAAAGGCACATCATTAAGATCAATAGTAGCATGTTTATTAAAAACCACCTTTATAAGATCATCAACTTTTTCACTCAAAGAATTTATTTCTTCTATCGAATTAACTTTTTTTACTAGTAGGAGCTCTTTCGGTATGCCATTGTGAATAATTTGCCATAATATTATCGAGCAATTTAGTAGCTTCACCCAAAGTAATTTCCATAAAAGTACCACCCACGGCGGAATCTAAAAGATTTCTAGAGAAAAAATTCAATCCAGCATAAAAAATTTGTATGATCATCCAAAGATTTAAACCATGAGTAGGACAATTTCTTAGCATCAATTTCATTCTTTCCCAAGTTTGCGCAACATGTTCATGCTCAAGTTGCTTAAAATTCATGATTTGTGTTCTAAGGGAAATAATTTTTGCAAGCGGAAAATACTTAGTAATAATAACATCTTTGCACTTATCCCAAGAATCGATACTATTACGAGGCAAAAGAAGAAAACCAAATTTTTGCACGATCTCGCAAAGAAAATGGGAATAATTTCAACTTCACAATATCATTGTCCACATCTTCTTTATTTTGCATATCGCATAATTCTACAAATGTGTTAAGATGGGACGCGACATCCTTATTAGGAGTACCGAAAAATTGATCTTTCATGACAAGATTCAACAAAGAGCCATTAATATCACAAGAACCCGCACTAGTGGCGGGAGGAGCAATCGGAGTGCTAATAAAATCATTGTTGTTGGTATTGGAGAAATCACACAACTTGGTGTTCTCTTGAGTCATCATAACTACGCAACAAGATTGCACTCCAAAACAGATCTGACGAGAAAACGACAAATGAAAAAGGAGCAAATAAAACGGCAAATTGTTGTGAAGTGGGGGAGATGAAAACAAGAGGCAAATGGCAAATAATGTAATTGCAAGGAGATGGGATTTGTGGTTAGGAACCTGGTAGATGTTGATGATGTCTCCCCGGCAATGGCGCTAGAAATTCCTTTTGATTGCGGCTTGAACTACGTCGGTATTTACCCAAAGAGGAAGGGATGATGCAGCACAACAACGGTAGGTATTTCCCTTAGTGATGAGACCAAGGTTATCGAACCAGTAGGAGAATCACGCAACACTACGTAAACAGTACCTGCACACAAAGAACAAATACTTGCAACCCGATGTGTTAAAGGGGTTGTCAATCCCTTTCGGGTAACGGTGCCAGAAATTGTCGAGGTGATGGGATAAAAATATGATAGATTGGATAAATAGATCCCGAATACACGTAAAATAAAATAAAGTGCAGCAAGGTATTTTTGTGTTTTTGGATATATAGATCTGAAAATAAAAGCAAATAAAATTAGATCTCGAAGGCAAATATAATAAAGAAGAGACCCGGGGGGCGTAGATTTCACTAGTGGCTTCTCTCGAGAAAAATAGCATACGGTGGGTGAACAAATTACTGTTGGGCAATTGATTGAACTTCAAATAATCATGACGATAACTAGGAAATGGTCATTATATAGGCATCACGTCCAAGATTAGTAGACCGACTCCTGCCCGTATCTACTACTATTACTCCACACATCGACCGCTATCCAGCATGCATCTAGTGCAGTAAGTTCATGGAGAAACGGAGTAATGCAATAAGAACGATGACATGATGTAGACAAGATCTATTTATTTAAAAATAGACCCCATCTTGTTATCCTTAATAGGAACGACACATACATGTCATTTCCCCTTCTATCACTGGGATCGAGCACCGTAATATCGAACCCATCACAAAACACCTCTTCCCATGGCAGGAAAAATCGATCTAGTCATCCTAACTAAGCCAAAGATTCGAAGAAGAAATACGAGGCTATAAGTAATCATGCATATAAGAGATCAAAAGACTCAAATAACTTTCATGGATAAAAACATAGATCTGATCTTAAACTCAAAGTTCATCGGATCCCAACAAACACACCGCAAAAAGAGTTGCATCAAATAGATCTCCAAGATACCATTGTATTGAGAATAAAAAGAGAGAGAGAGAGAGGAAGCCATCTAGGTACTAACTACGGACCCGTAGGTCTACAATGAACTACTCACGCATCATCCGAGAGGTACCAATGAGGATGATGAACCCCTCTGTGATGGTGTCTAGATTGGATCTGTGGTTTCTGGAACTTGCAGCAGCTAGAAATTGATTTTCGTCGATTGCCCTAGGGTTTCTATAATATTGGGGTATTTATAGAGCAAAGAGGCGGTGCGGGAGGCCAGCGAGGTGGGCACAACCTACCTGGGCGCGCCTGGGTCCCCGGGCACGCCCTGATGGGTTGTGCTCCCCTCGGAGCCCCCCTCTGGTATTTCTTTGGCCAAACAGGTGTCTTCTGGTCCAGAAAAAATCTCCAAAAAGTTTCGCTCTGTTTGGACTCCGTTTGGTATTGATTTTCTGCAAAGTAATAAATAAGCAAAAAAACATCAACTGGCACTGGGCACTATGTCAATAGGTTGGTCCCAAAAAATGATGTAAAGTTGATATAAAATGATTGTAAAACATCCAAGCATGATAATATAACATCATGGAACAATAAAAAATTATAGATACGTTGGAAATGTATCAATGACATATTGTTGAATGGAAATGTTATAGATTTTCTGGATAGCATAAAAAGGATACTTGAATAAGAATTTTTCGATGAAAGATCTCGGTGAAGCTACTTACATATGGGGCATCAAGATCTATAGGGATAGATCGAGATGCTTAATAGGACTTTCAGAAAGCACATACCTTGGAAAAGTTTTGAAGAAGTTCAAAATAGATCAGTCAAAGAAAGGGTTCTTGCCTGTGTTATAAGGTGTGCAGTTGAGTAAGACTCAAACCCAAACCACGACAGAAGATAGAGAGAGAATGAAAGTCATTCCCTATGCCTCAGCCATAGGTTCTATAAAGTATGCCATACTGTGTACCAGACCTATTGTGTAACTTGCTATGAGTTTCGCAAGGGGGTACAATAGTGATCCAGGTGTAGATCACTTGACAACAGTCAAAATTATCCTTAGAGGACCAAGGAAATATTTCTCGGTTATGAGGTGATAAAGAGTTTGTCGTAAAGAGTTGCGCCAGTGCAAGCTTTGACATCGATTCAGATGACTCTGAGTCTCAATCTGGTTACATATTGAAAGTGGGAGTAATTAGCTAGAGTAGCCCCATGCAGAGCATTGTAAACATAGAAATTTGCAAAATACATACGAATCTGAATGTGATAGACCCGCTGACTAAACTTCTCTCACAAGCAAAACATGATCACACCTTAGTACTTTTTTGGTGTTAATCACATGGCGATGTGAACTAGACTACTGACTCTAGTAAACTCTTTGGGTGTTGGTCACATGGCGATGTGAACTATGGGTGTTAATCACATGGCGATGTGAACTAGATTATTGACTCTAGTGAAAGTGGGAGACTGATGGAAATATGCCCTAGAGGCAATAATAAAATGGTTGTTATTATTATATTTCCTAAATCATGATAAAGGTTTATTATTCATGCTAGAATTATATTGACCGGAAGCTTAAATACATGTGTGGATACATAAACAAATACTGTGTCCCTAGTGAGCCTCTACAAGACTAGCTCGTTGATCAAAGATGGTTAAGGTTTCCGAACCATATACATGAGTTGTCATTTGATAACGGGATGACATCACGAGGAGAATGATGTGATGGACAAGACCCATCCGTTAGCTTAGCATTGATTGTTCAGTTTATTGCTATTGCTTTCTTAATGTCAAATACATATTGCTTCTACTATGAGATTACGCAACTCTTGAATACCAGAGGAATACCTTGTGTGTCACAACGTAACTGGGTGATCATAAAGATGCTCTACAGGTATCTCCGAAGGTGTTTGTTAAGTTGGCATATATCGAGATTAGGATTTGTCACTCCGTGTATCGGAGATGTATCTCTGGGCGCTCTCGGTAATACACATCATAAGAAGCCTTGCAAGCAAAGTGACTAATGAGTTAGTTTCAAGATGATGTTTTACGAAACGAGTAAAGAGACTTGCCAGTAACGAGATTGAACTCGGTATGAAGATACCGACGATTGAATCTCGGGCAAGTAACATACCGATGGACACAGGGAATCACGTATGTTGTCATAAGGTTCAACCGATAAAGATATTCGTAGAATATGTAGGAGCCAATATGGGCATCCAGGTTCTGCTATTGGTTATTGACCGAAGAGGTGTCTCGGTCATGTCTACATAGTTCTCGAACCCGTAGGGTCCGCACGCTTAACGTTCGTTGACGATATAGTGTTATATGAGTTATATGGATTTGGTGACCGAATGTTGTCCGGAGTCCCAGATGAGATCACGGACATGACGAGGAGCTCCGGAATGATCTGGAGGTAAAGATCGATATATAGGACGATGATATTTGGACACCGGAAGAGTTTCGGGATGTATAGGGTAAAAATCGGGTCACCGGAAGGGGTTCCGTACACCCCGGGAGGTTAATGAAGGAAATATGCCATAGAGGCAATAATAAAGTTGTTATTTTATTATGACGCCCGGAGAATTATACTACAGTAATTCCCTGCTAATGATGCCACATCACCCCTGTCACTATAGTTAATCTCGGGATAGTTCAAAACCGATTCAAATTCATAATTGAATTAAAGGCAAACAACAAAAGTTTTCAAATGTTAAAACTAAAATGCTCGGGTTATGCCAAATAATGCATAGGTAGTTATGGTGGAGAAACCACACTTTTGTAGAATGCTTAAATGCTCTAAAGTGGTTAAAACGGTAGTTGAAACAATTAAATAAATGTCTTTGATGTTTTACAAAATACTAATCTATTTTGTTTTGGGTAAAACTTTTTGTGGTAGTGGGTGTTGATGAGACACTAATTTAGGAATTCACTTTGTGATGTATAAAAAAAATTAGATCAAGACATAAAAGAAAACAGAAAAGAAAATA
>NC_041388.1:497906887-497914648 GCF_002162155.2 Triticum dicoccoides | reverse complement strand
GAGGGTGAGCCCCCCTGTCTGCCAGTGTTCCTCTCCCGGTCGTCGTACTCATCGGGCAACACCCCCCGCGCGCGCCGCTTCTGCGTGGCCACGTGCCCGAGCCATCTCCGTCTGCGGTATGCGTGGTGGCCACGCGCACTGCTGCACCGCTCCGCGCGCCCACAGCCCCCTCCTCCGTTTTGGCCGCCGAGGCCCGCGCTGCCGTAGCCTAGCCTCTGCTGCCGCGGCCACCGCACACCGTGGCCGCTGTCCCCGCCCTTGTGACGTGCCACTGCTGTTGCTCCTCCCCGCTGGCCACCCCCCCGCTTGCGCTGCAGAAGCCCCGCGCCGCTCCTCACACGCCGCCCGCTCAGTCCGGCCTCGTCTAGACCATCGCCCTGGCTCCGACGACCCGGGCCTGTTCCCGGCTACGCCTTGTCACTTGCTGCCACCGCCGCCCGAGGCATCACCCTGCTCCCCGCTTCCTGGTGGCCTCGAGCACAGGCACCCGCACCCGTGCAACCGATAACCCACCCCGCTAGGCCGCTGAGCCTATGACAATGGGCCCCACATGCCTCTTCTCTTAAAAAGTGTAAATGTAAAAAAACTTTTCTTAAAAAAGATATAAAAATATAATTAACTTAATTAAAATGGTTTAATTAAACTAATTACTTAGTTAGCCTAACTAAATCGTAATTAGCTAAATGTGAGTATGACAGGAGGGCCCCACCCCCTTGTTGACCAGTCAAACTTTGACTGGTCAACTGGGACCCCCTGGACCCATATGTCACCCTCTGGTACACCTTTGTGTACACAGATCTGGGGGCACATAGCATTTTAACTTTTTAATTTCAAATTAATACTCATTCCAGAATATTGTTAAAACTTTAGAAATGCATAGAAAATCAACCGTAACTCGGATGAAAAAGTTTTCTACATGAAAGTTACTCAGAACGACGAGACGAATCCGGATACGCAGCCCATTCGTCCACCACACATCCCTAGCATAGCAACACACAACTTTTTCCCTCCGGTTCATCTAACCGAAAACGCGAAACTTCGGGGATACTTTCCTGGATGTTTCCCCCTTTTTGCCGGTATCACCTAGTACAGCGTTAGTTTGCCTCTAGCACCACGTATTGCCATGTTATGATTTGTGATGCTTTGATTGCTCTATTATTTATTGTGTTCCCCTCCGTTACTTCTTTCCGATAGACCCCCGGACCGATGTCGGTACCCCTGTGATCGACTACATCGATGACGAGCCCTTCTTGCCAGAGCAACCAGGCAAGCCCCCCTTTGATCACCAGATACCGCCTATTCTTCTCTCTACTGCTTGCATTAGAGTAGTGTAGCATGTTACTGCTTTCCGTTAATCCTATTCTGTTGCATAGCCTGTCATTGTTGCTAAAATTGTTGATACCTTACCTGCCATCCTAAATGCTTAGTATAGGATGCTAGTTTATCACCATTGGCCCTACATTCTTGTCTGTCTGCCATGCTATACTATCGGGCCATGATCACTCGGGAGGTGATCATGGGTATATACTTATATACATGTTATATGTTACTTGTGGTGACTAAAGTCGGGTCGGCTCGTAGAGTACCCACGAGTGATTCACGGATTGGGTCCGAAAGGACGTTTGTCCGGACGGCCCTCTAAGTGGATCTTTGTGGCGGAGCGACAGGGTAGGTTGAGACCACCTAGGAGAGAGGTGGCCCTGGCCCTGGTCGGCGTCCGTGGTTATTTCAAAATAACACGCTTAACGAGATCTTGGTATTTGATCTGAGTCTGGCTACTGGCCGATACGCACTAACCAACTACGCGGGAACAGTTATGGGCACTCGACGTCGTGGTATCAGCCAAAGCCTTCGTGACGTCAGCGACTGAGCGGCGCGCGCCAGGTTGGGCTGGAACGCCTGCTCTTGAATAAGGGAGGCTAGGTCTGCTCGCCGGCCGCGTTCGCAACGTGCAGGTGTGCAATGGGTGATGGGCCCAGACCCCTGCGCCATAGGATTTAGAACGGCGTGCTAACCTCTCTATTGTGCCTAGGTAGGGCTACAACGTGTTGATCTTCCGAGGCCGGGCATGACCCAGGAAAGTGTGTCCGAACAAAGGGGATCGAGTGTGTTGGGAAATGTGGTGCACCCCTGCAGGGAAGTTAACTTATTCGAATAGCCGTGATCTTCGGTAACATGACGACTTGGAGTTGTACCTTGACCTTATGACAACTAGAACTGGATACTTAATAAAATACACCCTTCCAAGTGCCAGACACAACCGGTGATCGCTCTCTCACAGGGCGACGAGGGGAGGACCATCGGTTAGGATTATGCCATGCGATGTTACTTGGTGAACTTACCCTCTACTCTCTTCTACATGCTGCAAGATGGAGGTGGCCAGAAGCGTAGTCTTCGATAGGACTAGCTATCCCGCTCTTATTCCGGCATTCTGCAGTTCAGTCCACATATGATACCCTTATTCCATTTGATACCAATGCATACATTTGTAGTGTAGCTCCTTGCTTGCGAGTAAGTTGGATGAGTACTCACGGTTGCTTTGCTCCTTCTTTTCCCCCTTTCTATACCCGTTTGCTGCGACCAGATGATGGAGCCCAGGAGCCAGATGCCACTGTCGATGATGACTCCTACTACACTGGAGGTGCCTACTACTACGTGCAGGCCGCAGACGACGACCAGGAGTAGTTTAGGAGGATCCCAGGTAGGAGGCTTGTGCCTCTTTTGATTTGTATCCCAGTTTGTGCTAGCCTTCTTAAGGCAAACTTGTTTAACTTATGCGTGTACTCAGATATTGTTGCTTCCGCTGAATCGTCTATGATCGAGCTCTTGTATTTGAGCCCTCGAGGCCCCTGGCTTGTAATATGGTGCTTGTATGACTTATTTTATTTGTAGAGTTGTGTTATGATATCTTCCCGTGAGTCCCTGATCATGATCGTACACGTTTGCGTGTATGATTAGTGTACGATTGAATCGGGGGCGTCACAAGTTGGTATCAGAGCCGACTGCCTATAGGAATCCCCCTTCCTCACTCCTTGGCCAAAGTTGAGTCTAGTCAATGAAAAACTTTTACTAACATGGCTGTGTGGCTTACGGGCCCACGTCGCCATTGGGTGGCAGTAGGATCTTTTATTCCTCGACCTATACTCTGGGACTCTAATCTCTCTTCTATTCGGGTTAAATGATTTGCTAACTCTAACTCTAGGTTGTCGTAAATACTTTCTCCTAGAGAGCCCCTCGGTCCGAACGATCGCTTGCTTCACCTGCAGATTCCGAAAATACTCTTCGATGTTCTCCCGAGAACATATGCTCATCGTCTTTGCAATTCCCTACCACCGTAATATCCTTATGGATAACTACATACACTTGCCATTCATACAATCATTCCCCGTTGATCTTGTTATTACAAGATACCTCGGATTTCTCTCTATTGTTTCGAGAATACTTGTGCCTACTGCCTTGTAGTTCCTTGCCACGGAAATACCCCTACGGATAATTTCTCACACTATCGAGTATCCTCTCATCCCGAGATGATTCATGTATTTTGCAAAAGTCTTCGAAATACCATTCGGTCTTCCGAAAATCCTGAGCAGCCTATTGCTTCTGGAATTCTTGCTTTCTTGCATTATTGTTAATGCCATAAATCTCGTGATCTTATTGGCATCTCTTGTCATTTTCATTTTGAGTTTGTTGATTCAATATGTTGCGAATGCTTGTCATCCTCAATCAGATCCTAGAATTCATCCTTCCGGCTCAAAACGGTATTTTAAACATGAGCTGGATCTCGACCAATGTAATTGCCATCAATTATTCCCCTAAGCCTACTCGGCTTACCCATCCTTAATCAGAGCCCTTGCTTCTGATCCCTTGTCTTGGAATTCATAATTCCTTTGCATTTGAGCTTTGAGTTAGTGAGTTGTTTCTACAATCTGATCCCCTTGCCTTCTTTCTTCCTCTGGTTGAGTATCGATGCTCATGTCGGATCCCTTGCAGACCACCAGACCCTTTGCCGGATTTTATCCAACAACGTCCTTCATATTCAATAAGCTTGTGAGCCTTTTCCTTGGATACATAATGCCTTTGGTAAATTGTATCCTCTGCTTTCTCAACCATGCTCTGTTTTCGAGCTGGTGGTATTTACTATTGAAGCTTGTGGTATATGTTTCCATGATACCCTACCGGGTTGAACCTATGCCTTCCTTAATATGTGTGAACTCGAAAGTTTTCACGAGTCATACTCTTTTGGTATTTTGCTAGATAAAATTTCAACACTACAACTTCTTAGAAAGTGAGAGGTGAATGGAAGGTTATACATTGAAGAAGTGCGAGTCGACCTTGAACTTTGTGTTCATGCCCATGGACACGATCTAGATCCTACCATAGAAGCTTCTTGTAATAATAACTATTTCGTTGATATAATATCATCTGGTATCTGTGAATTTATCCTATGCAATCGTGGTTCCGACCATATTTTCTCTTTGATCCCATTTCTCGGGCAAAGTTTAAGCACTTGTCTTCTGTGGATCAATACACATGTCCAACCTTTACCTTGGTCTGTCGTCGAGTATTACCCCCCTGGTATCTCGAGATTGTCACGGAACTGCATAACTTCTTACGAGTTCTTTGTCAAGTACTACATTCTCATCGATTCCAAATTTTTCACGGGCTCTGAGTTACTAAAACCTCAAGGACACCGATAACTGAATCGTGTCTGCATCACGATTAAACAACTCTTAGTAATCTTCTTTACTTGCGAGTTTGTACCCGATCACGCCATTCCTAGCCTGTTTGGCTATATCATTATCATACTAAATTTTTACTGTGCTACATGGTCCTTCGCGGAGCACAATTTCCGATGATGAGCTAACCCTATGCCGATCTTCCTCGTCATATCATTTCGCCTTGAGCAGCAAACTTGATTTTGAGTAAGTGTCATATCCTTGGTTCCAATAACCTTTCGCTTCATCATTCCTTTGACTTGATGTCACCGCCGATTGATTACATCTTCATGAGATCTCTCAACAAATGTGTCGTGATCATCATCAGCATTCTGAGCTCTTCCAGGTTTTCAATTGAATTCATGATGAGAAATGCCATCCGTATTCCCTCGATGATTTTTATTAACATCGATAACATTCTTGCATTCACTCTGACCCTAAACTTGTTCATGTTTTGTGTTGCACCTAGAGTTCCTTCCTATCCAACTTATATTAGCATTCTATCTTGGAGTATTACCATCTTTTATGTCAAGGATGTTGAGAGAATTGCTCCAGCTATTAATTCTTATTATAGTGATATTTCTCACCATCACCATTCTTCCTTGCTCCCCGTGTTATTTCTATCCAGATAACCGACAATTGAACTATGATGTGCGACTTCAAAACTTCTAGCAACCCTATTGCCTTGAAAATAATGGTCGTATTTCATTCTTAGACCATTGGTTATCGAATCACCATTCTAACATTGATCGTACTACCTAAGCCCATATTTCGGGTGCACTTTTCAACCAATGTTTAAATTGTGTATGTTTTCCTCGAGCATACCTCCTTATATCATTTGATCCGACAAATGTTATCACCTTGTTCACATAATTGTGGAAATACATCTTTTGGAAATCCCAATGAATTGTCGCTGAGATCATCAGCCACCTCCTCATTCTCTCCTTGGGTTAATGATGAACTTTTGTATCGGAACTCGCTTCCATAGTTCGTTTCCTGAGAATCTTATAATGTCGTCTCGTCAAATTGCGTTGCACCTTTCTTCTCAAGCATCCTGAGTCTGAGGTATCCTGATCCCAATCAGATCTAAAAACTTGGTCAAATATGATGGTTGGAACATATTGCCAAGAGTTATAACACTGGTCTTTTATGATCCAGTAAGGTGATGTCATGCCTAGCACACCTGGCCGGAGCACCTAGTGTTATAGTTTCCTTTTCTGCAAGGTTATCCATTCTATCATGAGGAAATTGTAAGACTTATTCTACAATGGATCCTTCGTGTATCCAGAGTATGAACCTTACTTGATGGCCATGTCAATGCTATCTCGAAGCATGTCTATGGTACTTCGATTTTCAACAAGAACATTTGTAGCCCAATGCTAAATGTTTCTTGCTCAATTATCCAAACACCATTATATGGGTAATGTCATGAAATCTATCTCCCCTATCTAAAGTATTTTCTACATTATATCCTATCATGGATATCATGCTGTGCTTATCCATGGGAAGGATATACCCTTGAAATATGTGTTTAAACACATTTTCCTTTCCATTGTTCTGTTTAATCTGATAACCATATTTTCCTTCCCATTGTTTGGTTTAACCTTTCTTCTAATCTATATGCTCTAAGCAGTAATATTCTCCTGCTTATGTAAGCACCTCGGTGTACAATTCTGTCAGCAAGACCCTGTTACTATTTGTTGATGACATTCCAGTAGCCACCGATGGATGAGAACTTTGCCTACTGGTCCGCCTCGTTCAACGAGCAGGAAAATGGTTCTCTTCGTCCCTCGCCCTTGGTACCGACGTTGTTGCCGACATAATCGACATGCTATCCTCTTACATGCCTTGCTATCATGACCATGCAAGATGTCACCGCTCCTCCTACTTTTAACCCACATGGTGGGCCCATAACCCACAGTTCTACAGGATCAAAACCTGACTCTCCTATACACCCCCTGTTTACAAAGTTATTCTTCATGCTTGGCTTCATATGTAATTCACGAGCCACCTTCCCTGTGATCATCAATTCTCGTATTAGACACAATACTTATTCCCGTTGCCTTGAACCCCTTTCACACTTTGTTTCAGGCAACGAACGATTGTCTATCCACTCGAAACTTCTCATGATACCTCCTCACTTTGCTCTCGATAATGTCTAAAGTTTCAATTCGAGAGTTACTTTCCGCCACCTTCCTTGATGTTATCTGCTACATAAGCAAACATTGTAGCGGTCCGTTCTTCCGTAATACCGCCTTATCCTTTCGTAAGTATGATGGAGTTCCCGAAGGAAGACAACTTCATCATGATGCATTAGAATAAAGAATTGAAGACATCAACAAAGGGATTAACGTCTTTGACAAGATCCATTAGAATATCGTAACCAGAACTTTCCCCCTTACTCCCCTCTTAAATGTCGGGACGAGATTTCTTTTAGTGGAGGAGAATTGTGACGCCCGAATAATTAGACTACAGTAATTCCCTGCTAGTGATGCCACATCACCCCTGTCACTATAGTTAATCTCGGGATAGTTCAAAACCGATTCAAATTCATAATTGAATTAAAGGAAAACAACAAAAAAATTCAAATGTTAAAACTAAAATGCTCGGGTTATGCCAAATAATGCATAGGTAGTTATGGTGGAGAAACCACACTTTTGTAGACTGCTTAAATGCTCTAAAGTGGTTAAAACAGTAGTTGAAACAATTAAATAAATGTCTTTGATGTTTTACAAAATACTAATCTATTTTGTTTTGGGTAAAACTTTTTTGTGGTAGTGGGTGTTGATGAGACACTAATTTAGGAATTCACTTTGTGATGTATAAAACAAAATTAGATCAAGAAATAAAAGAAAACAGAAAAAGAAAATAAGCAAAAGATAAAAGGAAACTAAAAAAAGAGGAGAACCCCCCCCCCCACTGGGACTCGGCCCAGCTGGCCTCAGGTCCAACAAGGCCAGCCCACCCCGCACCTCCCTGGTCTATATGGCCCCTATCCCCCGAAACCCTAACCGCTACCCCCCACTTCCCTCGATCCCCCGCGTCT
>NC_041388.1:497877856-497906559 GCF_002162155.2 Triticum dicoccoides | reverse complement strand
CGCCCCGCTGCCGGCGCCCAACCCGGCGCCGCCCCACCGCCGTCCTCCTCGCCTCCTCCCCCTCCTGATCTGGACGCCTCGCCGCGGCGCCCCGACGACGCCACCGCCCGGCGTCGCCGCCGTCGGCTCACCACCCGACCCCGTTGTCATGCGGTGCCGCCCTCGACGGACACTCCACCTCACCTCTCCCTCACCGAACGCCATTGCGCCTCGCAGCCCCTCCTCTGCAAACGGAGGGTGAGCCCCCCTGTCTGCCAGTGTTCTTCTCCTGGTCATCGTACTCGCCGGGCAACACCCCCCGCGCGCGCCGCTTCTACGTGGCCACGCGCCCAAGCCATCTCCGTCCGCGGTCTGCACGGTGGCCGCGCCCACTGCAGCACCGCTCCGCACGCCCACAACCCCCTCCTCCGTTTTGGCCGCCGAGGCCCGCGCTGCCGTAGCCTAGCCTCTGCTGCCGCGGCGACCACACACCGTGGCCGCTGTCCCCGCCCTTGTGACATGCCACTGCTGTTGCTCCTCCCCGCTGGACACCCCCCCGCTTGCGCTGCAAAAGCCCCGCGCCGCTCCTCACGCGCCGCCCGCTCACTCCGGCCTCGTCCAGGCCATCGCCCTGGCTCCGGCGACCCGGGCCCGTTCCCGGCTGCGCCCTGTCACTTTCTGCTACCGCCGCCCAAGGCATCACCCTGCTCCCCGCTTCCTGGTGGCCTCGAGCACAGGCACCCGCACCCGTGCAACCGATAACCCACCCTGCTAGGCCGCTGAGCCTATGACAACGGGCCCCACGGGCCTCTTCTTTGAAAAAAATGTAAATGTAAAAAAAACTTTTCTTAAAAAAGATATAAAAATATAATTAACTTAATTAAAATGGTTTAATTAAACTAATTACTTAGTTAGCCTAACTAAATCGTAATTAGCTAAATGTGAGTATGACAGGAGGGCCCCACCCCCTTGTTGACCAGTCAAACTTTGAATGGTCAACTGGAACCCCCCTGGACCCATATGTCACCCTCTGGTACACCTTTGTGTACACAGATCTGGGTGCACATAGCATTTTAACCTCTTAATTTCGAATTAATACTCATTCCAGAATATTGTTAAAACTTTAGAAATTCATAGAAAATCAACCGTAACTCGGATGAAAAAGTTTTCTACATGAAAGTTACTCAGAACGACGAGACGAATCCGGATACGCAGCCCGTTCGTCCGCCACACATCCCTAGCATAGTGAACATGCGACTTTTCCCCTCCGGTTCATCTGATCGAAAACGCGAAACTTCGGGGATACTTTCCCGGATGTTCCCCCCCTTTTGCCGGTATCACCTAGTACTGCGTTAGTTCGCCTCTAGCACCACATATTGCCATGTTATTCTTTGTGATGCTTTGATTGCTCTGTTATTTATTGTGTTCCCCTCTGTTACTTCTTTCCGGTAGACCCCGGGACCGATGTCGATACCCCTGTGATCAACTACATCGATGACGAGCCCTTCTTGCCAGAGCAACCAGGCAAGCCCCCCCTTTGATCACCAGATACCGCCTATTCTTCTCTCTACTGCTTGCATTAGAGTAGTGTAGCATGTTACTGCTTTCCGTTAATCCTATTCTGTTGCATAGCCTGTCATTGTTGCTAAAGTTGTTGATACCTTACCTGCAATCCTAAATGCTTAGTATAGGATGCTAGTTTACCACCAGTGGCCCTACATTCTTGTCCGTATGCCATGCTATACTATCGGGCCGTGATCACTCGGGAGGTGATCACGGGTATATACTTATATACATGTTATATGTTACTTGTGGTGACTAAAGTCGGGTCGGCTCGTAGAGTACCCGCGAGTGATTCACGAATTGGGTTTGAAAGGACGTTTGTCCGGACGACCCTCTGAGTGGATCTTTGTGGCGGAGCGACAGGGTAGGTTGAGACCACCTAGGAGAGAGGTGGGCTTGGCCCTGGTCGGCGTCCGTGGTTATTTCAAAATAACACGCTTAACGAGATCTTAGTATTTGATCTGAGTCTGGCTACTGGCCTATACGCACTAACCAACTACGCGGGAACTGTTATGGGCACTCGACGTCGTGGTATCAGCCGAAGCTTCATGACGTCAGCGACTGAGCGGCGCACGCCGGGTTGGACTGGAACACATGCTCTTGTATAAGGGAGGCTAGGTCTGCTCGCTGGCCGCGTTCGCAACATGCAGGTGTGCAATGGGTGATGGGCCCAGACCCCTACACCAAACGATTTAGACCGGCGTGCTGACCTCTCTGTTGTGCCTAGGTAGGGCCACGACGTGTTGATCTTCCGAGGCCGGGCATGACCCAGGAAAGTGTGTCCGGACAAAGGGGATTGAGCGTGTTGGTTAATGTGGTGCACCCCTGCAGGGAAGTTAATCTATTCAAATAGCCGTGATCTTCGGTAACAGGACGTCTTGGAGTTGTACCTTGACCTTATGACAACTAGAACCGGATACTTAATAAAATACACCCTTCCAAGTGCCAGATACAACCGGTGATTGCTCTCTCACTGGGCGACGAGGGGAGGACCATCGGTTAGGATGATGCTATGCGATGTTACTTGGTGAACTTACCCTCTACTCTCTTCTACATGCTGCAAGATGGAGGTGGCCAGAAGTGTAGTCTTCGATAGGACTAGCTATCCCCCTCTTATTCCGGCATTCTACAGTTCAGTCCACATATGATACCTTTATTCCATTTGATACCAATGCATACATTTGTAGTGTAGCTCCTTGCTTGCGAGTACTTTGGATGAGTACTCATGGTTGCTTTGCTCCTTATTTTCCCCTTTCTATGCCCTTTGCTGCGACCAGACGATGGAGCCCAGGAGCCAGACGCCACTATCGATGACGACTCCTACTACACTGGAGGTGCCTACTACTACGTGCAGGCCGCAGACGACGACCAGGAGTAGTTTAGGAGGATCCCAGGCAGGAGGCATGCGCCTCTTTCGATTTGTATCCCAGTTTGTGCTAGCCTTATTAAGGCAAACTTGTTTAACTTATGTGTGTACTCAGATATTGTTGCTTCCGCTTACTCATCTATGATCGAGCTCTTGTATTCGAGCCCTCGAGGCCCCTGGCTTGTAATATGATGCTTATATGACTTATTTTATTTGTAGAGTTGTGTTGTGATATCTTCCCGTGAGTCCCTGATCTTGATCATACACGTTTGTGTGTATGATTAGTGTACGATTGAATCTGGGTCGTCACATTTATATGTCCTTATTCATTATAAAGGTTTATTATTCATGCGAGAATTGTATGGATCGGAAACCTAAATACATGTGCGAGTACATAAACAAATATCGTGTCCCTAGTAAGCCTCTACTAGACTAGCTCGTTGATCAAAGATGGTTAAGGTTTCCTAACCATGGACATGTGTTGTCATTTGATAACGGGATCACATCATTAGGAGAATGATGTGATGGACAAGACCCATCCGTTAGCTTAGCACTATGATCGTTCAGTTTATTGCTATTGCTTTCTTCATGTCAAATACATATTCCTTTGACAATGAGATTATGCAACTCCCGGATACCGAAGGAATACCTTGTTTGCTATCAAATGTCACAACGTAACTGGGTGATCATAAAGATGCTCTATAGGTATCTCCAAAGGTGTTTGTTTAGTTGGCATAGATCGAGATTAGGATTTGTCACTCCAAGTATCGAAGAGGTATCTCTGGGCCCTCTCGGTAATACACATCATAAGAAGCCTTGCAAGCGAAGTGACTAATGAGTTAGTTAGAGGATGATGTATTAGGGAACGAGTAAAGAGACTTGCCAGTAACGAGATTGGACTAGCTATGAAGATACTGACAATCGAATCTCGGGCAAGTAACATACCGATGGACAAAGGGATTACGTATGTTGTCATAACGGTTCGACCGATAAAGATCTTCGTAGAATATGTAGGAGCCAATATGGGCATCCGGGTTCTACTATTGGTTTTTGACCAGAGAGGTGTCTTGGTCATGTCTACATAGTTCTCGAACCCGTAGGGTCCGCATGCTTAACGGTCGTTGATGATATAATATTATATGAGTTATGTGATTTGGTGACCGAATGTTGTTTGGAGTCCCAGATGAGATCACGAACATGACGAGGATTCTCTAAATGGCCGAGAGGTATAGATTGATATATAGGACGATGGTATTCGGACACCGGAAGTGTTTCAGAGGGTACCGGGTACTTATCGGGTCACCGGAAAGGAGTTTCGGACACCCTCGGCAAATATATGGGCCTTATGGGCCAAGAGAGGGAACACAACGGCCCACAAGGGGCTGGTGCACCCCTATATAGGGCGGCCCTATGAGGAAGAGAAGGAAAGAGGGGAGGGAAAGGGAAGTGTGGAGTAGGACTCCCCCTACCTTCCCTCCCCCCTCTTTCCTCCCCCTTCTTCTTACAAGGAAAGGGGGGCGCAGGGCAAGGCAACAACCCTAGGGCTGCCGCCAGGTCTCTTTGGGTACCCTAGGGGCTGCCTCCTCCCCTCCTACCTATATATACATGGGCAGGGGGCGCCACACAAGGATACACCATTGTCTTAGCCGTGTGTGGCACCCCCGTCCACCGTTTACTCCCTAGGTCATATTTTGGTAGTGCTTAGGCGAAGCCCTGGGGAGATCACTTCACCATCACCGTCACCACGCTGTCGTGCTGCTGGAACTCATCTACTTCCTTGCCGTGTTACTGGATCAAGAAGGTGGAGGACGTCACCGAGCTGAACATGTGCAGAACGCGGAGGTGCCGTGCGTTCGGTACTAGATCGGTTGGAGTGTGAAGAAAGTTCGACTACATCAATCGCATTGTGAAATGCTTCCGCTGATGGTCTACGAGGGTACGTAGACACACTCTCATCTCGTCACTATGCATATCCATTTGTAGATCATTGCGTGTGCGTAATTTTTTTGTTTTCCATGCAACAATTTCCAACAGTGGCATCATGAGCCAGGTCTATGCGTGGATGATATGCATGAGTAGGACACAAAGAGTTGTGGGCAGTCTTAGTCATACTGCTTACCACCAACGTCTTATTTTGATTCGGCCATATTGTGGGATGAAGCGGCCCGGACTAACCTTACATGTCCACGCACATGAGACCGGTTCCACCGACTGACATGCAACTAGTTTTGCATAAAGGTGGCTAGCGGGTGTTTGTTTCTCCTACTTTAGTTGAATTGAATTTGACTATGGCCAGTCCTTAAAGAAGGTTAAAACAGAAAACTTGATGAGTCACCATTGTTGTTTTATTCGTAGGTAAGAACGATTCTTGCCAGAAACCCGTAGCAGCAACGTAAAACTTGCAACAACAAATTAGAGGGCGCCTAACTTGTTTTTGCAGGGTATGTTGTGATGTGATATGGTCAAGACATGATGCGATATACGTTATTGTATGAGATGATCATGTTTTGTAAGATATGAGGCCACCGACAGGAGCCTTATGGTTGTCTCTTTATTGTATGAAATGCGAACACCATGTAATTGCTTTACTTTACCGCTATGAGTTAGCAATAGTTGTAGAAGCAATAGTTGGTGAGACGACCACGATGCGATGATGGAGATCAAGGTGCCGAGCAGTTGACAATGGAGATCATGACAATGCTTTGGAGATGGAGATCAAAAGCACGAGATGATGATGGCCATATCATGTCACATATTTTGATTGCATGTAATGTTTATCTTTTATGCATCTTATTTTGCTTAGAATGGCGGTAGCATTATAAGATGATCCCTTAGCTAAATTTCAAGGTAAAAGTGTTCTCCCCGAGTATGCACCATTGCGAAAGTTCGTTGTTTCGAGACACCATGTGATGATTGGGTGTGATAGACTCTACATTCACATACAATGGGTGTAAGCCATATTTACACACGTGGAATACTTGGGTTAAACTTTACGAGCCTAGCATGTACAGACATGGCCTCGGAACACTGGAGACCGAAAGGTCGAACATGAGACATATAGTAGATATGATCAACATAGAGATGTTCTGATAGAGGCGAAGGTGTCCCGATGTTTCGATGAGATGGTGGCTATTGTTTTCTGTGGGAGTCGACCTTCACGATCCGACTACAAACGTGCGAGACGTCGCGCCTTAGCAATCGCTAAACCAACTTCCGAGGGGTTATTGACCACGCCGGAGCATGATCAACCTGACCACAAGGGTCTGTTTCCTGCGAGCAAATGAAGAACAAGCAATAAACTGAGATTGCAATCTGGATATTGCGAATATAAGAGGAAAGCTTTATTAATGAAGGTGGGGTTCTGTGACGCCTTTGTCTGGTCGTTGAACACAAACGAAGTACACGAAGTTGCAGCTGTGGCAAACTTTAATCTAAACAAAACCCAAAGTCTAAACGACGCCCTAAGGTTGTGTATATGGAGGAAGAGGGGTGAATTTCGTAGCCCTTGGAGGAGGGGTCCGAAACCAACCCTAACTCTTGTTTCCCCACACATACGAACTCTAAAAACAGCCTATGCTTAAGTATTTCAAAAATAGATGGGCCTGGCCCAATAATAAGGTGACGCATCACCTAGAATTGCCTCTGGACGAAAATTATGAAGTGGCATCTTGTATATTTCGTCCAAGGCTTCGTGCACTCATTATGGTGGCTTCAAAGTCCTGAAATCACCATTGAAACTTCGTTCTTGTTTCCCTTGCGCATGCCATCAAATCCATGCTTGTTCTTGCTCCAATGTTCACCCTTCTCCAATCTAGGCCCTTCATTTGTAAGCAAAACAAATGTATCCAATTTAGGCAGCATCATATTCTCATGAACATTAGAATCATTACCAAGAAGCGGAAGTACCTGAAAATTTAATTGGCATGAACGAGCTCTAGTAATTGGTCCAGTATGTATAGCGGCAGGGGATGTGGGTGTAACAATGGTATTGATGTCCTCATCATGTTCACCATTGATGACTACCCCATCTCACATGATGATCGGACATGGGTTAGTTTATATGGATCATGTATCAGTTAGACAACTTGAGGGATTTTGATTTAAGTGGGAGTTCATTAGTAATTTGATTAATCGGACTTAATTTATCATGAACTTAGTCCTGATAGTATTTGCAAATCTATATTGTAGATCATAGCTCGCCATATAGCTCCCTTATTTTTGATATGTTCCTAGAGAAAAATAAGTTGAAAGATGATAGTAGCAATGATGTGGACTAGGTCCGTGATCTGAGGATTATCCTCATTGCAGCATAGAAGAATTATGTACTCGATGCACCGCTAGGTGACAGACCTATTGCAGGCGGAGATGCAGACGTTATGAATGTTTGACAAGCTCGATATGATGACTACTTAATAGTTTAGTGCGCCATGCTTTACAACTAAGAATCGGGGCTTCAAAGATGTTTTGAACGTCATGGAACATATGAGATGTTCCAAGAGCTAAAATTAGTATTTCAGGCTCATGCCCGTGTTGAGAGGTATAAGACCTCTCACAAGTACTTTTCCTACAAGATGGAGGAGAATAGCTCAGCCAGTGAGCATGTACTCAGAATGTATGGGTACTATAATCACTTGAATCAAGTGGGAGTTAATATTCCACATAAGATAGTGATTGACAGAGTTCTCTAGTCACTATCACCAAGCTACTAGAACTTTGTGATGAACCATAATATGCAAGGGATGACGAAAACAATTCCCAATCTCTTTGCGATACTGAAATCGACGAAAGTAGAAATCAAGAAAGAGCATCAAGTGTTGATGGTTAACAAAACCACTAGTTTCAAGAAAAAAAGGGCGAAGAATAGAAAGGGAACTTCAAGAAGAACAGCAAACAAGTTGCCGCTCCCATGAAGAAGCACAAAGCTAGACCCAAGCCTGAAACTGAGTGCTTCTGCTACAAAAGAAATAGTTACTAAAATCAGAACTGCCCCAAATACTTGGTAGATAAGAAGGATGGCAAAGTGAACAAAGGTATATTTGATATACATGTTATTGATGTGTACTTTACTAGTGTTCATAGTATCCCCTGGGTATTTGATACCGGTTCAGTTTCTAAGATTAGTAACTCAAAACAGGAGTTACAAAATGAACAGAGATTAGTTGAGGGCGAGGTGATGGTGTGTGTTGGAAGTGATTCCAAGGTTGATAAGATCACCATTGCATACTCCCTCTACTTTCGGGATTAGTGTTCAACCTAGATAAATGTTATTTGGTGTTTGCCTCGAGCATGAATATGATTGGATCATGTTTACATGAATAAAACCTTCTATGGTCATACACCCAATGTAAATGGTTTATTGAATCTCGATCGTAGTAATACACATATTCATAATATTGATGCCAAAAGATGCAAAGTTGATAATGATAGTGCAACATACTTGTGGCACTGCCGTTTTGGTCATATTGGTGTGAAGTGCATGAAGAAACTCCATGCAGATGGACTTTTGGAATCACTTGATTATGAATCATTTGATACTTGCGAACCATGCCTCATAGGCAAGATGCCTAAAACTCCGTTCTCCGGATCAATGGAGCGAGTTGATGACTTATTGGATATATACTTATTGATGTATGCGGTCCAATGAGTGTTGAGCCATGTGGCGGGTATCGTTATTTTTTTACCTTCATAGATAATTAGAGTAGATATGGGTATATCTACTTAATGAAACACAAGTCTGAAACATTTCAAAAGTTCAAAGAATTTCAGAGGGAAGTAGAGAATCATCGTAATAAGAAAATAAAGTTTCTACCATCTGATCGTAGAGGCGAATATTTGAGTTACGAGTTTGGTCTTCATTTAAAACAATGTGGAATAGTTTCACAACTCACGCCAGCTAGAACACCACAATGTAATGGTGTGTCCGAATGTCGTAACCATACTTTATTAGATATGGTGCGATCTATGATGTCTCTTATCGATTTGCCATCGTTTTGGGGTTTATGCATTAGAGACAGCTGCATTCATGTTAAATAGGGCACCGTCTAAATCCGTTGAGACGACACCGTATGAACTGTGGTTTGGTAAGAAACCTAAGATGTCGTTTCTTAAAGTTGGGGGTTTCGACAGTTATGTCAAAAGGCTTCAGCCTGATAAGCTCGAACCCAAATCGGAGAAGGGCGTCTTCATAGAATACCCTAAGGAAACAATTGGGTACACCTTCTACCACAGATCCAAAGGCAAGAGTTTTGTTGCTAAGAATGGGTCCTTTCTAGAGAAGGAGTTTCTCTCGAAAGAAGTGAGTGGGAGGAAAGTAGAACTTGATGAGGTAATTGTACCTTCTCTCAAATTGGAAAGTAGCACATCAGAGAAATCAGTTCCCGTGATGCCTACACCAATAAAGAGGAAGCTAATGATGATGATCATGAAACTTCGGATCAAGTTACTAATGGACTTCGTAGGTCGAACAGAGCATGTTCCGCACCAGAGTGGTACGGTAATCCTGTCCTGGAAGTCATGTTATTAGACCATGGCGAACCTACGAACTATGAAGAAGCTATGATGAGCCCAGATTCCGATAAATGGCTTGAGGCCATGAAATCTGAGATAGGATCCATGTATGAGAACAAAGTGTGGACTTTCGTGGACTTGCCCGATGATTGGCAAGCCATTGAGAATAAATCGATCTTCAACAAGAAGACAGACGCTGATGGTAATGTCAGCATACACAAAGCTCGACTTGTCGCGAAAGGATTTCGACAAGTTCAAGGAGTTGACTATGATGAGACTTTCTCACCCGTAGCGATGCTTAAGTCAGTCCGAATCATGTTAGCAATTGCCGCATTTTGTAATTATGAAATTTGGCAAATAGATGTCAGAACTGCATTCCTTAATTGATTTCTTAAAGAAGAGTTGTATATGATGCAACTAAAAGGTTTTATCGATCCTAAAGGTGCAAAGAAAGTGTGCAAACATCTCGGAGTTGAAATATATGCTTTGATGAGGTGATCAAAGCATATGGTTTTATACAGACTAACGGTGAAGCTTGTATTTACAAGAAAGTGAGTGGGAGCTTTGTAGCATTTCTGATATTATATGTGGATGGCATATTGTTGATCGGAAATGATATAAATTTTTTGGATAGCATAAAAGGATACTTGAATAAGATTTTTTTTCAATAAAAGACCTTAGTGAAGCTACTTATATATTGGGCACCAAGATCTATAGGGATAGATCGAGACACTTAATAGGACTTTCACAAAGCACATACCTTAACAAGATTTTGAAGAAGTTCAAAATGAAAAGAAAGGGTTCTTGCCTGTGTTGCAAGGTGTGAAGTTGAGTAAGACTCAAAACCTGACCACGACAGAAGATAGAGAGAGAATGAAAGTCATTCCCTATGCCTCATCCATAGGTTCTATAAAGTATGCCATGCTGTGTACAAAACCTGTTGTGTACCTTGCCATGAGTTTGGCAAGGGAGTACAATAGTGATCCAGGAGTAGATCACTAGACAACGGTCAAAATTATCCTTAGAGGACTAAGGAAATGTTTCTCGGCTATGGAGGTAATAAAGGGTTCGTTGTAAAGGGTTACGCCGATGCAAGCTTTAACACTAATCTAGATGAGTCTGAGTCTCAATTTGGATACATATTAAAAGTGGGAGCAATTAGCTAGATTTGCTCCATGAAGAGCATTGTAGACATAGAAAATTTCCAAATACATACGTATCTGAATGTGGCAGACCCATTGACTAAAGCTCTCTCACAAGCAGAAACATGATCATACCTTAGTACTCCTTGGGGTGTTAATCACATGGCGATGTGAACTAGATTATTGACTCTAGTAAACTCTTTTGGTGTTGGTCACATGGCTACGTGAACTATGGGTGTTAAATCACATGGTGAGGTGAACTAGATTATTGACTCTAGTGCAAGTGGGAGACTGAAGGAAATATGCCATGGAGGCAATAATAAAGTTGTTGTTGGGGACGCAGTAATTTCAAAAAAATTCCTACGCACACACAAGATCCATCTTGGTGATGCATAGCAACGAGAGGGGGGAGTGTTGTCCACGTACCCTCATAGACCGTAAGCGGAAGCATTATGACAATGCGGTTGATGTAGTCGTACGTCTTCATGATCCGACCGATCCTAGCACCGAAGATACGGCACCTCCACGAAATGCACACGTTTAGCTCGGTGATGTCCCACGAACTCTAGATCCAGCCGAGGTCGAGGGAGAGTTTCGTCAGCATGACGGTGATGATGAAGTTACCGACGCAGGGCTTCGCCTAAGCTCTACAACGATATGACCGAGGTGGAAATCTGTGGAGTGGGGCACCGCACACGGCTGAAACAATCAACTTGTGTGTCTATGGGGTGCCCCCTCCCCCGTATATAAAGGAGGGGAGGAGGAGGCCGACCGGCCCTAGAGGGCGCGCCAAGGGGGGAGGAATCCTCCTCCTAGTATGAGTAGGATTCCTCCTTTCCTAGTCCTACTAGGAGGGGGAAGGAAGGAGAGAGGGAGGGAGAGGGAAAGAGGGGTCGAGCCCCCATCCCCTACTCCAATTCAGACTCCCTTAAGGTCCTAGCAAACCATTGATTGGCTATGTTACCGCTTTGCTCAGCCCCTTTTATAGCGTTACTACTTGCAGGTGAAGATTGGAGGCCGTTCCTTGTTGGAACATCTTTTTTTTACTTGTTGGGATATCATTATATTGCTATGTTATCTTAATGCATCTATATACTTGGTAAAGGGTGGAAGGCTCGGCCTCTCGCCTAGTGTTTTGTTCCACTCTTGCCGCCCTAGTTTCCGTCATATCGGTGTTATGTTCCCAGATTTTGTGTTCCTTACGCGGTTGGGTTATAACGGGAACCCCTTGATATTTTGCCTTTATTAAAGCTTTTCCAGCAATGCCCAACCTTGGTTTTAAGATTTTCCACCTAGCCTTTTCTTTCCCTTGGGTTCTGCAGACTCAAGGGTCATCATTATTTTAACCCCCCCGGGCCAGTGCTCCTCTGAGTGTTGGTCCACCTGTCAGCTGCCGGTGGCCACCAGGGGCAACTCTGGGCTGGCCTACCCGTACCTAAGACAATCTGAGTGTGCCCTGAGAAAGAGATATGTGCAACTCCTATCAGGATTTGTCGGCACATCCGGGCGGTGTTGCTGGTCTTGTTTTAACCTGTCGAAGTGTCTTGAGTAACCGAGATACCGAGTCTGATCGAAACGTCTTGGGAGGAGGTCTATTCCTTCGTTGACCGTGAGAGCTTGTCATGGGCTAAGTTGGGACTCCCCTGCAGGGATTTGAACTTTCGAAAGCCGTGCCCGTGGTTATGCGCAGATGGGAATTTGTTAATGTCCGGTTGGAGATAACTTGAACCTTAACTTAACTAAAATGAATCAACTTAGTGTGTTACCGTGATGGCCTCTTCTCGGCGGAGTCCGGGAAGCGGACACGGTGTTGGAGTAATGTTTGCGCAGTCTGCTCTCTAGTTTCTCGCTCGTGCTTTGCCTCCTCTTCTCGCTCTCTTTTGCGAATAAGTTAGCCACCACTTTTGCTAGTCGCTTGCTGCAGCTCCACATATTTACCTTGCCTTACCTATAAGCTTATATAGTCTTGATCGCGAGGGTGCGAGATTGCTGAGTCCCTGTGGCTCACAGATTACTATTACACCAGATGCATGGCTTGATGATTCCGCTCCAGGAGACGCGTATGTTCTCAAGTGGGAGTTCGACGAAGACTCTCAACGTTACTATGTTTCCTTTCCCGATGATCAGTAGTGGTGCCCAGTTGGGGGTGATTGGGACCGTGTCGCTTGTTGGGTTATCTTTTATTTTTGGCGCCGTAGTCGGGCCATGAGTGTTTGGATAATGTAATGTTATTTATGTACTTGATTGACGTGGCGAGTGTAAGCCAACTATGTTATCTCCCCTTTTATTATCATATTACATGGGATGTTGTGAAGATTGCCTAACTTGCGACATATGCCTTCAATGCGATTATGTCTCTAAGTCGTGCCTCGACACGTGGGAGTTATAGTTGCATCGAGGGTGTTACATGTTCGTATCAGAGCCTTTCCCGACCTTAGGAGCCCCATTGCTTGATCGTTTTAGCGGCCGAGTTGTGTCTAGAAAAATGTTTTGAGTCTTTAGGAATTATATATTGGAGACTTTAGTAATTCTTTTTACTTCCCAGTCTCCTCATCGCTCTGGTAAGGCATCCTGACGTAGAGTTTTGACTCTTCTCTTCTCAAATTTCACTAAAAAAAAATTTAGGATCACGCGGGTATCTTGGAATCGTTCCGATGGTTTTATGATGAGAACATTGTCTTGGTGCCTCCTGTCAGGGGTTTAGTGGAAGTGTCCCGAGGAGTTGAGCTCTGAGGTGTTGTCATCATAATTTTATCGTTGCAGTTCTGGGATACCTGAGTTTAGTATGCCGACGTCGAAAATCTCTTTTATGCAGTTCGTTGGTGAGATAACCTCGACACCACCCAGTCCTGGGGCGGGAGTTCGGGAGTATCGCCATAACTTGTATAACAGATGCTTTTCGAAGGTTGAGGTAGATGGTTTCCGAAGGTTTCTTGGTTATGTGTTGAAGGATGGATACAGCTGGATGTAGGATTTGCTAGTTTGGGTGAGATATTATGCTTCCCATGTATCCCCAACACCTGATTGCATAACCGGAAAATTTCGGGAGTTTCATAGGTGGGAATTCTAGTAGCTCTAGTTCTTCTTCCACGGATATTGGTTTGAGATGGGGATTTCTTACCGATTATTCGTTCTTGATCCGTACCTTGTTGATTTATTTCTCTACCTTAATTCTAAGTGGCTTCTCAATTTATGGATATGTGACCATTTCAAGAGGAATGCATTCGTTCATTTTGTTCGGATGTGAAGACTATATGTTGCAATTTTCATTTCGTTGGATTCAGCTTCAATATTTGTCTATCAATGTGCTAATGGTGGTCAACCTCTTCAGGATGGCTCCTCCAACGCGCACAACTCTGAATCCTGATCCGCCACCACCTCCCCCTCCTCCGGAGGCATGGCAAGCTGTGATGGCCGCAACCAATGCAAACACACAGTTGATCATGCAAATTCTTCAAGAGCGCAATCAAGGCAACCAAGGGAATCAAGGCAGCAATCAGAGTCACTTTGCTACACTCAGCCAGTTCCTTGCTAACGGGCCAAAGACTTTCAGCAATTGTATTGAGGCAACCAGTGCTGACGATTGGCTTGTGGATCTATGCAAGCATTTCGAGTGCAGTAACGTCAGGCCTGAGGACTTTGTTAAGTTCGCTTCCTTCCAACTCAAAGATCAAGCTGCAGAATGGTTCCAGCAGTACAAGGACTCCAGAGGTGGACGTGTTATCACTTGGGATGATTTCCGTCGAGATTTCCGAGCTCATCATATTCCGCAGAGTGTGGTTGAAAGCAAGCGTGAGGAATTCCGCAATCTGAAGCAAGGCTCTTTGTCTGTCTATGACTACAACAAGTTGTTTCAGAAGCTCACTCGCTTTGCCAAGCAGGACGTCCCTGATGAGAAGAGCATTATATATCAGTTCAGGGGTGGTCTCAGAGAAGAAATTCAGCTAGCTCTTGTTCACTTTGAGCCCTTGAGATACGATGAAATCTACAACATGGCACTGAAGCAAGAGGCTGCTCAGTTGAGGTGTGATGCTTCCAAGAAGCGAGTCAGAGATGTTACTCCTTCTCCCTCTACTCAAGTGGCCAAGCAGCAGAAGTATTGGCTTCCTCCTCCTCCGTTCCGTCAGCCATATCAGCAGAAGAGCAAAGGTGGCAGTGGTTCTTCCCACCCACCCAACCCTGGCTTTCAGAACAAGACTTCGTCTCAACCTCCAAGATCGAGTGCTCCGTCTCACCGTCCGCTTTCAGAGGTCACGTGCAACAAGTGCCAACAGAAGGGTCACTATGCCAACAAGTGTTTCAACCAGAGGCGTCTTCCGCCTCCTCCTCCTATCAGATCGGCAAGTACAGCTGTGGTCAAGCATAACCCCAAGCACGCCAAGGTCAATTTGATGAATGCAGCTCAGGCAGAGGACTCGTCAGATGTGATCATGGGTAACCTTCCTGTTAATGATATTCCAGCTAAAGTTCTTTTTGACACGGGTGCATTGCATTGTTTCATCTCGAGACCGTTTTCATCTAAGCATGGTTTGCCTTTGCAAATTTTGTCTAGTCCTTTAGCAGTTGTCTCTCCCGGTAAGCGCATGCATGCTAACTCCATTGCTCCGGATGTTACTATCACCTTGGGAGACTACAAGTTTCTATCTTCTCCTACGGTTCTTGGTGACTCGGATATTGATCTTATTCTCGGAATGGATTGGCTTTCTAAGCACAAGGCTCAGCTTGATTGTGCTGCCAGGCAGATTCAATTGACTCATTCGTCTGAGGATGTAATTGTCTTTGCTTCTCGTGATGATACCATCTGTCTGTTTTCTCTCAATGAGAAGGGTGAATTGGATGCTATCTCTCAAATTCCAGTCATTTGCGAGTATCAAGACATCTTTCCAGAAGAGCTTCCAGGAATGCCTCTCCACCGGCCAGTTGAATTCGTTATTGATCTTGAGCCTGGCACAGAACCTGTGTGCAAACGTCCTTACAAGCTCGGACCTGAAGAGTTGAAGGAGCTGAAGAAGCAACTCGATATTCAAGAGAAAATGGGTCTCATCTGGCCTAGTTCTTCTCCATGGGGTTGTGGTGTTCTTTTTGTGAAGAAGAAGGATGGAACGGACCGACTTTGTGTTGATTACCGTCCATTGAACAAGAAGACTATCAAGAACAAATACCCACTTCCCAACATCAACGAGTTGTTCGAACAACTCAAAGGTGCCCAAGTATTCTCCAAGCTTGATCTCCGTATGGGCTATCATCAGATTCGAATCCGTGAGCAAGATATTTCCAAGACGACTTTCAGGACAAGCTTTGGTTCATATGAATACACTGTCATGTCTTTTGGCCTTGTCAACGCTCCTCCGACGTTCTCTCGCATGATGAACTTCATCTTCAACGCCTACACCAATGACTTCGTTTTGGTCTATCTCAACGACATTCTGGTTTTCTCGAAGAACAAGCAAGATCATGCCAAGCACTTGCGTTTGGTTCTTGATAAGCTCAGGGAACATCAGTTCTACGCCAAGTTCTCCAAGTGTGAATTTTGGCTCGATGGGGTTCTTTATCTTGGTCATATCATCCCTGCCAAGGGCATTGCCGTGAATCCCGAGAAGGTGTCTGCAATTGTGAATTGGGAACCTCCTCAGAACGTGAAGCAACTCCATAGCTTCCTCGGTCTCGCAAGCTATTGCCGAAGATTCGTTGAAAACTTTTCTAAGATCGCGAAGCCTCTCTCAAATCTTCTTCAGAAGCACGTCAAGTACGTTTGGTCTCCGGAGTGTGATATTGCTTTCAACACTTTGAAAGAGAAATTGATCACTGCTCCAGGTCTGACTCCGCCTGATGAATCCAAGCCGTACGAGGTCTTTTGTGATGCCTCTCTCCAAGGTCTTGGCGCAGTATTGATGCAAGAGAAGAAAGTTGTTGCTTATACATCTCACCAGTTGAAGCCTAATGAGAAGAACTACCCCACTCATGATCTTGAGTTGGCGGCAGTTGTGCATGCTCTTTTGACTTGGAGACATCTTCTATTGGGAAGAAAAGTGGACATTTTCACTGATCACAAGAGTCTCAAGTACATCTTCACTCAGCCTAATCTCAACCTCAGACAAACTCGATGGGTCGAAATGATTCAAGAGTATAATCCGAGTATTGAGTATACTCCAGGCAAGGCCAATGTGATTGCTGACGCTTTGAGCAGGAAAGCTTACTGCAACAGTCTCATTCTCAAGCCTTATCAACCCGAGCTTTGTGAAGCTTTCCGCAAACTAAATCTGCAAGTTGTTCTCCAAGGTTTCCTTGCCAACCTTCAAGTCTCTCCTACCTTGGAAGACCAGATTCGCCAAGCCCAGCTTCTTGATGCTATGGTGAAAAAGGTGAAGATTGGGATTGCCAAGAGTCAACCCAAGTACAAGTGCTACCGCCTTGATGACAAGGACACTCTCTTCTTCGAGGATCGTATTGTTGTACCCAAAGGTGAACTTCGTAAAGTGATCATGAACGAGGCTCACAATTCTCTCCTCTCCATCCACCCTGGGAGCACGAAGATGTATCAGGACCTCAAGCAAGCTTATTGGTGGACTCGAATGAAGCGCGAGATTGCTCAATTCGTGAATGAATGTGATGTCTGCAGAAGAGTGAAGGCAGAACACCAAAGGCCAGCAGGTCTCCTCCAACCTCTTGCCATTCCAGAATGGAAGTTTGACCACATTGAAATGGACTTCGTGACTGGGTTTCCAAAGTCCAAGCGTGGCAATGATGCTATATTCGTTGTCATCGACAAACTCTCCAAAGTGGCTCACTTTCTGCCTATCAAAGAGTCGATCACTGCAGCTCAATTGGCGGAACTCTATACCTCTCGTATTGTCTCTCCGCACGGTATTCCACAAGTGATCTCTTCAGACCGTGGCAGCATCTTTACCTCGAAGTTTTGGGATTCTTTTTAGAAGGCCATGGGCACCAACATCCGCTTCAGCACAGCTTTCCATCCTCAAACTAGCGGTCAAGTCGAGCGTGCCAACCAGATTCTTGAAGATATGCTCAGGGCTTGTGTGATCTCCTTCGGCATGAAGTGGGAGGATTGTCTTCCTTATGCTGAATTCTCCTACAACAACAGTTTTCAAGCAAGTTCGGGCAAGGCCCCATTTGAAATTCTGTATGGCAGGAAGTGTCGTACCCCTCTCAACTGGTCTGAAACCGGTGAACGTCAGCTTTTGGGTAATGACTTAATCACAGAGGCAGAAGAAATGTGCAAAGTCATTCGAGATAACCTCAAAGCAGCCCAATCCCGCCAGAAGAACTACTATGATAGTAAGCACCGTGATTTGGCTTTCGAGATCGGAGATCATGTTTACCTCCGCGTCTCTCCTATGAAAGGTACTCGTCGCTTCGGTATCAAAGGAAGCTTGCCCCCAGATACGTGGGACCTTTCAAGATTGTCAGGAAGAGAGGCGACCTCGCCTATCAACTCGAGCTTCCTTCAAACTTTGCATATGTTCATGACGTGTTCCATGTCTCTCAGCTTCGAAAGTGCTTCAAGACTCCTGACCGCACCGTCAACTTCGAGGACATTGAGCTCCAAGAATATCTCTCCTATCGTGAGCACCCAGTTGCTATTCTCGAAGAGACTGAACGCAAGACTCGCAACAAGTCAATCAAATTTCTCAAAGTCAAGTGGTCACATCATTCCGACCGTGAAGCTACCTGGGAACGTGAGGATCACCTCCGTTCTGAGTACCCGGCGTTCTTTCAGTCCTAGATCTCGGTACGAGATCCTTTTGTAGTGGTGGAGTGTTGTAACACCCCGGATGTAACTTTCCCAATTTGTACTCAAACTCTTGCCGTTTCCGACGTTAAGTTATATTTATTTCCTCGGGTTCGGTTCTTTGTATCCGTGTTTTGTTATCGTTGTCATGCATCTCATATCATGTCATCATGTGCATTGCATTTGCATACGTGTTCGTCTCATGCCTTCGAGCATTTTCCCCGTTGTCCGTTTTGCATTCCGGCGCTTCGTTCTCCTCCGGTGGTCATATCTAGCTTTCTTTCGTGTGTGGGGATTAAACATTTCCGGATTGGACCGAGACTTGCCAAGCGGCCTTGGTTTACTACCGGTAGACCGCCTGTCAAGTTTTGTATCATTTGGACTTCGTTTGATACTCCAACGGTTAACCGAGGGACTGAAAAGGCCTCGTGTGTGTTGCAGCCCAACACCCCTCTATTTCGGCCCAAAACCCACCTAACCTTGCTCCATCATCTAGATCGTTCGATCACGATCGCGTGGCCGAAAACCGCACCTCATTTGGACTCTCCTAGCTCCTCATATGCCTATATATAGACCCCTCTCGAAAAATCCGGATCCTGCCCCGTTCAAACCCTAAAAAAACCATCTCCGCCGCCGCCGGACGTGTCCGCACAGGCCGGACAATGTTCGGATCCGCCTCCGCCAACCGGGAGCCACCACATGGGCGCCCCGGACCACATCACCGCCGCCACACCCGCCGGCCCGTCGGGCCCAAGGCCGGCCCTCCCCGCGCGCGCCCGGGCCCCGCCTCCTCTCCCGTCGAACACCGCCCGCGCCGCCCTTCTCCGCCCGGCCACGCCGCCTCGAAGCCGACCGCCGCCGCCCTCCAACGCCGCTCCGCTCCACCTCGACCCGGTCCGCGCCGCCCCGCGCCGCATCGACCTCGCCGCCGTTCTCCTCCGCAGCCGCCGCGCCGCTGCCTCCCCGTCAAGCTCCGGCCACCGCGGCCATCGACTCCGGCGAGCTGCCCCGGTTAACCTCAAACGGCGCGCCGCCCGGTCTGGATCCGGCTCGCGATGAACAGTAAACCCTAATCCGGAGGTTGCATTTTTCTCTAAGTCCCAGAATTCCGATCCAAGTGCCCCTGTCCGTGACCCCGTAACTTTGCATCCGTAGCTCCAATTCATGCATATAGCATATCAAAATGTTCATCTCAGAGAGTACATCATTTCATTTCATTGCATCATTTTCATTTGAGTTCATCTTGATGCCCGAAATGCTGTTATAAGGAGGCTACTTGAGTTAATTGTCAGATCTGCAGCTCCATTTAGGTTTTTGTCATTTTTGCCATGATTAATGTGTGCATGCTATGCCCTGATGCTCTACATGTGTTTTGTTAAGGGTTTTGTCATCTTTCCAAAGGTGCAACCCATGTATTTTTGTGATGTGTGTGGTGACTTGTGCAAGCTTGCAAAGTTGTGCACTTAGTAATTTCACTAAGTCCTAGAGCTGTTTATCTCATGATGCCATATGTTCATGTTGTTTCCTAGTGATTCGTGCCTCTTTTGAGGATGATCAGTAAGGATGTTTTGTTAATATTGTAGTGCTCTATCCATCCATGTCTTTGTTTGCAATTATGGAGCACCCTATCTTGAGTCAATCGAGCTCTACTTTTGCTACTTTGAGAATCTGGGAAGATTGTCAACTTGTTTGCAATTTTGCCGATGATGTTGTAGTTGATCCGTGCATGCTATGCTATTGTTCTTGCCATGTCTAGCTTGCTTTTTGTGCCTTCTTGATTGGTGTATGCTTGTCTTGCCATGACTTGCACCGTAGTGAGTGCATTGAGCTCGTAAACATGCCTACTTGAGTTATATTTCAGCATGTGCCAGTTTTCACAAAGTATGAAAACTGATTATGTTTTTGCCATGTTCACATGCTTGCAATTGTATTTTCTGATCCCTTTTGGCTCAAGGTCACTAAGGGACTTTTGTTAAGCTCTTTGAGTAGCTCCATGCCATGCTTTACTTTGTCGTGTTAAGGTCCTGTAGCATGTAGTTTTGCTGCTCCGAAGAGGGCTACCTGATCTGAAATTCCAGACAAGTGTTATTTTCACCAAGTCTGAGATCTGTTTGTCATATGCATTTTTGCCATGCTTGTTTGAACCTGTTAATGGATGATTTGGCCGTAGCTCAATGCTAGACTTTTGTTAAGCATCTTTATGCATCCCTGCCATGTATTTTGTTGTCATTTTTGGGTGCTTTAGCATGTTCATCTCATTGCATTTAGATGCCTGCTTGCTGTAAATCGCAGACCGATGCCATTTTTGAATCGCTTGCCATTTCCAAACTGTAACTCCGATTCCGGTGTTCTTTATATCGTTTTCAAGCGATTTCATCTCATCTTTCCGGTGGCACACTTGGATTTCCAAGTTGAGTCCAGGTTCATGCATTTCCTGTCATATCTTGCATTTTGCATCCCGCATCGCATCCCGCATAGCATATCATCTTTGCATCATATTGTTTGAGCTTGCCCGTGGTTGATTGTGTCCTTGTTGCTTGTTTGTCTTGTTTGGGTAGAGCCGGGAGACGAGTTCACTAACGAGGAGCCCGTTGAGTTTGCTTTCAAGGATCCAGTCAACTCTGACAACTATGCAGGCAAGATGATCATACCCTCGAAATCACTACTATCTTTGATATGCTAGTTTGCTCGCTCTTTTGCTATGCCATTGCTACGATGCCTACCACTTGCTTGCAAGCCTCCCAAATTGCCATGTCAAACCTCTAACCCTCCATTGTCCTAGCAAACCGTTGATTGGCTATGTTACCGCTTTGCTCAGCCCCTTTTATAGCGTTACTAGTTGCAGGTGAAGATTGGAGGCCGTTCCTTGTTGGAACATCGTTTTTTTACTTGTTGGGATATCATTATATTGCTATGTTATCTTAATGCATATATATACTTGGTAAAGGGTGGAAGGCTCGACCTCTCGCCTAGTGTTTTGTTCCACTCTTGCCGCCCTAGTTTTCGTCATATCTGTGTTATGTTCCCGGATTTTGCGTTCCTTACGCGGTTGGGTTATAATGGGAACCCCTTGATATTTCGCCTTGATTAAAGCTTTTGCAGCAATGCCCAACCTTGGTTTTACCATTTGCCACCTAGCCTTTTCTTTCCCTTGGGTTCTGCAGACTCAAGGGTCATCATTATTTTAACCCCCCCGGGCCAGTGCTCCTCTGAGTGTTGGTCCACCTGTCAGCTGCCGGTGGCCACCAGGGGCAACTCTGGGCGGGCCTACCCGTACCTAAGACAATCTAAGTGTTCCCTAAGAAAGAGATATGTGCATCTCCTATCGGGATTTGTCGGCACATTCAGGCGGTGTTGCTGGTCTTGTTTTAACCTGTCGAAGTGTCTTGAGTAACCGAGATACCGAGTCTGATCGGAACGTCTTGGGAGGAGGTCTATTCCTTCGTTGACCATGAGAGCTTGTCATGGGCTAAGTTGGGACTCCCCTGTAGGGATTTGAACTTTCGAAAGCCATGCCCGCGGTTATGGGCAGATGGGAATTTGTTAATGTACGGTTGTAGATAACTTGAACCTTAACTTAACTAAAATGAATCAACTGAGTGTGTTACCGTGATGGCCTCTTCTCGGCGGAGTCCGGGAAGCGGACACGGTGTTGGAGTAATGTTTGCGCAGGCTGCTCTCTAGTTTCTCGCTCGTGCTTTGCCTCCTCTTCTCGCTATCTTTTGCGAATAAGTTAGCCACCACTTTTGCTAGTCGCTTGCTGCAGCTCCACATATTTACCTTGCCTTACCTATAAGCTCATATAGTCTTGATCGCGAGGGTGCGAGATTGCTGAGTCCCTCTGGCTCACAGATTACTATTACACCAGATGCATGGCTTGATGATTCCGCTCCAGGAGACGCGTATGAGCTCAAGTGGGAGTTCGACGAAGACTCTCAATGTTACTATGTTTCCTTTCCCGATGATCAGTAGTGGTGCCCAGTTGGGGGTGATTGGGACCGTGTTGCTTGTTGGGTTATCTTTTATTTTGGCGCCGTAGTCGGGCCATGAGTGTTTGGATGATGTAATGTTATTTATGTACTAGATTGACGTGGCGAGTGTAAGCCAACTATGTTATCTCCCCTTTTATTATCATATTACATGGGATGTTGTGAAGATTGCCTAACTTGCGACATATGCCTTCAATGCGATTATGTCTCTAAGTCGTGCCTCAACACGTGGGAGCTATAGTCGCATCGAGGGTGTTACAAGTTGGTATCAGAGCCTTCCCCGACCTTAGGAGCCCCATTGCTTGATCGTTTTAGCGGCCGAGTTGTGTCTAGAAAAATGTTTTGAGTCTTTAGGAATTATATATTGGAGAGTTTAGGAATTCTTTTTACTTCCCAGTCTCCTCATCGCTCTGGTAAGGCATCCTGACGTAGAGTTTTGACTCTTCTCTTCTCAAATTTCACTAAATTTTTTTTAGGATCACGCGGGTATCTTGGAATCGTTCCGATGGTTTTATGATGAGAACATTGTCTTGGTGCCTCCTGTCAGGGGTTTAGTGGAAGTGTCCCGGGGAGTTGAGCTCTGAGGTGTTGTCATCATAATTTTATCGTTGCAGTTCTGGGATACCTGAGTTTAGTACGCCAACGTCGAAAATCTCTTTTATGCAGTTCGTTGGTGAGATAACCTCGACACCACCCAGTCCTGGGGCAGGAGTTCGGGAGTATCGCCATAACTTGTATAACAGATGCTTTTCGAAGGTTGAGGTAGATGGTTTCCGAAGGTTTCTTGGTTATGTGTTGAAGGATGGATACAACTGGATGTAGGATTTGCTAGTTTGGGTGAGATATTATGCTTCCCATGTATCCCCAACACCTGATTGCATAACCGGAAAATTTCGCAAGTTTCATAGGTGGGAATTCTAGTAGCTCTAGTTCTTCTTCCACGGATATTGGTTTGAGATGGGGATTTCTTACCGATTATTCGTTCTTGATCCGTACCTTGTTGATTTATTTCTCTACCTTAATTCTAAGTGGCTTCTCAATTTATGGATATGTGACCATTTCAAGAGGAATGCATTCGTTCATTTTGTTCGGATGTGAAGACTATATGTTGCAATTTTCATTCCGTTGGATTCAGCTTCAATATTTGTCTATCAATGTGCTAATGGTGGTCAACCTCTTCAGGATGGCTCCTCCAACGCGCACGACTCCGAATCCTGATCCGCCACCACCTCCCCCTCCTCCGGAGGCATGGCAAGCTGTGATGGCCGCAACCAATGCAAACACACAGTTGATCATGCAAATTCTTCAAGAGCGCAATCAAGGCAACCAAGGGAATCAAGGCAGCAATCAGAGTCACTTTGCTACACTCAACCAGTTCCTTGCTAACGGGCCAAAGACTTTCAGCAATTGTGTTGAGGCAACCGATGCTGACGATTGGCTTGTGGATCTATGCAAGCATTTCAAGTGAAGTAACGTCAGGCCTGAGGACTTTGTTAAGTTCGCTTCCTTCCAACTCAAAGATCAAGCTGCAGAATGGTTCCAGCAGTACAAGGACTCCAGAGGTGGACGTGTTATCACTTGGGATGATTTCCGTCGAGATTTCCGAGCTCATCATATTCCGCAGAGCGTGGTTGAAAGCAAGCGTGAGGAATTCCGCAATCTGAAGCAAGGCTCTTTGTCTGTCTATGACTACAACAAGTTGTTTCAGAAGCTCACTCGCTTTGCCAAGCAGGACGTCCCTGATGAGAAGAGCATGATATATCAGTTCAGGGGTGGTCTCAGAGAAGAAATTCAGCTAGCTCTTGTTCATTTTGAGCCCTTGAGATACGATGAAATCTACAACATGGCACTGAAGCAAGAGGCTGCTCAGTTGAGGTGTGATGCTTCCAAGAAGCGAGTCAGAGATGTTACTCCTTCTCCCTCTACTCAAGTGGCCAAGCAGCAGAAGTATTGGCTTCCTCCTCCTCCGTTCCGTCAGCCATATCAGCAGAAGAGCAAAGGTGGCAGTGGTTCTTCCCACCCACCCAACCCTGGCTTTCAGAACAAGACTTCGTCTCAACCTCCAAGATCGAGTGCTCCGTCTCACCGTCCGCTTTCAGAGGTCACGTGCAACAAGTGCCAACAGAAGGGTCACTATGCCAACAAGTGTTTCAACCAGAGGCGTCTTCCGCCTCCTCCTCCTATCAGATCGGCAAGTACAGCTGTGGTCAAGCATAACCCCAAGCATGCCAAGGTCAATTTGATGAATGCAGCTCAGGCAGAGGACTCGTCAGATGTGATCATGGGTAACCTTCCTGTTAATGATATTCCAGCTAAAGTTCTTTTTGACACGGGTGCATTGCATTGTTTCATCTCGAGACCGTTTTCATCTAAGCATGGTTTGCCTTTGCAAATTTTGCCTAGTCCTTTAGCAGTTGTCTCTCCCGGTAAGTGCATGCATGCTAACTCCATTGCTCCGGATGTTACTATCACCTTGGGAGACTACAAGTTTCTATCTTCTCCTACGGTTCTTGGTGACTCGGATATTGATCTTATTCTCGGAATGGATTGGCTTTCTAAGCACAAGGCCAGCTTGATTGTGCTGCCAGGCAGATTCGATTGACTCATTCGTCTGAGGATGTAATTGTCTTTGTTGCTCGTGATGATACCATCCGTCTGTTTTCTCTCAATGAGAAGGGTGAATTGGATGCTATCTCTCAAATTCTAGTCGTTTGCGAGTATCAAGACGTCTTTCCAGAAGAGCTTCCAGGAATGCCTCCGCACCAGCCATTTGAATTCGTTATTGATCTTGAGCCTGGCACGGAACCTGTGTGCAAACGTCCTTACAAGCTCGGACCTGAAGAGTTGAAGGAGCTGAAGAAGCAACTCGATATTCAAGAGAAAATGGGTCTCATCCGGCCTAGTTCTTCTCCATGGGATTGTGGTGTTCTTTTTGTGAAGAAGAAGGATGGAACGGACCGACTTTGTGTTGATTACCGTCCATTGAACAAGAAGACTATCAAGAACAAATACCCACTTCCCAACATCAATGAGCTGTTCGAACAACTCAAAGGTGCCCAAGTATTCTCCAAGCTTGATCTCCGTATGGGCTATCATCAGATTCGAATCCGTGAGCAAGATATTCCCAAGACGGCTTTCAGGACAAGCTTTGGTTCATATGAATACACTATCATGTCTTTTGGCCTCGTCAATGCTCCTCCGACGTTCTCTTGCATGATGAACTTCATCTTCAACGCCTACACCATTGACTTCGTTTTGGTCTATCTCGACAACATTCTGGTTTTCTCGAAGAACAAGCAAGATCATGCCAAGCACTTGCGTTTGGTTCTTGATAAGCTCAGGGAACATTAGTTCTACGCCAAGTTCTCCAAGTGTGAATTTTGGCTCGATGAGGTTCTTTATCTTGGTCATATCATCTCTGCCAAGGGCATTGCCATGAATCCCGAGAAGGTGTCTGCAATTGTGAATTGGGAACCTCCTCAGAACGTGAAGCACCTCCGTAGCTTCCTCGGTCTCGCAAGCTATTGCCGAAGATTCGTTGAAAACTTTTCTAAGATCGCGAAGCCTCTCTCAAATCTTCTTCAGAAGCACGTCAAGTACGTTTGGTCTCCGGAGTGTGATATTGCTTTCAACACTTTGAAAGAGAAATTGATCACTGCTCCAGTTCTGACTCCGCCTGATGAATCCAAGCCGTACGAGGTCTTTTGTGATGCCTCTCTCCAAGGTCTTGGCGCAGTATTGATGCAAGAGAAGAAAGTTGTTCCTTATACATCTCACCAGTTGAAGCCTAATGAGAAGAACTACCCCACTCATGATCTTGAGTTGGCGGCAGTTGTGCATGCTCTTTTGACTTGGAGACATCTTCTATTGGGAAGAAAAGTGGACATTTTCACTGATCACAAGAGTCTCAAGTACATCTTCACTCAGCCTAATCTCAACCTCAGACAAACTCGATGGGTCGAAATGATTCAAGAGTATAATCCGGTATTGAGTATACTCCAGGCAAGGCCAATGTGATTGCTGACGCTTTGAGCAGGAAAGCTTACTGCAACAGTCTCATTCTCAAGCCTTATCAACCCGAGCTTTGTGAAGCTTTCCGCAAACTAAATCTGCAAGTTGTTCCCCAAGGTTTCCTTGCCAACCTTCAAGTCTCTCCTACCTTGGAAGACCAGATTCGCCAAGCCCAGCTTCTTGATGCTATGGGGAAAAAGGTGAAGATTGGGATTGCCAAGAGTCAACCCAAGTACAAGTGCTACCGCCTTGATGACAAGGACACTCTCTTCTTCGAGGATCGTATTGTTGTACCCAAAGGTGAACTTCGTAAAGTGATCATGAACGAGGCTCAAAATTCTCTCCTCTCCATCCACCCTGGGAGCACGAAGATGTATCAGGACCTCAAGCAAGCTTATTGGTGGACTCGAATGAAGCGCGAGATTGCTCAATTCGTGAATGAATGTGATGTCTGCAGAAGAGTGAAGGCAGAACACCAAAGGCCAGCAGGTCTCCTCCAACCTCTTTCCATTCCAGAATGGAAGTTTGACCACATTGAAATGGACTTCGTGACTGGGTTTCCAAAGTCCAAGCGTGGCAATGATGCTATATTCGTTGTCATCGACAAACTCTCCAAAGTGGCTCACTTTCTGCCTATCAAAGAGTCGATCACTGCAGCTCAATTGGCGGAACTCTATACCTCTCGTATTGTCTCTTTGCACGGTATTCCACAAGTGATCTCTTCAGACCGTGGCAGCATCTTTACCTCAAAGTTTTGGGATTCTTTTCAGAAGGCCATGGGCACCAACATCCGCTTCAGCACAACTTTCCATCCTCAAACTAGCGGTCAAGTCGAGCGTGTCAACCAGATTCTTGAAGATATGCTCAGGGCTTGTGTGATCTCCTTCGGCATGAAGTGGGAGGATTGTCTTCCTTATGATGAATTCTACTACAACAACAGTTTTCAAGCAAGTTCGGGCAAGGCCCCATTTGAAATTCTGTATGGCAGGAAGTGTCGTACCCCTCTCAACTGGTCTGAAACCGGTGAACGTCAGCTTTTGGGTAATGACTTAATCACAGAGGCAGAAGAAATGTGCAAAGTCATTCGAGATAACCTCAAAGCAGCCCAATCCCGCCAGAAGAACTACTATGATAGTAAGCACCGTGATTTGGCTTTCGAGATCAGAGATCATGTTTACCTCCGCGTCTCTCCTATGAAAGGTACTCGTCGCTTCGGTATCAAAGGGAAGCTTGCCCCCAGATACGTGGGACCTTTCAAGATTGTCATCAAGAGAGGCGACCTCGCCTATCAACTCAAGTTTCCTTCAAACTTTGCATATGTTCATGACGTGTTCCATGTCTCTCAGCTTCGAAAGTGCTTCAAGACTCCTGACCGCACCATCAACTTCGAGGACATTGAGCTCCAAGAAGATCTCTCCTATCGTGAGCACCCAGTTGCTATTCTCGAAGAGACTGAACACAAGACTCGCAACAAGTCAATCAAATTTCTCAAAGTCAAGTGGTCACATCATTCCGACCGTGAAGCTACCTGGGAATGCGAGGATCACCTCCATTCTGAGTACCCGGCGTTCTTTCAGTCCTAGATCTCGGGACGATATCCTTTCATAGTGGTGGAGTGTTGTAACACCCCGGATGTAACTTTCCCAATTTGTACTCCAACTCTTGCCGTTTCCGGCGTTAAGTTATATTTATTTCCTCGGGTTCGGTTCTTTGTCTCCGTGTGTTGTTATCGTTGTCATGCATCTCATATCATGTCATCATGTGCATTGCATTTGCATACATGTTCGTCTCATGCATTCGAGCATTTTCCCCGTTGTCCCTTTTGCATTCCGGCGCTTCGTTCTCCTCCGGTGGTCATTTCTAGCTTTCTTTCGTGTGTGGGGATTAAACATTTTCGGATTGGACCGAGACTTGCCAAGCGGCCTTGGTTTACTACCGGTAGACCGCCTGTCAAGTTTCGTATCATTTGGACTTCGTTTGATACTCCAACGGTTAACCAAGGGACTGAAAAGGCCTCGTGTGTGTTGCAGCCCAACGCCCCTCTATTTTGGCCCAAAACCCACCTAACCTTGCTCCATCATCTAGATCGTTCGATCACGATCACGTGGCCAAAAACCGCACCTCATTTGGAGTCTCCTAGCTCCTCATATGCCTATATATAGACCCCTCTCGAAAAATCCGAATCCTGCCCCGTCCAAACCCTAAAAAAAACCATCTCCGCCGCCGCCGGACGTGTCCGCACAGGCCAGACAATGTCCGGATCCGCCTCCGCCAACCGGGATCCACCACATGGGCGCCCCGGACCACATCACCGCCGCCACACCCGCCGGCCCGTCGGGCCCAAGGCCGGCCCTCCCCGCGCGCGCCCGGGCCCCGCCTCCTCTCCCGTCGAACGC
>NC_041388.1:497762316-497877474 GCF_002162155.2 Triticum dicoccoides | reverse complement strand
CCGACTCGACGCTGGCAGCCGCCGCTCCGCTCCGCCTCGACCCGGTCCGCGCCGCCCCGCGCCGCATCGACCTCGCCGCCGTTCTCCTCCGCAGCCGCCGCGCCGCCGCCTCCCCGTCAAGCTCCGGCCACCGCGGCCATTGACTCCGGCGAGCTGCCCCGGTCAACCTCAAACGGCGCGCCGCCCGGTCTGGATCCGGCTCGCGATGAACAGTAAACCCTAATCCGGAGGTTGCATTTTTCTCTAAGTCCCATACTTCCGATCCAAGTGCCCATGTTCGTGACCCCGTAACTTTGCATCCGTAGCTCCAATTCATGCATATAGCATATCAAAATGTTCATATCAGAGAGTACATCATTTCATTTCATTGCATCATTTTCATTTGAGTTCATCTTAATGCCCGAAATGCTGTTAGAAGGAGGCTACTTGAGTTAATTGTCAGATCTGCTGCTCCATTTATGTTTTTGTCATTTTTGCCATGATTAATGTGTGCATGCTATGCCCTGATGCTCTACATGTGTTTTGTTAAGGGTTTTGTCATCTTTCCAAAGGTGCAACCCATGTATTTTTGTGATGTGTGTGGTGACTTGTGCAAGCTTGCAAAGTGGTGCACTTAGTAATTCTGTTTTCAGGGACTTACTAATTTCAGTAAGTCCTCGAGTTGTTTATCTCATGATGCCATATGTTCATGTTGTTTCCTAGTGATTCGTGCCTCTTTCGAGGATGATCAGTAAGGATGTTTTGTTAATATTGTAGTGATCTATCCATCCATGTCTTTGTTTGCAATTATGGAGCACCCTAGCTTGAGTCAATCGAGCTCTACTTTTGCTACTTTGTGAATCTGGGAAGATTGTCAACTTGTTTGCAATTTTGCCGATGATGTTGTAGTTGATCCGTGCATGCTATGCTATTGTTCTTGCCATGTCTAGCTTGCATTTTGTGCCTTATTTATTGGTGTATGCTTATCTTGCCATGACTTGCACCGTAGTGAGTGCATCGAGCTCGTAAACATGCCTACTTGAGTTATATTTCAGCATGTGCCAGTTTTCACTAAGTATGAAAACTGATTATGTTTTTGCCATGTTCACATGCTTGCAATTGTATTTTCTGATCCCTTTTGGCTCAAGGTCACTAAGGGACTTTAGTTAAGATCTTTGAGTAGCTCCATGCCATGCTTTACTTTGTCATGTTAAGGTCCTGTAGCATGTAGTTTTGCTGCTCCGAAGAGGGCTACCTGATCTGAAATTCCAGACAAGTGTTATTTTCACTAAGTCTGAGATCTGCTTGTCAGATGCATTTTTGCCATGCTTGTTTGAACCTGTTAATGGATGATTTGGCCGTAGCTCAGTGCTAGACTTTTGTTAAGCATCTTGTATGCATCCCTTCCATGCATTTTGTTGTCATGTTTGGGTGCTTTAGCATGTTCATCTCATTGCATTTAGATGCCTACTTGCTGTAAATCGCAGACCGGTGCCATTTTTGAACCGCTTGCCATTTCCAAACTGTAACTCCGATTCCGGCGTTCTTTATATTGTTTTCAAGCGATTTCATCTCATCTTTCCAGTGGCACACTTGGATTTCCAAGTTGAGGCCAGGTTCATGCATTTCCTGTCATATCTTGCATTTTGCATCCCGCATCGCATCCCGCATAGCATATCATCTTTGCATCATATTGTTTGAGCTTCCCGTGGTTGATTGTGTCCTGGTTGCTTGTTTGTCTTGTTTGGGTGGAGCCGGGAGACGAGTTCGCTAACGAGGAGCCCGTTGAGTTTGCTTTTGAGGATCCAGTCAACTCTGACAACTGTGCAGGCAAGATGATCATACCCTCGAAATCACTACTATCTTTGATATGCTAGTTTGCTCGCTCTTTTGCTATGCCATTGCTACGATGCCTACCACTTGCTTGCAAGCCTCCCAAACTGCCATGTCAAACCTCTAACCCTCCATTGTCCTAGCAAACCGTTGATTGGCTATGTTACCGGTTTGCTCAGCCCCTTTTATAGCGTTACTAGTTGCAGGTGAAGATTGGAGGTCGTTCCTTGTTGGAACATCTTTTTTTTTACTTGTTGGGATATCATCATATTGCTATGTTATCTTAATGCATCTATATACTTGGTAAAGGGTGGAAGGCTCGGCCTCTCGCCTAGTGTTTTGTTCCACTCTTGCCGCCCTAGTTTCCGTCATATCGGTGTTATGTTCCCGGATTTTGCGTTCCTTACGTGGTTGGGTTATAATGGGAACCCCTTGATATTTCGCCTTGATTAAAGCTTTTCCAACAATGCCCAACCTTGGTTTTACCATTTGCAACCTAGCCTTTTCTTTCCCTTGGGTTCTGCAGACTCAAGGGTCATCATTATTTTAACCCCCCCGGGCCAGTGCTCCTCTGAGTGTTGGTCCACCTGTCAGCTGCCGGTGGCCACCAGGGGCAACTCTGGGCTGGCCTACCCGTACCTAAGACAATCTGAGTGTGCCCTGAGAAAGAGATATTTGCAACTCCTATCGTGATTTGTCGGCACATTCGGGTGGTGTTGCTGGTCTTGTTTTAACCTGTCGAAGTGTCTTGAGTAACCGAGATACCGAGTCTGATCGGAACGTCTTGGGAGGAGGTCTATTCCTTCGTTGACCGTGAGAGCTTGTCATGGGCTAAGTTGGGACTCCCTGCAGGGATTTGAACTTTCGAAAGCCGTGCCCGCGGTTATGGGCAGATGGGAATTTGTTAATGTCCGGTTGTAGATAACTTGAACCTTAACTTAACTAAAATGAATCAACTAAGTGTGTTACCGTGATGGCCTCTTCTCGGCAGAGTCCGGGAAGCGGACACGGTGTTGGAGTAATGTTTGCGCAGGCTGCTCTCTAGTTTCTCGCTCGTGCTTTGCCTCCTCTTCTCGCTCTCTTTTGAGAATAAGTTGGCCACCACTTTTGCTAGTCGCTTGCTGCAATTCCACATATTTACCTTGCCTTACCTATAACCTTATATAGTCTTTATCACGAGGGTGCGAGATTGCTGAGTCCCTGTGGCTCACAGATTACTATTACACCAGATGCAGGGCTTGATGATTCCGCTCCAGGAGACGCGTATGAGCTCAAGTGGGAGTTCGACGAAGACTCTCAACGTTACTATGTTTCCTTTCCCGATGATCAGTAGTGGTGCCCAGTTGGGGGTGATTGGGACCGTGTCGCTTGTTGGGTTATCTTTTATTTTGGCGCCGTAGTCGGGCCATGAGTGTTTGGATGATGTAATGTTATTTATGTACTTGATTGACGTGGCGAGTGTAAGCCAACTATGTTATCTCCCCTTTTATTATCATATTACATGGGATGTTGTGAAGATTGCCTAACTTGCGACATATGCCTACAATGCGATTATGTCTCTAAGTCGTGCCTCGACACGTGGGAGCTATAGTCGCATCGAGGGTGTTACATGAATACCGGAGGAACACTTTGTGTGCTACCAAACGTCACAACGTAATTGGGTGATTATAAAGGTGCTCTATAGGTGTCTCTGATGGTACTTGTTGATTTGGCGTTGATCGAGATTAGGATTTGTCACTCCGACTATCAGAGAGGTATGTCTGGGCCCTCTCGGTAATGCACATCACTATAAGCCTTGCAAGCAATGTGACTAATGAGTTAGTTGCAAGATGATGCATTATGAAACGAGTAAAGAGACTTGCCGGTAACGAGATTGAACTAGGTATTGAGATACCGACGATCGAATCTTGGGCAAGTAACATACCGATGACAAAGGGAACAACGTATGTTGTTATGCGGCTTGACCGATAAAGATCTTCGTAGAATATGCAGGAACCAATATGAGCATCCAGGTTCCTCTATTGGTTATTAACCAAAGACGTGTCTCGGTCATGTCTACATAGTTCTCGATCCCGTATGGTCCGCACGCTTAACGTTCGGTGACGATCGGTAATATGAATTTATGTGTTTTGATGTACCGAAGGTAGTTCGGAGTCCCGATGAGATCGGGAATATAACAAGGAGTCTCGAAATGGCCGAGACGTAAAGATCGATATATTGGACGACTATATTCGGACATCGGAAAGGTTCCGACTGATTCCGGTATTTTTCGGAGTACCGGAGAGTTACGGGAACTCGCCGGTGAGTATATGGGCCTTATTGGGCTTTAGGGGAAAGAGAGAGGGGAGGCTGCATGCCTCCAAGGCTTAGTCTGAATTGGACTAGGGGGAGGGGCTACGCCCCCTCCTTCCTTCTCTTCTCTTTTCCCTTTCCTTCTCTCCCACTCGTACTACATGGAAGGGGGGGGGGGATCCTACTCCTGGTGGAAGTAGGACTCCCCAGGGCGCGCCATAGTAGAGGGCCAACCCTCCCCCTTCTCCACTCCTTTATATACGGGGGAGGGGGCACCCTAGGACACACAAGTTGATTGTTCCAAGCCGTGTGCGGTGCCCCCCTCCATCATAATCCACCTCGATCATATCATAGTGGTTATTAGGCGAAGCCCTGCGTTGGTAGCAACATCATCACTGTCATCACACCATCGTGCTGACGGAACTCTCCCGTGAAGCTCTGCTGGATCAAAGTTTGTGGGACGTCATCGAGCTGAACATGTGCTGAACTTGGAGGTGTCGTACGTTCGATACTTGGATCGGTCGGATCATGAAGACGTACGACTACATCAACCGCGTTCTCATAACGCTTCCGCTTACGGTCTACGAGGGTACGTGGACGATACTCTTCCCTCTCGTTGCTATGCATCACCATGATCTTGCGCGTGCGTAGGTAATTTTTTGAAATTACTGCATTTCCTAACAGTGGTATCAGAGCAAGGTTTATGCGTAGATGTTATATGCACGAGTAGAACACAAGTGAGTTGTGGGTGGTACAAGTCATACTGCTTACCAGCATGTCATACTTTGGTTCGGCGGTATTGTTGGATGAAGCGGCCCGGACCGACATTACGCATGCGCTTACGCGAGACTGGTTCTACTGACGTGCTTTGAACACAGGTGGCTGGCGGGTGTTAGTTTCTCCAACTTTAGTTGAACCAAGTGTGGCTACGCCCGGTCCTTGAGAAGGTTAAAACAGCACTAACTTGACGAACTATCATTGTGGTTTTGATGCGTAGTTAAGAACTGTTCTTGCTCAGCCCGTAGCAGCCACATAAAACTTGCAACAACAAAGTAGAGGACGTCTAAGTTGTTTTTGCAGGGCATGTTGTGATGTGATATGGTGAAGACATGATGCTATATTTATTGTATGATATGATCATGTTTTGTAACGGAGTTATCGGCAACTGGCAGGAGCCATATGGTTGTCGCTTTATTGTATGCAATGCAATCGCCCTGTAATTGCTTTACTTTATCACTAAGCGGTAGCGATAGTCGTAGAAGCAATAGTTGGCAAGACAACAACGATGCTACGATGGAGATCAAGGTGTCGCGCCGGTGACGATGGTGATCATAATGGTGCTTTGAAGATGGAGATCAAAGGCACAAAAGTGATGATGGCCATATGTGATGTTTATCCTTTATGCATCTTATTCTGCTTTGTTTGACGGTAGCATTATAAGATGATCTCTCACTAAATTTCAAGGTAAAAGTGTTCTCCCTGAGTATGCACGGTTGCCAAAGTTCGTCGTGTCGAGACACCACGTGATGATCGGGTGTGATAAGCTCAATGTTCATCTACAACGGGTGTAAGACAGTTTTACACACGTAGAATACTCGGGTTAAACTTGACGAGCCTAGCATATGCAGATATGGCCTCGGAACACTAAGACCGAAAGGTCGAGCATGAATCATATAGTAGATATGATCAACATAGTGATGTTCACCATTGAAAACTACTCCATCTCACGTGATGATCGGTTATGGTTTAGTTGATATGGATCACGTGATCACTTAGATGATTAAAGGGATATCTATCTAAGTAGGAGTTCTTAAGTAATATGATTAATTGAACTTAAATTTATCATGAACTTAGTACCTGATAGTATTTTGCTTATCTTTGTTGTTGTAGATAGATGGCACGTGTTGTTGTTCCATTGAATTTTAATGCATTCCTTGAGAAAGCAAAGTTGAAAGATGATGGTAGCCATTACATGGACTGGGTCTGTAACTTGAGGATTATCCTCATTGCTGCACAGAAGAATTACGTCCTGGAAGCACCGCTAGGTGCAAGGCCTGCTGTAGATGCTGCTGATGATGTTAAGAACGTCTGGCATAGTAAAGCTGACGACTACTCGATAGTTCAGTGGCCATGCTTTATGGCTTAGAACCGGGACTTCAATGACGTTTTGAACGTCATGGAGCATATGAGATGTTCCAGGAGTTGAAGTTAATATTTCAAGCAAATGTCTGGATTGAGAGATATGAAGTCTCCAATAAGTTCTACAACTGCAAGATGGAGGAGAATAGTTCTGTTAGTGAACATATACTCAGAATGTATGGGTATCATAACCACTTGACTCAACTGGGAGTTAATCTTCCTGTTGATAGTGTCATTGACAGAGTTCTTCAATCACTACCACCAAGCTACAAGAGCTTCGTGATGAACTATAATATGCAAGGGATGAACAAGACAATTCCCGAGCTCTTCGCAATGCTAAAAGCGGCGGAGGTGGAAATCAAGAAGGAGCATCAAGTGTTGATGGTCAACAAGACCACCAGTTTCAAGAAAAAGGGTAAAGGGAAGAAGAAGGGGAACTTCAAAAAGAATGGCAAACAAGTTGCTGCTTAGGAGAAGAAACCCAAGTCTGGATCTAAGCCTGAGACTGAGTGCTTCTACTACAAACAGACTGGTCACTGGAAGCGGAACTGCCCCAAGTATTTGGCGGATAATAAGGATGTCAAGGTGAACAAAGGTATATGTGATATACATATTATTGATGCGTACCTTACTAGAGCTCGCAGTAGCACCTGGGTATTTGATACTGGTTCTGTTGCTAATATTTGCAACTCGAAACAGGGACTACAGATTAAGCAAAGACTGGCTAAGAATGAGTGACGATGCGCATGGGAAATGGTTGCAAAGTCGATGTGATCGCCATCGGCACACTACCTCTACATCTACCTTCGGGATTAATTTTAGACCTGAATAATTGTTATTTGGTTCCATTGTTAAGCATGAACATTATATCTGGATCTTGTTTGATGCGAGACGGTTATTCATTTAAATCTGAGAATAATGGTTGTTCTATTTATATGAGTAATATCTTCTATGGTCATGCACCCTTGCAGAGTGGTCTATTTGTGATGAATCTCGATAGTAATGATACACATATTCATAATGTTGAAGCGAAAAGATACAGAGTTGATAATGATAGTGCAACTTATTTGTGGCACTGCCGTTTGGGTCATATTGGTGTAAAGCGCATGAAGAAACTCCATACGGATGGACTTCTGGAATGACTTGATTATGAATCACTTGGTACTTGCGAACCATGCCTCATGGGCAAGATGACTAAAACGCCATTCTCCGGAACAATGGAGCGAGCAACGGATTTGTTGGAAATCATACATACTGGTGTATGTGGTCCGATGAATATTGAGGCTCGCGGCGGGTATCATTATTTTCTCACCTTCAAAGATGATTTGAGCAGATATGGGTATATCTACTTAATGAAACATAAGTCTGAAATATTTGAAAAGTTCAAGGAATTTCAGAGTGACGTGGAAAATCATCGTAACAAGAAAATAAAGTTTCTACGATCTAACGTGGAGGAGAATATTTGAGTTATGAGTTTGGTTTACATTCGAGACAATGCGGAATAGTTTCGCAACTCACGCCACCCAGAACACCACAACGTAATGGTGTGTCCGAACATCGTAATCGTACTCTACTAGATATGGTGCGATCTATGATGTCTCTTACTGATTTACGGCTATCGTTTTGGGGTTATGCTTTAGAGACGACTGCATTCACGTTAAATAGGGCACCATCTAAATCCGTTGAGACGACGCCTTATGAACTGTGGTTTGGCAAGAAACCAAAGTTGTCGTTTCTTAAAGTTTGGGGTTGCGATGCTTATGTGAAAAAACTTCAACCTGATAAGCTTGAACCCAAATCAGAGAAATGTGTCTTCAAAGGATACCCAAAGGAGACTGTTGGGTACACCTTGTATCGCAGATCCGAAGGCAAAACATTCGTTGCTAAGAATGGATCCTTTCTAGAGAAAGAGTTTCTCTCGAAAGAAGTGAGTAGGAGGAAAGTAGAACTTGATGAGGTAACTGTACCTGCTCCCTTATTGGAAAGTAGTTCATCACAGAAACCGGTTCCTGTGACACCTACACCAATTAGTGAGGAAGCTAATGATAATGATCATGAAACTTCAGATCAAGTTACTACCGAACCTCGTAGGTCAACCAGAGTAAGATCCGCACCAGAGTGGTACGGTAATTCTGTTCTGGAAGTCATGTTACTTGACCATGATGAACCTACGAATTATGAAGAAGCGATGGTGAGCCCAGATTCCGCAAAATGGCTTGCGAACATGAATTCTTAGATGGGATCCATGTATGAGAACAAAGTATGGACTTTGGTTGACTTTCTCGATGATCGGTAGGCCATCAAGAATAAATGGATCTTCAAGAAGAAGACGAACGCTGACGGTAATGTTACTGTCTACAAAGCTCGACTTGTTGGGAAAGGTTTTCGACAAGGTCAAGGAGTTGACTACGACGAGACTTTCTCACCCGTAGTGATGCTTAAGTCTGTCCGAATCATGTTAGTAATCGCCGCATTTTATGATTATGAAATTTGGCAAATGGATGTCAAAACTGCATTCCTGAATGGATTTCTGGAAGAAGAGTTGTATATGATGCAACCAGAAGGTTTTGTCGATCCAAAGCGAGCTAACAAAGTGTGCAAGCTCCAGCGATCCATTTATGGACTGGTGCAAGTCTCTCAGAGTTGGAATAAACGTTTTGATAGTGTGATCAAAGCATATGGTTTTATACAGATTTTGGAGAAGCCTGTATTTACATGAAAGTGAGTGGGAGCTGTGTAGCATTTCTAATATTATATGTGGATGACATATTGCTGATTGGAAATGACATAGAATTTCTGGATAGCATAAAAGGATACTTGAATAAGAGTTTTTCAATGAAAGACCTCGGAGAAGCTGCTTATATATTGGGCATCAAGATCTATAGAGATAGATCAAGACGCTTAATTGGACTTTCACAAAGCACATACCTTGATAAAGTTTTGAAAAGGTTCAAAATGGATCGAGCAAAGAAAGGGTTCTTGCATGTGTTACAAGGTGTGAAATTGAGTAAGACTCAATGCCCGACCACTGTAGAAGATAGAGAGAAAAATGAAAAGTGTTCCCTATGCTTCAGCCATAGGTTCTATCATGTATGTAATGATGTTTACCAGACCTGATGTGTGCCTTTCTATTAGTTTAGCAGGGAGGTACCAAAGTAATCCAGGAGTGGATCACTGGACATCGGTCAAGAACATGCTGAAATACATGAAAAGGACTAAGGATATGTTTCTCATTTATGGAGGTGACAAAGAGCTCGTCGTAAATGGTTACGTCGATGCAAGCTTTGACATTAATCCGGACGATTCTAAATTGCAAACCGGATACATGTTTATATTGAACGGTGGAGCTGTCAGTTGGAGCAGTTCTAAACAAAGCATCGTGGCGGGATCTACGTGTGAAGCAGAGTACATAGCTCCTTCAGAAGCAGCAAATGAAGGAGTCTGGATGAAGGAGTTCATATTCGATTTTGGTGTCGTACCTAGTGCATCGGGTCCAATGAAAATATTTTGTGATTATACTGGTGCAATTGCTTTGGCAAAGGAATCCTGATTTCACAAGAGAACCAAGTGAGGGAGTCCTGGACTAAGGGGTCCTCGGGCGTCCGGCCTGTTATCCATGGGCCGGACTGATGGGCTGTGAAGACATGAAGACCGAAGACTGTACCTGTGTCCATCTTGGACTCTCCTTGGCATGGAAGGAAAGCTTGGCGACCGACTATTAAGATTCCTTCTTATGTAACCGACTCTATGTAAACCCTAGATCCCCCCGGTGTCTATATAAATCGGAGGGGTTAGTCTGGAAAGGATATATTCATTATCATAGTCATATAGACTAGACTTCTAGGGTTTAGCCATCACGATCTCGTGGTAGATCAACTCTTGTAACACTCATATTCATCAATATCAATCAAGCAGGACGTAGGGTATTACCTCCATAGAGAGAGCCCGAACCTGGGTAAACATCTTGTCCCCTGTCTCTTGTTACCATCGATCCTAAACGCATAGTTCGGGACCCCCTACCCGAGATCCGCCGGTTTTGACACTGACATTGGTGCTTTCATAGAGAGTTCCACTGTGTCGTTGACGAAAGGCTCGATGGCCCCTTCAATCGTCTAGTGACGCTGTCCAAGGAGAAACCTTCCTCCCCGGACAGATTTTCATGTTCGGCGGCTTCGTACTGTGGGCCAACTCACTCGGCCATCTGAAGCAGTTCGATAGCTACGCCCCTGGCCACCAGGTCAGATTTGGAAGCTTGAACTACGTTGCGGATATCCGTGGAGACTTGATCTTCAATGGATTTGAGACCGCAACGATCGCCCCCTCGCTCTGAGGAACATGACTTAAATCTATCATTGGATCACATCCAGGAGATGGTCCCTGTTGCTGCGACGGCCTTAGAACCGAGCAGATCATGCCATTCGAAGCCACAGAGTCCGTGGCATTGGAGCCGCACACGGACTCGGCACCTCGCGATATCTGCGTCAATGGAACTCTGGATTCGTCTCCGGCTATAAATTCCGGACCATATATGCTTGCGGACACCAAGCTAGATCGGTTATCGATCTTCGAATTCAGTGCCGCAGACATTTTTCAGCACTCACCTTTGGGCGATGTGCTAAACTCTTTAAAGAATTTGTCCTTGGAGAAGGACTCACAGCCGAACTATGTTCGGTTCGAGCTAGAGGCTGATAACGGGGAATTTTGCTTCCCACCCGCCACCCACTTCATAGCCACTGTCGATGACTTAACCGACGTGCTTGATTACAGCTCTGAAGACATCGCCGGTATGGACGACGATGCCAACATGGAGCAGGACCAAGACCCGCCATTTACTGGTCGTCAGACAGCCACCTCTTCATACGATGTGTACATGGTCGACACACCTAAAGAAGCTAGCGACGATGACAAAGGGGATCCAGTCGTGGATAAACCTTCTGAGACACAGTCCAAGCGCCGGTGCCCTAAGCACCGTTCTAAGCCTCATCGCTCAAAAGATGACAACACTGGCATCGGAGAAAATGGTACTCCAAGCGACACCGAAAACAATAAAGACGTTGTTGGAGCTGCGTCTGAATAGGAGGAACAAGACAGAGGGCAAGATGACCCCGATAAACAGGCCACGCCCAATAACTCAGATGATGATAGTTATCGTCCAGTCTCTGAACATGAAGAGAGCCTCGGTAGCGAAGATTTCATCGTGCCCGAGGCACCCCTAGAGCAGGAACGCTTCAAGCGCCAGCTAATAGCTACTGCCAGAAGCCTGAAAAAGAAGCAGGAGCAGCTCCAGGCTGATCAAGACCTGCTCATCGACAGGTGGACTGATGTCCTGGCAGCCGAAGAATACGGCCTCGAGCGCCCAGTCAAGAGTTACCCAAAGCGTAGACTGCTACCCCAGTTCGATGAGGAAGCACTGGATCCCATACCTCCCTCAGGCAATGCGGACCGACAACCACGTGATCAGGATAGTATGGCAGACCGACCACCCCGCAGTCGGGATAAAACGACAACTCAGGCCAAACAACAGCCCACCCCACCGCTTCGCAAAAACAGGGACAGAACAACTCGGGACCATACACACGACCTTCGGTGGGATCTAGACAACAGAGCAGGACACACCAGATCAATCTACGGATCGCGAGGACGCTTCCCGACTCGGGATGACAGCTACCTATTCGGACGTGACAAACCTAGTCACACCCGGGCCGACAACCGCAGACGAACTTCATTGGAGGTGTGCCATGACATGACCCGAAATAGAGGCGCCGCACACCCTCTCTGCTTCACAGATGAGGTGCTGGATCAGGAATTCCCCGAGGGGTTCAAGCCCGTCAATATTGAATCATATGATGGAACAACCGATCTCGCAGTGTGGATTGAAGACTTTATTCTCCACATCCACATGGCCCGAGGAGATGACCTCCACGCTATGAAATACATCCCATTAAAGCTCAAAGGACCAGCTCACCACTGGCTGAATAGCCTGCCTGAAAATTCCATTGACAGCTGGGAGGACTTGGAAGAAGCCTTCCTCGACAACTTCCAAGGTACATATGTCCGGCCACCCGATGCCGATGACCTAAGCCACATAGTTCAACAATCCGGAGAATTAGCCAGAAAATTCTGGACTAGGTTCCTAACCAAAAAGAATCATATCGTTGACTGTCTGGATGCCGAAGCCCTAGCGGCCTTTAAACACAACATCCATGACGAATGGCTAGCCCGCCACCTCGGCCAAGAAAAGCCAAGGTCCATGGCAGATTCACGACACTTATGACCCGCTTTTGCGCGGGAGAGGATTGTTGGCTGGCTTGCAGTACAAACACAACCAACGAAGCAGGCCCCTCCGAGGCCAAAAATAGCACCAGCAAGCTCCGGCGCCACAGACACAAACGTCGAAGCAATGGCGATAACACCGATGACACCACAGTTCATGCCGGATTCAGCGGCTCCAAATCCGGCAAGCGAAAGAAGCCCTATAAAAGGAACGGCGGAGGACCATCTAGCTTGGACCGCATACTTGATCATCCATGCCAGATACATGGCACCCCAGACAAACCGGCCAACCATACCAACAGACATTGCTGGGTCTTTAAGCAAGCCAGCAAGGTAAATAGCAGAAACAAGGAAGGGGAATCATAGAGCGAGGACGAAGACGAGGAGCCCCGGTAGCCGAACACTGGGGGGCAGAAGAAATTCCTGCCTCGAGTCAAAACAGTGAACATGATATATGTTACACACATCCCCAAAAGGGAGCGCAAGCACGCACTTAGGGACGTTTACGCGGTAGAGCCAGTCACCCCAAAGTTCAACCCATGGTCGTCATTCCCGATCACCTTTGATCGTCATGATCATCCTACTAGCATCCGTCATGGCGGTTCAGCCGCATTGGTACTCGACCCAATCATCGACGGATTTCACATGACACGAGTCCTAATGGACGGTGGTAGCAGCCTCAACCTGCTCTATCAGGATACAGTACGCAAAATGGGCATTAATCCCTCACGAACCAAGCCCACGATAACTACCTTTAAAGGAGTTATACCACACGTAGAAGCCCGTTGTACGGGCTCGATCACGCTGGAGGTGGTCTTCGGTTCCCTAGATAACTTCCAAAGCGAAGAGCTAATCTTCGATATCGTCCCCTTTCGCAGCGGCTACCATGCACTGCTCGGATGAACTGCGTTCGCTAAATTCAACGCGGTGCCGCATTATGCTTATCTCAAGGTCAAGATGCCCGGTCCACGCGGTGTCATTACAGTAAATGGAAACACGGAACGTTCCCTCCACACAGAGGAGCACACCGCAACCCTAGTTGCAGAAGTACAGAGCGGCCTTCTCAAGCGGCACCATAATCCGGCCGCCGAACCCCTGGACATCGTCAAGAAGGTCCGGACTACACTGCAACATGGTAGCTCGGTTCGTCAAGAGCTGAATTAGTAAATTTGGCCTCCTTCCCAGCCCCGATGAGGAAAGGGCATCTGTACCATGCGTACATAATTACGCACTCAAAACCCCATGGGTACTGACGGAGGCATAACTCGCTCGCGATCCACAGTGCGGCTTGACCGACCCTGGGATTTGCACGCCTTTATTTTTTCTTTTTATTATCACAGGTCTTTTCTCTTTTCGAGGTCTATGCGGACGACCTGCTTGTAGAACACACCAAGGAGGCAAGAAGCTCTGGCATACAAGGGAATCCCTAGGTGGTCTCTATTAAACGATTGCCATACTTGTCTTACATACCCGCACGTAGCTGGCCCTTGGTTGCGACATGTTAAATAGCTTTACTTGCTTATCACATTACTCCCACAAAGTACGCCTCGACGTACTAATGACATCTCAATGGTGAATAAATGGTGGCGTCAGCTTATTGCTTAGTTTTTCATGTTCCCTCACCTTTGTGTATATTACTTATTACACGCGTACACTATGGTACGTATTACTGCGCCAGGGGCTTCACCCCATATTACGACAATAAAAGTTCGAACACTTTTCCAGTATAGTTCGGCACCCCGAACTTATATCATTATATGCATCGGCTCCGAATCATGTCTTTGGTCAATAGTTGGGTTGCCCGACTCCTGTGCTTACTACCTTACGTTCCGCTATATCGGCTAGGGTAGTAAAGGGAGAACTACTGCGATTGTGTCCCGGTTCTTCTGGACGAGCACCTCAGTAGAGAAAGCCGAAAACTGACTTTCATGATGCGGCGAGAGCCGGTCAGCTGTTCGAGAGGTTCCAAATCGTTAAAGATTTTTTCCGCTTCTTGCGAAGAATCGGTCCCTCCGATTAGGCATGTATAATGCCCCTAGTTCGGCTTTCCGAACACCAGGGGCTTCGCCAACTTTTTTAATTGTCAAACTCCTATGGCTAAGTGAGGGCGGTAAAGGCCGCATAGTCGGATTGCCTTGTTTGTTGCGCTAAACACCTCCTTTAAGGACCAGAATGTGGAGTAAAGAGTGTTTAGATTTATCCCGAACACCCTCGTACTATCTACGTGGGGGCAGAAGCCGATGACTGGTCAACCGTCAGATTTCATAAACGGCCGCACAGGAGGTAAAATGTAAATTACAAAGCATTATAATACATAACATCATTGTTCCATATTACAGGACAGGATAATACAAATGTTCTCATGGGAATATGATATCCTTCGAACATTGTTCCGCCACAAGGCGAGACCCCTCCAGGACGCCATCAAAATAGATCTCGGGTCGACGATGCTCCTTGCCCTCCGGCGGCCCCTCGGTCATCAGCTTCTTGGCATCCACCTTTGCCCAATGCGTCTTGACGCGAGCAAAGGCCATACGCGCACGTTCAATGCAGACCGACCGCTTCACGGTTTCGAGCCGCGGACAGGCATTTACAAGCCGCTTAACAAGTCCAAAATAGCTGCTAGGTACAGGCTCGGCAGGCCACAGCCAGACTATCAGGTCCTTCATGGCTAGCTCTGCCGACTTGTGCAGCTCGACCAACTGCTTTAGCTAGTCGATGAAGGGCAACGGATGTTCGGGTCCAAGATACTAGGATAAGAATAGCTTCTCCATTGACATCCCTTCTTCGTCTCTGTAATGCTCGGCAGCATCCGATATACCGAGCGGTAGATCCACAAGCGCCCCTGGAAAACCCGAATTCGGATAAGTACAAGGAACATTTCTTCTACATACTTGCTTTGCATGGTGAAAGAATTACCCGTCGAGATCTCCTTGGCCGCCTGAATTTCCTGGAGGGCATTATGGGCTTCGGCTCATGCATCCTGTGTGCTCTGGCAGGCCTCTGCCAGTTCGAACTCTTGCTCCTTACAATCGCGCTCCAAGGACTCAAATCTCTTGATCGCGCCCTGGAGTTGTTGCTGCGCCTCGCCGACCTGGGCCTCGTGCTTCTCGCGCGCGACACATTCCTTGGCCACTTTGTCCTCGGCCTCGGCCAACGCCTTCTTGAGGGCTGCCACCTCGGTCGTGGCCCCTAATAAAGTTCATGACAACTCAGTATGGACGGACTTTTCATTTTTTTCTTAAAAGGTACCAGCAGGTCAGCACATACCTTGGCTCTAGCTGCTTCTTTACGAGGCCGAGCTCTTCCTCGGCCCACTCCAGTTTCTGCTTTAGTCCGGAGACCCCTGCAGCATGAGCGGTGGCAGCCTGCAGTGACACTTGCTTATTCACAAAGACAACTTATGTTAGACTCCTGCGATATTTCTTCTCGATCCTCTGTTTGGCTTTTTCTTTCTAAACACCAAACAGAGCATCAGGGGCTACTGTCTATACTATGATATTCTTCCTACAAACGCATTACTTACCTCAAAGCCTAATAGAAGGCTAGTGCAGGCTTCGGTCAGTCCGCTTTTCACGAACTGGAACTTCTGTATTACCATGCCCATAAGGGTGCGGTGTGCATCCACAATAGAGGCACCTCGTAGCGCCTGCAGCAGGTTATCTGGTGCCTCTAGTTGGATAGAGGTCACCGGTGGAATAGGCACATTCCCTCCTTTCGGGGCACACCGCCCGCTGGACTCCGGAGCCGCATAGATCTCCGGAATGGTATCTGGCTCAGGTCCGAAGAGAACCCGGCCCCCATTGCCAGTCCTCATAGGGGATTTTCCCCCATGCATCCAGCAGTTGAGGAATCGTCCTGGGGCACCACCCCGACGATCTCCGGAAGCCCCCCCCCCGGTCGGGGAAGGTCTTTTTTGACACCACCTCATCGTCAACCTTGGGAGAGACGGAAGGAGCAGGTGGCAGAGACATGCTAGACATCTCCTTTGAGTCTAGCGATGCCGAGGATCACGGGGAGCCATCGCGTGCTGGACTGCAATAACAAGGTCTAAGGTATATCAATATTACAAACCGGGAAGGCTAGATGTTTTCGGATCCTGGTACTTACAAGGCGGCCCGAGGCTTGGTCCGGCGAGGTCGCTCTGGACTATTGTCAACATCCCACACGGAGTTATCCGCATGGGAACCCCTAACCCTCTTAGGCGCTTTCGCCTCTGGGTCTGCGGGGGCCGCTCTCTTCTGCCTCCCCACTTCAGGTGGGGAGTCGCTTTCTTTTTCCTATTCGTCATCATCGTAGTGGACGAAGAGGACGTCTCATCCTCGGGCATCATATCCGGAGCACCTTTTCGGTGAGGGCCCTTCTTGGCCCCTTTGGCCGCTTTCTTGGCTGTCTTCTCTGGCACCTCATAAGGTGCTGGAAAAAGCATTTTCGTCAATAGCAGGAATTCTTGGTCTTCAGGCAGCGGAGCCGGACTGTTAATCCCCTCCGATATCTTGATCCAGGCCTGAAAACACGGGTAGGAAAGCTTAGGCTTTTTCTCAAAATATGCTAGTAAAGGGTACGCCTTGAAAACATTAAAAGAACTCACCGGGTTAGCCTGGCGTTTTAACCTAAGCTCGCGATCTTCGGTCGTGGGCAGTGGCGTCTCGCCGGCCTTGAAGAGCACTTTCCAGATTTCTTCGTGCGTCGTGCCGAAGAGTTCTAGTAGCGTCTGGTGCTTGGCCGGATCGTACTCCCATAGATAGCAAGTCCGGCGAATGAGCATGACCTGGACCACATTGACGAGTTTGATCTTCCTATCTATCATGTTCTGGACACACGTCTGGAGCCCAGTCAGCTCATCCGAGGGACCCCAGGTTAGGCCCCTCTCTTGCCAGGAGGTGAGCCTCATCGGGAATCCAGATCTGAATTCGGGGGCCGCCACCCAGTTGGCGTCGCGCGGCTCGGTGATATAGAACCACCCAGTTGACGAAGGGGGGAGAGGGAAGCCCAGCCCACGGACAAAATGTGTGAGAAACACAACCCTCTCGTGGGGCTCTGGAGTAGGGACGATCTGTCCCTTATCCGGGAGTCGGTGGGCGATCTCCTTGGCTAGATATCCGGCCTCCCGGAGCGCCTTGATATCCTTCTTCTTGACGGAGGAGGCCATCCACTTACCCCCAGCTCTGGATCCGAACATTTTTGGAGTGCTTTCTCGGTTGAGGGAAAAGCTAGAAGCTTGGGCGCTAGAGCTCAGGAACGGAAGGACTGAGGAGGAGCTGAGGTGTGGGTGAAAGAAAGGGAATCCTTATCCCCTTATAAAGGCCATGAATATCAAGCGTCTCCCCACTCACCTTAAACTCACCTATTACCAAGGGCCATGCTAACGGCACGGATGGGCCGCCCACGCCCGTATTGATGAGAATCCCGTAATAAAGGGGGCACGATCTCTGCTTCGACAAGACGTGCCAATGGCAACCACGTCTCGAAACATGGAGCCGAAGACAAAAAACGGTTTGAAATTATGACCGGATAGACGTGATGTCATATTGTAAAAGCTGTCAGCAGATTAGACTCGTGTAAAAATATATGTTCTCTCTACGGTTATGTATGGTGTGTATGAAAGGTTCGGATACTATCATCACATCCAAAGACTATCTCGAAGTTAGGATAGAAGGGAATCCGCCTTGCAATGCCGAATACAATCTGTGCGCCGGACTCCTCGTCATTGAAGCCAGGTTCAGGGGCTACTGAGGGAGTCCTGGACTAAGGGGTCCTCGGGCATCCGGCCTGTTATCCATGGGCTGGACTAATGGCCTGTGAACACATGAAGACCGAAGACTGTACTTGTGTCCAGATTGGACTCTCCTTGGCGTGGAAGGCAAGCTTGGCGACCGACTATGAAGATTCCTTCTTATGTAACCGACTCTATGTAAACCCTAGACCCCCCCCGATGTCTATATAAACCGGAGGGGTTAGTCCAGAAAGGATATATTCATTAACATAGTCATATAGGCTAGACTTCTAGGGTTTAGCCATCACGATCTCGTGGTAGATCAACTCTTGTAACACTCATATTCATCAATATCAATCAAGCAGGACGTAGGGTATTACCTCCATAGAGAGGGCCCGAACCTAGGTAAACATCTTGTCCCCTGTCTCATGTTACCATCAATCCTAGACGCACAGTTCGGGACCCCCTACCCGAGATCCGCCGGTTTTGACACCGACACCAAACACATCAAGAGACATTTCAATTCCATCCGGGATCAAGTCCAGGTGGGAGACATAGAGATTTGCAAGATACATACGGATCTGAATATTGCAGACCCATTGACTAAGCCTCTTCCACGAGCAAAACATGATCAGCACCAAGACTCCATGGGTGTTAGAATCATTACTGTGTAATCTAGATTATTGACTCTAGTGCAAGTGGGAGACTGAAGGAAATATGCCCTAGAGGCAATAATAAAGTTATTATTTATTTCCTCATATCATGATAAATGTTTATTATTCATGCTAGAATTGTATTAACCGAAAACATAATACATGTGTGAATACATAGACAAAACATAGTGTCACTAGTATGCCTCTACTTGACTAGCTCATTGATCAAATATGGTTGAGTTTCCCAGCCATAGACATGAGTTTTCATTTGATCAATGGGATCACATCATTAGGAGAATAATGTGATTGACTTGACCCATTCCGTTAGCATAGCACTTGATCGTTTAGTTTACTACTATTGCTTTCTTAATGACTTATACATGTTCCTCTGACTACGAGATTATGCAACTCCCGAATACCGGAGGAACAATTTGTGTGCTACCAAACATCACAAGATAACTGGGTGATTATAAAGGTGCTCTACAGGTGTCTCCGATGGTACTTGTTGAGTTGGCGTAGATCGAGATTAGGATTTGTCACTCTGATTGGCGGAGAGGTATCTCTGGGCCCTCTCGGTAATGCACATCACTATAAGCCTTTCAAGCAATGTGACTAATGAGTTAGTTGCGGGATGATGCATTACGAAACGAGTAAAGAGACTTGCCGGTAACGAGATTGAACTAGGTATTGAGATACCGACGATCGAATCTCGGGCAAGTAACATACCGATGACAAAGGAAAGAATGTATGTTGTTATGCGGTTTGACCGATAAAGATCTTCGTAGAATATGTAGGTACCAATATGAGCATCCAGGTTCCGCTATTGGTTATTGAACAGAGACGTGTCTCTGTCATGTCTACATAGTTCTCGAACCCGTAGGGTCCGCACGCTTAACGTTCGGTGACGATCGGTAATATGAATTTATGTGTTTTGATGTACCGGAGGTAGTTTGGAGTCCCGGATGAGATCAGGGACATGACGAGGAGTCTCAAAATGGTCGAGACATAAAGATCAATATATTGGACACTATATTCGGACATCAGAAAGGTTCCGAGTGATTACGGTATTTTTCGGAGTACCGGAGAGTTATGGGAATTCGCCGGGGAGTATATGGGCCTTATTGGGCTTTAGGGGAAAGAGAGAGGGGAGGCTGTGCACGCCCCCAAGGCTTAGTCCGAATTGGACTAGGGGGAGGGGCTGCGCGCCCTCCTTCCTTCTCTTCTCTTTTCCGTTTCCTTCTCTCCTACTCCTACTACATGGAAGGGGGGAATCCTACTCCCGGTGGGAGTAGGACTCCCCAGGGCGCGCCATAGTAGAGGGCCGGCCCTCCCCCTCCTGCACTCCTTTATATACGGGGGAGGGGCACCCTAGGACACACAACTTGATTGGTCCAAGCCGTGTGCGGTGCCCCCTCAACCATAATCCACCTCGATCATATCGTGGTGGTGCTTAGCCGAAGCCCTGCGTCGGTAGCAACATCATCACCGTCATCACGCTGTCGTGCTGACAAAACTCTCCCGTGAAGCTCTGCTGGATCAAAGTTCGTGGGACGTCATCGAGCTGAACGTGTGCTGAACTCGGAGGTGCCATACGTTCGGTACTTGGATCGGTTGGATTGTGAAGACGTATGACTACATCAACTGCGTTCTTATAACGCTTCCGCTTACGGTCTACGAGGGTACGTGGACGATACTCTTCCCTCTCGTTGCTATGCATCGACATGATCTTGCGTGTGCGTAGGAATTTTTTTTGAAATTACTACGTTCCCTAATAGTAAAACCCTACTTCCTGCTTGATTGCCTTTGATGAGTATAGGGGTTACAAGAGTTGATCTACCTTGAGATCGTAATGGCTAGATCCTAGCTGTCTAGCCTATGTGAATTCTGATAGCCTCTACGAACTAAACCCTCCAGTGTATATATACACCGGAGGGGCCTAGGGTTGTACAGAGTCGGCTTGTAGAGGAAGGAAATTACATATTCGGACACCATTCTTCCCATCCACGCATAGGAGAGTCCTATCCGGACACGGGGGAAGGTCTTCTGCTTTCTATCTTCACGACCCATCAGTTCGGCCCATATCACATAGCCTGGACACCCGAGGACCCCCTAATCCAGGACTCCCTCAGTAGCCCTTGAATGGCTGAACCAGTCTTCAATGACGATATGTTCGGCATGCAGGTTGTCTTTGGCATTGCAAGGTGGGTTCCTCCTCTTGAATACTTCAAAGCAATCTTCTGAACAAAAGAACTGTATCCAGCTCTGTATGATAGTCACAACCCTCAACCACGAAGGAAAAATACTTAATCAAAATAATGTCTGCCAACTAACAACTTTTCGGCGAAACGTCATGTCAGGCCCCTTTACTATCTCGAACCGTTTTTTCACCTCCCGCTTCACGTTTCGAGGCACAGCCTCTATTGACACGTCCTGTCAAAACAGAGATTGTGTCTGCTTATCGCGGGATCCTCATGAATATGGTTTTGGGTAATCCAACCATGCCATTCGCATGACCCCTTGGGAACAAGGAGTTTTAAGGCTTGAGGGGGGCGTTTGATATTCATTGCCTATGTAAGTGGATAAAGATCCCTCTTTTCTGCCCACACCTTTTTCCTTCTCCTGTTTTCCCATCCTCAAGCTCCAGCGCCCAAGCTTCAATCTTTTCTACTGCCACCAACCTCTCCATCCATGTCCGGATTTGGTTCGAAGGGCAAGTGGGAGGCCTCCTCCATCACAGAGAAGGACGTCAAGGAGCTCCAGGAGGCGGGATATCTGTCTGCGGACATCACACACAGGCTCCTTGCCAAGGAGCAAGTCATCCCCACCCCGGAGCCCGGCGAAAGGGTTGTGTTCATCCCTCACTTCCTCCGTGGACTAGGGTTTTCCCTCCACCCCTTTGTTCGCGGCCTCATGTTCTACTATGGGCTAGATTTCCATGATCTAGACCCAAACTCTTTCCTACACATCTCGGTGCTTATCGTCGTGTGTGAGGCGCTACTCCGCATCCCCCCACACTTCGCCCTATGGCTAAAAGTCTTCAAAGTGAAGCCGAAGGTGGTCGACGAGCAGCATGCGAATTGCGGCGGTGCCATGGTGAGCAAGCTCCCCAACACCACTTGGCCTAAAGGGGCCTTTGTGGAGACCGTCAAGGTGTGGCAACAAGAGTGGTTCTACATCACCGAACCCCGTGACACCAAGTGGGCGGCCACTCCTGAGTTTAGATCCGAGCCCCCTATGCGGCTCGCGTCGTGGACCAACAAGGGTCTGGACTGGGGATCCATGATGGAAGTGTTGATGCTGCAAAAGCGCATCACAAACATGATAGGCAAGAACACCAGTCTCACAAACGTGATTCACATGATGCTCTTCCGTCGGATCCTTCCCTGCCAACTCCGGCCCTCCCACATGTGGGAGTTCAATCCGGAAGATCTATGGACCCTGAAGCACTTCTTCAGCACAATGCACGAGGATATCTGGAAGCTGCTCTTCAAGGCCCAAAAAGCATGGGTGAAGAAGAATGAAGACATCGGCCTCAACAGTGAGAACCCATCCACACCGGTAAGTGTGTTGTTCTCGAACATACATTCAGTCCATCATAGGCATAATGAGTTTTCCATCCCTCATTCAGGGCTGGATAGCGAAGGCGGAGCGGATCGAGTGTCCGGCACTACTTCCTGAAGATCCGATCACTCCCCAGCTGACGAAGATGGCCAAGAAGCAAGGAGGCCAAGGGAGGCCTCCGCCGTAAGGGTACTTCGGGCACAGTGTCCGGAGAGACCGAAATCCCCTCCTCCCACGAGGGAGATGAAGACGAAGAGGAAGAGGAGGCAAAAAGTGACTCCCCTCTTAAGGGGGGGGGGGAGAAGAAGAGGGCAACCTCGGGGCCAAACCCATCCCCGGGAGACTTCCCAGGGCGAAGCCCCTGGCCGAATCATACCAAAGGATTCATTACAAGTATTCAGTCCTTTATGTTTTTAATATAACATATTATGTTGCGTGTGTCCTACTCACGACCTCCCCAATATCTGAGGGGAGTTCTCTGGCACCAGAGATGGCAGAGAGCGAGACGCCTCCGCGAGCCTCTCCGCCAACAATCGCGGATGACATCGAGGTGTTGTCCTGAAGGGCCTCTCCAAGCCGCGGAGGGGTGAGTGAGGCTGCCAAGACGACACCCGAGGGTGATGGCCTGGCTGTCGAAAACATGGGGTTGCAACCCCGATGCACTACAAAAAAAGACACATCCGTGACATTTTGGGCCGAACGAATTTTTTTTCTATCATACTTATGACACTTCTATGATGATAATTGTGACAAAACCCGGTATCATCACAGATGTGGTGGGCTCCTACTTCTATGACAAAAAATCATGACAGAAAATGGGCTTTTCGTCCTGGGCGGGCCGGAGACGCTGCTGCATGACATTCTTTGGGCCGTCCATGACGGAAAAAAACGTGGTAGAAGTGAGGGCGAGGAAAATATCAGGGTGTTCCCGGTTACGGTAGGTGGTCGGGGCCGAGCGATGCGTGTTTCACTCATACACACATGCGCGTGGGTGCGAGGTGTTGGGCTCTAACTGAACCCGAGCGATTGCACTATAGGCTACGCGTTACTGAACCGAGCGATCGATCGATGGGTGTTAACTGAACCAGATTGAGCGATTCCTTCGCTACTGCTGCTAACTGAAGCCGATCGATGCTGCCTCTGGATGAATAGTGAGCGTTGTTGGGGGGTTTGGATGAACAGTTCCCGGTGGGGGTGGATGAACAGGACCCCGTGGTGTTGCCTCTGGATGAACATGACCCTGATCGATCGAGCCGGTTGGGGCTGGATGAACAGGACCCCGTGGAGGGCTGGATGAACAGGACCACCCTGTGGAGAACTGGATGAATAGTAGACGGTGGAGGGCTGGATGAACAGTAGCCAGTGGAGGGGTGGTTGAACAGGAGCCCGTGTGGAGAGGGCTAGTTGAACAGTAGTCGATGGAGTAGCGCGCGGTGGAGGCTGGATGAACAGGAGCCCGTGGATGAACAGTCGCAGGTGCAGGCTGGAGGAGGTCGACGGTGGATGAACAGTAGCCCGTGGAGGCTGGAGGGGGTCGACGGTGGAGATGAACAGTATCCCGTGGAGTCCCGTTTTGCGGTACGTCACACCCCTCCCGATGAACAGGACCCCCGTTTCGACCATAGCGCTCCAACACAAGTCCGTTTCCTCCGTTTTGCGGTACGCCACACCCCTCCCGATCAACAGGACCCCGTTTCGACCGTAGGAGGTCCGTCTCCTCTTTTTTTGCGGTACGCCAGACCCCTCCCGATGAACAGGATCCCGTTTCGAACGTGGCCGGTCGAACACAAGGCCGTTTCCTCCGTTGTGCGGTACGCCAGGCCTTGTTTCCATCGGTTGTTCCATCCAAGCCGGTTGGCTCCCATGCGTTCCGTTGCCTCCCGACTAACACGGCGCATTCCGTTGCCTCCCCATGAACACGACGACGACGCAGTTTCTCCGTTCTGACACAGCCATGTGCACGAGCCCTGGCCATACATATGCGCGAGTAGGCATTCGAGACCCTGCTCGTATGTACGTATGTGGCCGTATTTTCTTTCTTGCACCCTGGATGTTGTACGTATGTGTACATGCTACGTGCGCGCCTCTACTACAACACGTGCACGTCTACATCGACTAGTATGTACATACACGTTCTCGACCAGAATGACAACGCTACGTATGCTTCGACCAGGTGGGTCCCGACTGTCGGGCACTTCCTTGCGTGCGAAGATGTAGCTGGTGGGCCAGCAGTCAGGGGGGCGAATTGTTTTTTTGCCCAGACGCACTTCCTACCGTGCAAAGATGTAGCTGGTGGGTCCCAGTAGTCAGGGGGGAAACATTTTTTTTTGCGAAATACGGTGGCCCGTCCGGTGGGTCCCTGCTGTCAGGTGGAAGAATAATTATTTTGCGCGTAATAAGGAGGCACTTCCTTGCGGCCGCCGTGGACCCAGCTGTCAGCCTCTCCATGTACAGTACTCTTCCGATGGAAGTCGTTCCTTGACCACATTGGCCACGCCGTGCTGAGAGCACCAGGGCGGTGGACGACGGCGAGGCCTAGGAAGGGGACGACGCGAAGCCCGGGAAGACACAACAGTGGATGCCCACGCAGAAAGGAGTACGAGGGTTCACTGGTTCGGCTGCGGTGTGAGGCTGCCGTCACCGTAGAATAACAGGGTGTGTGGGTGAGTAGAGGGATGCCCTGGCTAGCGGTGGGAGTAGTAGGGTGTGGTGAGGCATGCGCGGCAGCACAGCCGGCCACGGGAGGCGGGAGCAGGCGGTCCCATCGGCGCTGGATTTGGCGGCTGGAGCAAGAAGATTAGAGATTGAAGAAACACGACGGCCGTTGGATTGACATCCAACGGTTATGTCTGCTAGAATCTTTTGTTGACGTATATAATAACTAAAAAATCTAACTTAATAGGCCCACAAGTCAGACCATTCCTTTTTTAATAATTTATATATAGCTCATTGTGACTTCTTATGCAATTTATTGCAGTCTGATTTTTTGGTTGGCCAGGGCCAATTTTGCATATTTCTGTGGGTTCCAAACTATTTTTAATATCGAACTGTCAAGCCAGATTTAAAGTACTTTGAAGATATATTTAAATTAGGTTAATGCCTAGTGAAATAGGAATGTGAAAATGTGAATTTTTTTAGAAATTATAAAGTAATTGCCAATTTGTTATCTGTTTTTATATTTACAACCCATTTCAATTACTTTCAAGATTTACAGGCATCTTGAAAGAGTTGCAGCCCATCAGGGCGTAGAAAAATAAGTAGGCCCGGATTGGGTATTCTTCAGAAAAAATAAACTGGGCTCATTTTCACAAAGAAAAAATAGCTGGGCTAGTCACATGGTGAACAACTGAAAAAATATCACGAACACCATGACCCACCCACCCGCCCGCCGCCACCCTAAAACCCTAGTCCACTCACCGCCGGCGATCTCTACATCTGACCGTGAGATCGCTCATTGGATCCGGCCATCGTGTTCGGCGTCATCTGCTCCCTCTTTTGGTTGTCATCTCAATGGCGGTACATGCTTCCATCTCCCTAGGTTTGGATTTCTCTGCGGGGATGGACATGGCGCATGAGATCGGTCGCTTGTTCCACCGCACGGTCCATCCCACGGACCAATCTGGTCATTTCGTGATGGTGGCCTCTTTTGCACGACATTCTTTCCGTCTGGATGAAGACAACATGGGCTTGGCACTTGAATCATCCATTGGTGGATATTGTTCTGCTCTCAAGGTATCTCAACTGCATGATCGTGTCTTTTCTTTCAATGTTTTGTGCAAAGAAGTTGGGTTTTTTATCTTGCATCAAAGGAGTTTTGTCTGCCCGCAATTCAAATGTTTCTTTCATCTTTGGGGTTATGGTGGCCCTGATTGGGTAAAGGAATTTAGGCTATGGCAAGCTGAATGTGATCAGGAGTGGACCTTGATCAGTCCATCTAAGAGGAGAGCTAGGTTAGGCTTGGAAGCCATGCAACATGTCCCGGGGAAATCTTCTCTCCGTTCTCAATCAGCTAGATCTAAGCATCCCAAGCATATTAAATTTGCCACGTTCATGCAATACCCGGCTAAAAAGGTTATAATTATGGGCCTACGTCCGATGAGGTCGCAACTGTCCGGGAGGCAGGTTACGTGGTCTCTGTGTAGGAAGCTCATCCTTCCACGTCGTCGGCATCTTCGCCGGTGACAGAATCTCCTCCGTCGTCGGCATCTTCGCCGCCCGCGGGCCCAATCATTCAGTTTGGATCATTACCGCCTTCCCCGCAGGGTCTATCCCATGCATGCGGTACGTCTGGATTCTCGGGCGGTCTGTTGTTACCTGCCACGGCAAGTGCAGATCCACCTACATTGCCTACAGCTGCATCTTTGGGTCTTATCACGGCTTTGGGCTCTAGTACCCAGCCCATATGCTTATCGGATGATGAAGTTGACAGCCCATCTTCGCCGGCGATTCAGTTTCCCTCTCTGAAAGAAATTGTTGATTATCTGCAGAGTTTTGATGAGATGATTGAGGATTTAGCCACAAGTTATTGGGACTGCCAAAATTGTTTGGGCATGCGCCACACGTCAGAGACCTGCACGAACCTGATACGGTGTAGAAATTGTTTTCATTCTGGTCATATTAAAAAAGATTGCACCGGCCGTGCTCCTGACTTATCCCTTTGGGTGCCCAAAGTCCCATCACCTAGCTTTGGAAATCGTGAGAGGAAGAAAAGTTACTCTACCTCTTCGGCCTATTCGGTTTCCCAAGAACAAACGCCTCAGCAGCAGAAAACCCCACCTCCTGCTACTCCGCCGGTGTTGCCATCGACACACCCGCCGCCCCAAACCACATATCAACAAGCAGCACCAAGCTCTGCTCCTTGCCCACCCCCTCCAATGGCGGTGTATTAGATCGATCCCTTCCGCCTCATCCTCGTTGGTTTCGACATTGTGGATGGTGGTGCGGATCGTCTGTCGCGCACCTACTACACTCCGGGGACCCCTCCCCACGAGCGCGCGAGCAGTACATGGTGGGAATCATAGAGCCTGCTCCCCCGGCTCATCTGGTTGGTGCTCGTCGACAGCAGGTTCTCAACTTCTTAATCCAGACCATGCATGTTCCTGTCATCTCTGCTCAAACTTGGTATCAAGGAGTTGGTTTATTCGAGATGGAAGATCCTGTGGTCCGTGCCTCCTTCACTTCGCATCCGCCTTTTCCTTTAGGTTTAGATGAGGATGGTCAAGAGATCTTTGTTAGGTTTATTTTGCATAACCAAGGAGAGGGTTTCAGAGCTCTACATGGACACATGAAGGGTTGGTTGATGTTTATTGGCATACCTTTGGATTATCGTAATACAAAGTGCATTGCGGATATGGTTAGCACCTTTGGTCAGTTCCACTACTGGAATAGTATAGATGGTCGGAAAGTCAGGTCTTTGGTTCGCGCTTCGTTCCCTGACAACGCGTTGGTGCCACGCTTTGTTACTTTTAGGGAATTTGCCACTTGGGGCGGTACTCTGGTTTCTTGGACGGGCGGCTGTTATATCCTGGATGGTGACTTTGAGGATGCCTTGTTTCCCGCCGATGAGGACCCAATGCCCCTGGATGGCAACCCACATCCCATGCCAGGGGCTAATGCTCCCCCTCAGCCGTTCTGGGCTATGCCACCCTACCCTGCTTTGGGTTGGAATGCAGTGCCCCCTGGCCATGAGCAAGGACACAATGATGCACCAGGCTGAGGATAGAACTTGAACAATGACGATGGTTGGGGCCCTTGGGTGGATGCTAACCCGCCCGACCAAGATCCTGTACAGGACCCAATCGTACAGGACCACAACTCCATGATCCTCAATCCTTCAATGAATTCTGACGATGATGATGACATGGAAGATTCAACGGCCTTTGGTGCAAGTTCATCCAGCAGGCCCTCTAGACCCTATTCATTTTTGCATTGTCAGGGTATTTTATGGTCCAGTGCTCCCGCCAGCAATGATTTGGGAGAGATCCTTCAATTCTTTGATGCCAGAGTTCTTCATCAAAAATGTTCCAAGCTGCCTGCCAGGTCTTTGCTTCCCACCCGTGCCTGTTAAGATGAGCTCCCTCCTTTTGGAGCAACACTGGCAATCCTTGGCCCATGATAAGTCTGATTTTTGCATACAGCCACGCTCCTCTATTGTTCTTGAAGAGATACCAGATGATCTGCACGACCCTGTCTCTCAACCAATAAATCTCTCCCAGGACGACTTTCAGTTCACATCTGTCACTCCCTCGCCCTTGGGAAAAAGACCAAGACAAATGCGTCGCTCCAAGCGAGATGTTCAGATTGTTGAGGAGTTGACCGATTTTTCTGTCAGAAGGATGACACGCAGCTCTACAAGAAGGACTGGCATGAAGCCCACCTCTGCAATTCCTGTGAAGCCTATGCCTCTCCGTCGCCCCAAGGCCAAGAAGCTCAAGCTGGACGAGGAGGCAGGCCAAGACATTCCTCTTCCACCTCCGACGCCCATCGCTACAATGCAGGCAATCGGTGCATCACTTGGGATCGCTCCAGAGGAGTTATCAGTGGAGAAGCTTATGGCTTATCCTAAACAAGCTTCACAAGATGACAATTCTCATGATGAGTGAACTACAGAGTTATTTGCTGGGACCATGGAAACACCTGGTCGTTTGTTCTTTTGGTTTACTTTTGTCTTATGTTGCTCTGAACTTGTCTGATGTGGTTGTGTGTTACTCTGCGGCACTTATAACTGAGCTATTAAGCAGCGCTATTCGACTCTATTATCTTTTGTTAGCTATCTATGGAGACTACATCGTTTCGTAATTGGAATGTGTTGTGCTGGAATGTGCGAGGCCTGAACTCTGACGCTCGACAACGTGACATTAGAGCTAAGATAGAGGAGAGTCACTGCTCCATAATTTTTTTGCAGGAAACTAAGTGTGAGCAGTTTGACATTAGGAAGATTCGGTCCTTCTGCCCTAAGCGTTTTGATCAATTTGCTTTCTCTCCTTCTATGGGTGCTTCTGGTGGAATCTTGGTCATTTGGAATTCTTCAGTATTTGAGGGGGAGCTAGTGGAATGCCAGCGCTTCAGTATTGTTGTTTCTTTTAAGTCTATTCATAACTTAGAACGATGGACTATGGTTTCTGTCTATGGGCCATGTGATGGTCAACCTAGAGATGATTATTTGAGTTGGTTATATCACCTAACTATCCCATTGGATGAGAATTGGTTGCTTCTTGGTGATTTTAACTTCATCCGCTCTCTAGATAACAGAAATCTGCCAGGAGGAGATATAAATGACATCTTTCTCTTTAATGAAATCATAGGCCATCTTGGGCTTCTGGAATTGCCAATAAAGGGTAGAAGCTTTACTTGGTCCAACATGCAGCAAATCCCTCTCTTGGAACAACTTCATTGGTTTTTCACATCCTTTGATTGGATCTCTCACTATCCTAACACAATTGTCTTTCCTCTGGCAAAAACCTCTTCGGATCACGTGCCATGTGTGGTTTCAATCGACACTACAATTCCCAAGTCCAAGATTTTCAGGTTTGAAAATTACTGGGTTGAAATGCCAGGGTTTATGGAGTGTGTCAAGAAATCTTGGGAGGCCCCTGTTTTTTCTGATCTCTCTGCATTCGCAGTTTTAACTAGCAAATTTAAACGTCTCAGGTATGACTTAAGAGTTTGGAGCAAAAACCTCTCTTACCTTAAGAAGTTAACTGTGGAATGCAGTAAAGTTATTCTCTATTTTGATAAGTTGGAGGAGTTACGGCCACTGGTTAGATCAGAGTTCAATTTCAGGAAAATAGTCAAGTTGCATTATGAACATTTGTTGAAGCTCCACTATATCTATTGGAAGCAGAGGTGTACGATTAGGTACATCCAGGTGGGGGAGGAAAACTCAAAAAAATTCCATGCCATGGCATCTGAGCGCATGGGGAAAAACTCTATAGCTAGTCTGAAAACGCAGGAGATGGATGACCCTGTTTCTGATCATGCTCAAATGGCGGGAATCCTATGGGCTTCCTTCAAAAACCGAATGGGCCAGGCCCAGGACATTTCAATGGGCTACGATTTGGGCACACTCATCCAGCCTGTCCCTGGTCTGGGGGAATTGTCGCTTCCCTTCTCTGATGCTGAGATTAAAACGGTCTTGCAGGAGCTGCCAATTGACAGGGCACCAGGGCCCGATGGTTTTAATGGCATGTTTGTCAAGCGTTGTTGGCTGATCATTGAGAAAGATTTCTTAAGTTTGATAAAAGACTTTTATGAAGGGAAACTTTCTCTGGAAAACATTAATGGGTCTCTCATTACCCTTATCCCTAAGATGTTATCTCCTGAGGGACCGGATGATTTTAGGCCCATTTCTCTTACAAACACCTGCTTGAAGTTTCTCACCAAGCTGCTGGCTAATAGATTGCAAAAGGTGATTCTAAGCTGCATCCATAAGAATCAGTATGGTTTTCTTAAGGGTAGATCAATCCAGGACTGTCTGGCTTGGAGTTTTGAGTATATACATCAATGCAAACAGTCCAAGAGGCCTATTGTTATTCTGAAATTAGATTTTGCCAAGGCTTTTGATACTGTTAATCATGAGGTTATTTTGCTGATGCTCAAACACAAAGGCTTTGATGATAAATGGATTGGATGGATCAAAGAGATCCTTTCTACATGGTCTTCTTCTGTGTTGCTAAATGGCATCCCTGGCAAGCAGTTCAAATGCAAATGTGGGGTCAGACAAGGGGATCCTCTATCACCTCTTCTATTTGTAATTGCAGCTGACCTCTTACAGTCTGTGATTAATCAAATGATGATGCAGGGTGTCTTATCACTCCCAGTCCCCACTCATGACCAGGAGTTTTCCATTATACAGTATGCTGATGATACTATTATCTTTCTGTCAGCTAGAGATGAGGAACTGGTGGCTCTAAAGAACATGCTGCTCACCTTTCAACAATCTACTGATCTCAAGGTCAATTTTGCAAAATCCTCAATGATCCCACTCAACATTGGTGAAGGTGAAGCAATTGGGTTAGCTGCCCTGTTTGGCTGCAGGATTGGCCAACTCCCTTTTACATATCTAGGGCTGCCCCTTGGAACCACTAGACCCAGGATCGTTGATCTCATGCCTTTAGTGGATACTTTGGAGAGACGTTTGACTGCTAGCCCATGCATACTCAATCAAGGATCATGCTTACAGCTCCTAACTTCGGTCCTGACCTCCATGCCAATCTACTTTCTTTGTAGCTTGCAAATCCCTCATGGTATTATCAAACAGTTGGACAGAATCTTCAGACAATGCCTCTGGAGGGGGAGTTCTGATGCTCCAAAGCAATCTTTGGCTGCTTGGGATCTAGTTTGTCGACCAAAAGATAAAGGAGGTCTTGGCGTGATCAAACTTAAACATCCAAAACAAAGGGCTACTACTCAAACATTTGCATAAGTTCTATAATAAGTTTGACATACCATGGGTGTCCCTCATCTGGAACAGTTATTATGCTGATGGTGTCCCACATGCTACAACCCCAGTGGGGTCCTTTTGGTGGAGAGATATCCTCAAGCTCCATGATGCGTACACACCTATTTCCTCAGTGCACATAAACATGGGTGACTCTGCTCTGTTCTGGACTGATGCTTGGCATATTGGTGGATCTTCTAGACCTTTATGTTGGAGACTGCCAAGGTTATTCTCCTTTGTTAACAATGACAAGGTTTCAGTGCATGAATTCCTCATATCACAGGATATCTTTTCAATGTTTTTCTTGCCATTGTCTCATGAGGCTACTCAGGAGTTGCAAGTGCTAGAGGATTGGATAATGGCTTTGGACAGGAACACTAACATACCGGATGTCTGGGTCTGGCCAGGCAAATCTGGTGCATTCTCAGCCAAGAGTTTCTACACCTTAATGCACTCACATTTGCCTACAATTCAACCGTGTAAATGGTTGTGGAAAAGCAGATGCACATTGAAGATCAAAGTCTTTGGTTGGTTACTTTTCTTTGACAGGCTTAACACCAAGGACCTCCTGATCCGCAGGCACTGGAGATCCCCTTCGGATGATAATCTTTGTGTTATCTGTCAGGAATTTCATATGAGGATAGGCTGCATTTGTTCTTCAACTGCAATTTCAGTCGGAGGGTCTGGAACTATCTTTCTATCGATTGGTCAAGAGGGCCGAAAATGTTGCAATGTATCCAACATGCTAGATCAAGTTTCAGACATACTTTCTTCTCTGAAGTTATGTTGACAGCTGCCTGGAACATTTGGATCCTCAGGAATGGAAGAACTTTTAGAGGGGAGAGAGCTACTTTTGCTGCTTGGAGGTCTAACTTTGTACATGATCTCACACTTCTATCTCATAGGCTTAAGGAGGATAGTAGCATCAAGCTTAAAGCTTGGATAAACTCTTTAGTCTAATTAGTCCAGGTAGGTTGATGTACTCTAGTTCTTTAGTTTTATAGTCTAGTTTCTTAGCTCTTGTATATATTCCTTATGTACTTTTGTACATTTATTTCTTTTTAATAAAGGGCTTGGGGTTTTGCCTCACAGTAAATATTCAAAAAAACTGAACATAAAATATAATCCTGGGCTAGATGGGCCATAGCCCAGTTCAAACCCTGCTCCGTCTCAACAATAACAAAAAAATACTGCTCGAGCAGCTACGTCCCAGGTGTCAGCCGATCTTGTTTTGTTCTCTTGTCTGTTGACTATATACGCTCACAATGTCGTGGGTCCCAGATGTTAGGAAAACACTAGGAGGAAGCATTTTATTTTTCCATACGCTGACTTGGTGGGCCCCTACTGTCATCCTCTCCACGTACTTCTGCCGATTCCTGTTGTTTATTGACCATGTTGACAAAGTGAGAGGGCGGCGCCGCGGCGAGCGCACCAAAGCGCGCAGAGGACGACGACGAGGCCTCGGACGTCGGCATTAACGATTTAGGAGACGGTGGGGCGGCGATGCATGCGCTAAGGAGTAGCCAGCTGTGGGAGGCGGAAGCAGGCGGCCCCGCCGACGCTGGTTTGGTTTTGGCAGCTGGAGGAAGACAGGACTGAAGAAACACGACAGACTGTAAAAGCAGCAGGAGTACTTAACAACATTAACTGAAACCAGCAGGGGCACTTAACAACCATAGCTGAAAGCAGTATGAGTACTTATACAGGTTCAACCATACAAAGCACGCCTCAAACAGTGCTACTTTGCCTACAGTTAACCCAGGGCGAGGCCGCCAAGCCCCAGGACAAGGCCCAGGCGCCACCTCGCGCATCCACAACCTTTTGAAAGCGGCTTCATCTCGCAATGTGGTCAATAAACAGGATATTCGCTTTAGAGCCATGGAAAAGCAGGAGTCCTATTCTACAAGATGGACGGGCCTTCATTATTTGAGACCACACATGAATAAGTATCTTTTCACCTCCAAGGGGAATGGAGTAGGTCGACATAAACATCATGTTGTGACCAAGCGCAAGTCTGACCCGACCACGGTCAGGCATCTGTATAGGGACAATAGAGTTGGGCAGTTTCTGTTTCAAGAAGATCACAACTATAAAACTGTGTATAAGGAATAGTTTATGAACAACATATATAACAGAAAACAGCTCGTACCATAAGTTTCTCGACATAGTTGGACCTGTTCAACAAGTGCAACAGTGGCACACATATCCCACGTGGCCTTCCACCATTGAAACGCCCCACTGAAAGTGCAACTATCCCTGAGTGGTTTTGGTAATTCCTAACAACATATAGTTCATTAATCTAATGCTATTTCAAGATAAACATTTCAGGAAAGCTCAATGATTGGCATAGCATGGATGAGAAAAGTGGATCCCTCAACATTCTAAGGACAAAGGATTGGCTCAAGCTCAAGGCTCAGGACTCTACATCTTTTCATTTTAAGTGATCCAAGAACATATTGAGTCCATAGGAAAAGCCAATACTATTAAGAGGGGATGAGGTGTTGCCTAATGGCTTGCTTGCTCAAAGTGCTTAGTGATATGCTCCAAAAGCCCTCAACTACTTTCTCACATCCACATATGTCCCAAACCAAAAGTCAAACTCGGCCCCACCGAAACTTACTATCCGGCGCCACCGAGTTCTGTTGACATAGCCACTGCCAGAAACCCTAGTCTTTTCGGTCTCACTGAGATGGGATTGTAATCTCGCTGTTTCCCTTCATAACATTTCGGTTAAACCGAGATGAGCGATCGGTCCCACCGAGATTGCAATGCAAACTCTCTATTTCCATTTCGTAGCGTTTCGGTCCAACCGAGATGAGCGAATCGGTCCCACCGAGTTTGCCTGACCAACTCTCTGTTAGTCCATTACCAAAATCGGTCTCACCGAGTTTGTGTAATCGTTCTCACCGAGATTATGTTATGCCCTAACCCTAACAAAATCGGTCCCACCGAGTTGACATGTCGGTCCCACTGAAAATCCTAACGTTCACATTTTGAACTAAATCGGTTTGACCGAGTTTCATGATTCGGTCCCACCGAGTTTGCTGATTTGTGTGTAATGGTTAGATTTTCTGTGGAGGCTATTTATACCCCTCGACCCACTCTTCATTCATGGAGAGAGCCATCAGAACATGCCTACACTTCCAACATACATTTTCTAAGAGAGAACCACCTACACTTGTGTTGGGGTCAAGATATTCCACTCCAACCACACAAATCTTGATCTCTAGCCTTCCCCAAGTTGCTTTCCACTCAAATCATCTTTCCACCAAATCCAAATCCTGTGAGAGAGAGTTGAGTGTTCGGGAGACTATCATTTGAAGCACAAGAGCAAGGAGTTCATCATCAACACACCATTTGTTACCTCTTGGAGAGTGGTGTCTCCTAGATTGGTTAGGTGTCACTTGGGAGCCTCCGTCAAGATTGTGAGTTGAACCAAGGAGTTTGTAAGGGCAAGGAGATCGCCTACTTCGTGAAGATCTACCCGAGTGAGGCAAGTCCTTTGTGGGCGACGACCATGGTGGGATAGACAAGGTTGCTTCTTCATGAACCCTTCGTGGGTGGAGCCCTCCATGGACTTGCACAACCATTACCCTTCATGGGTTGAAGTCTCCATCAACATGGATGTACGATAGCACCATCTATCGGAACCACGCCAAAAATCTCCGTGTCTCCAATTGCGTTTGCACACTCCAAACTGCTCCCTTTGCCTTCATATGCAATTGTTTCACTTTCCTCTGCTATACTCTTAGAATTACATGGGTAGGTTGATTGCTTGACTTGTGCTAAGTTGCTAAAATCTGCCTAGAACTAAAATTGGGAAAATGCTAGATTTTTATTTGGTCAAGTAGTCTAATCACCCCCCCCTCTAGAGATACTTTTGATCCTACAAGTGGTATCAGAGCTTTGGTCTCCATTTGCTTTGATTTCCATAGCTTTTGGTGGTCATAGCCTTGGTTTCACAACCTAGGAGAGTATGGCGTCTAGCGAGGGAAATTACCACCATAGAGGTCCTTACTTTGATGGTACAAATTTTGCTAGTTGGAAGCATAAGATGAAAATGCATATTCTTGGACATAACCCTGCCGTTAGGGCTATTGTGTGTATTGGCTTGCAAGGTGAATTATTCGATGGGAGAGAACCAAACCGTGAAGGTACCGCGGAAGAATTGAAGATGCTACAATAAATGCTCAAGCTTGTGATATTCTCTTCAACGGATTATGCCCCGAAGAATTTAACAAAATCAGCCGTCTTGAGAATGCAAAGGAAATTTGGGATACTTTGATTGATATGCATGAAGGTACCGAGTCTGTCAAGGAATCCAAATTGGATGTGCTTCAAAGTCAGCTTGACAAGTTCAAAATGAAGGATGGTGAAGGCGTCGCTGAAATGTACCCAAAGGAGATTGCTGGCTTAGGAAGCGAAGAGATGACCGATAGATTAATCATCAAGAAGATCCTAAGAGCCTTGGATGGAAAATATGATACCGTGTGCACATTGATCCAAATGATGCCCAGTTACAAAGATCTCAAGCCAACGGAAGTTATTGGAAGAATTATTGCTCATGAGATGTCACTCAGGGATAAGTAAGAGCTTCACAACAAGTCAAGTGGTGCTTACAAAGCCTCGTGTGATGCTCCCACATCATCAAGTGAGAAGCAAACCTTCAATGAAGAATTGAGTCTAATGGTGAAGAACTTCAGCAAGTTCTACAAGAGTAGAAGCAAGGAAAGAAGTTCGAAGTCAAGGTCCTACAATGACAAAAGATCTTCTAGTCGTGAGCGTAATTGCTACAATTGTGGAAGACCCGGACACTACTCCAATGTATGTACGCCCCCCTACAAAAGAAGAGAAGATTCTCCCAAAAGAAGGTGTAGAAGAGAAGAATCACCATCAAGAGAGAGAAGGAGTGGAGATGATCGTTATGAATGAAGACCCTCTCGGAGAAGCAAGGACTCAGAAAGGAAGGACAAGTCAATAAGGAGCTACACAAAAAGAAGACATCAAGCTCATGTTGGTGAATGGGTATCCGGTTCCAACTCAGACAATCACTCCGAAAGAAGTTATCACTCCGACTCCGAATATACTCAAGATGAAGGTGTTGCCGGACTAGCACTTGTGACAACCAACTCCTTCGACATTTTGACTCACCAAATGAAGGAATTGGGAGATGCTTCATGGCTAAAGGTCCAAAGATAACACACCCCGAGTATGTTGATTTGAATAGTGATGAAGATGATTTGCTACGAGATGATGATTTACTTGTTGACAACTCTAGTTATGAAAACTATGATGAGCTTGTTATTAATCATGATAATCAAGATAAAATGAATGACAATGATAAGAAGGAGATTGAGAGCCTAACTAAAGAACTAAACACTCTTAAGTTAGCTCATGAAACTACCTTGGAAGATCATCGAGAACTTTTAAAGACTCATGATAAGCTACACTTTGAAAAGCTCAACCTTGAGCAAGAACATGAGTTTTTAAAGGCAATCAATGATGATCTTCGCAGGAAAAGTTCTTCTTACATTGCTAAGCGTTTACTCTTGTCTACTTACATGCCACAAGTTAAATCTAGCAACAAGAACAAGAAAGATTCTTCATCTAGTAGTAACAATAATCATGCTAAATCCAATGTTGTTGCTTCTAGTAGCTCTCTTGATTCCACTAATGATTCTCTTAGCCAAGTTACACTTGAGCAAGAAAATAGCTTATTAAAGGGAATTATAGAGAAATGTGTTTACAAGAGCCTTGCCGGAAGTAAGCAATTTGAGGAAATTGTACGCAAGCAAGGAAGACACCGGAAGAATCAAGGTGTTGGTTTTGAACAAAAGTTCAATGCCAATGGAGTTGAGTGGGAAGAAGATCAATACCCCAAGACGAAGTTTGTTCCTCAACAAGAGAAGTATGATCCTACTTCTTTCAAAGGAACACAATCTCAAGATGATCTTCCACCACAAGACCACAAGCAAAAAGGCAAGGACAAGCTTCAAGAGGAGATTGATGCATTCGAGGAAGCTCACAAAGCCTTGGTCCAGTGGGTTCCCAAGACTACATCAAGTTCTACTTCATCAAGTATGACTACAACCCCAAGGATTACCATCAAGATGGTGTGGATCCTGAAGAAGAAGAACTAGAGAGTTCTTGAGGGTGACTCCGCCAACATACTTCACTCATATCATCTTGGCAAGGACAAGTGCAAACAACTTTCATATCTTGCACTAGTTCAAGGAGTCGCAAACCCTCTTGTTGGTAAGACAAGGGACAAGGTAACCTAATGCTTCCATGGACATCATCTTGTGTACACATCACTCTATGTCTATGGATATCCTTGTTTGTTCCTTGTGGGACTAACCCATGTAGGTATTGAAAGTGCAACTCATTCCAAAGGATTGCTCCGAATGATCTACATCAACATTGAGCATCCACATCTTCAACACCTACATGAAGTCATCATCGACAAAACCCATGGTTAGTTGATCCCTCTTAGGGGGGATATCACATCTAGGGGGAGCTTTACTCTAATCAATTGAGTTAAAGCAACTCTAATGGTGTGAACACAACAATGCTTTATGAAAAAGTGGTAACCTCACTTGTGCTTAAACGATGAGTATGACCTATGATCAAAAGTTCTCATTTGACTCCTAAGTCAATATACTCATATATAGATGACCTAGTCATCGCCAATTGCTTGATAGATGCTAGAGTGTTTGTGCATGCTTTGTCACATATTTCTTATGCCATTTTAATTGTGTGAGCATGTTGAATGCATATTTTTCTCATTCGAGGACATCCATTTGTTGCTTTGATTGTTTTTTTCTCTTTTGCCAAATGGATGGACAAGAATGCCTAATAACTCCCTCTAGCTATCTATGCTTTTTTCGTCTCAAACTCTATTCATGCTACATCACAAAGTTTGAACAAGTCAGATTCGAACCACTCTGTGTGAGGAGCACCCGGAGTTCCCGATTCGTCATAGAATTAAACTTCCAAAACCTCTTTGTGTATTTCGGTCTGACCGATTCATCCTTTTCGGTCCTACCGAGATCACTTAGTTGATCTAGGTTTTCAATCTCGATGCAACCGATTCGAACCTTTCGGTCACACCGAGTTGCAGTAACTGCCTACAGTTTTGCATCTCGGTGCCACTGAGTCGTTCCACTCGGTCACACCGACAGGGTCAGGTTATATATACCGACGGGTCAAATTTTGGAAAAATTTCCGAAACCCATCGCCCGCGCATAACCTACTCTGCCTCCTCGGGTCTCCGGATCATCCTCTCATCACCAGCAATCTCCCGCCGCTGGTCTCCGCCGCCGTAAATGGCAATCTGCCCCGCTGTTGCCGCCGTAGCAAGTTCGCCGCCGAACTAGGGTACGAACTTGATCTTTGTGCTAATCCATAATTTTGATTCTTAGCACATTGCTTTGCCATGATTCTTACCATGGATGAAATCATCCTGTCCAGCGAATACATCCCGTAGATTAGTTTTGATTTGAAAATTTAGGGTTAGGTCTCCGTCGAATTCATCTCGGACCGACCGAGTTGTAGAAATCGGTCTCACCGATTTGGCTTAGGCCATTGCACATGCGTTTTCAGTCTGACCGAAAATTGCAAATCGGTGTGACCGAGTTCAATTCTCTGTGAAACCCTAGCAGTCCCGGTGCCACCGAACTGTGACTCGGTCTGACCGAGTTCACTAGTTTAGGTTCCAAAAGCTTCTTCGGTATCACCGAATTTACAAATCGGTAGATCCGAAATGCTTTCTGTGAAGAACTAAAACTAAGTTTTTGGGTCAATTGTTTTGCATAACTCCTGTACTTTGTGATGCTCATCTACTCTACCTCATCTATAATCTATTCATAGGGTCTGCTGACAGTTTGCTTGCAAGATGTTTGACCAAAGTGACAGCCAGAACAAGTCTGAGGAGCAGGTTCAACTGAGTGAGGGCACTAGTCCCTCTAGCACTTCTGATGAGGGCAGCAGGAGCACACCAAGCAACTTGCCCAAGGCAGCTACCAGGACAAGAAAGAAGAAGACCTCAGATTCTGAGGATGAGGATTATGTGGCTGTTGAGGAAGAAGTCATCTCCAAGAAAAAGGTGTTGAAAAAGGAGTATGGCTCAAGTGCTACAGTCAAGCCAGGGATGCATAAGAAGGCACCAACAAAGAGAGTCCCCATGTCTAAGGCCAGAGCATCAACTGCTGAAACCTCCAAGCCAACTGAAGAGGCTGCTAGAGAAGGAAAGAAAAGGAAGGAAAGGGTCGAGAAGACCACTACCAGAGTGCTTGGTAGATCATCAATTATGAGAGATGATGATGATGAAGAGGAAGAGGATGCTGCACCAGCTCCTAAGGCACAAAAGCTCATGGGAGATGCAATCAGATCAGGGGCTGCTCCATCTAAGCCCAAAGCTGCTCCCAAGACTACTGCTCCAGCTCAGAAGCCTAAACCCAAGAGAAGCACTAGAAACATTCCTGCTGAGGAGAAAAACAAGGCCCCATTGCCTGAAGCTGCTGAAGAAGATGAAACTCAAGTGCTAAGGTAGTTGAAACCCAAGATCGCTGACCACAATGATGCACATCCAGTTGCAGAAAACATGAAAATCAGGAAGGATGCAGGACTGAGACTATGGAGACAGTCTGATCCATATGCTGTCAGGAGGAGAACTGTCGTGGACTACAAGTTTCACACCAAGGAGCAAAAAGATTTTTATGAGACAATGTTGCTTGACAAGAAGCCCATTGTGTGTGACATGAAATGGGTTGATTGGGAATACATCCAAGAGAATGAAGATCACTATCCAGGTGTATATGACAGCTTCAAGGCATGTGGAGTTGATGCCTTTGTGGCCCAGAAGCTCACCAAGTGGAACGATGAGCTGATCATGCAGTTTTACTCCACTGCTCACTTCTATCCAGATGGAAGGATAGTATGGATGTCTGGGGGTACTAGGTACCAATCCACTATTGAAGAATGGGCTCAGTTGATCAATGCCCCAAAAGAAAGTGAGGATGACTTGGATATTTATGCTGAGAAGAAGAAAGACCACAACACAATGGCCAACATGTACAAAGAGATCCCAGATGCTGCATTGGATACACATAAGTTTGGATTTGTCCACTACTTGTTGTCTGGTCTGCCTACTATAAATTGGATCCTCAGACACACACTGCTACCCAAGTCAGGTGATCACAAGATGATCAGAGGACATGCTATAAACTTGCTGCACATATTTGATGTCCCATAGAAGTTCAAGGTCATGAGTTTGATTGTTGAGACAATCAAGAGGACTGCTGCTGACTAGAAGAGAAGCTGTGGGTATGCCCCACAAATTCAAGAGCTCATCAACTCAAATATGGGCACAGGCACATATCTTTTGGATAAGGAGCACCTGCCCATATATCCTGAATTTAAAGACAACATTGTTGTCATGGATGAAAATGAACCATCTTCAGCTCAAGCACATGAAAAGAGAGAGAAGGCAAGGGCAGAGAAAGCTGCAAAGATGCCAACTGTAGAAGAGGCGTCTCAGGTATTCTTGAAGAGCAAGAAAGACCAGCTTGGATATCTGATCCAATCCACCCTGAGGATTGAGAAGGGCTTGGCCACCCTGACTCAAAACCAGGAGAGTTTGGAGAGGATTGTTGAGCAGAAGTTCTATGATATGGATGTCAAGGTAACTGGGATCCAAACTGCAGTTGAGCAGCTTCAGGAGGAAGCAGAGGAGAAGAAGGGCAAGTCAACTACAGATGCTTTTGCTAGAGTGCCCCGAAGCCAGAGGTCTGTTGCAGTGCCAGTCATAGATACTAGAGCTACAACATCAGCTCCAGCAGCCACAGCTCCAGTGCCACCTCCAGCACCCACTCCATCAGCTCCAACTACTTCATCGGAAGCCTTCGTCCTTGGAGTTCTCTCTACACCACCTCCCGAAGATCAAGCCTGAGAATCATTTAGCACTATGCATTTTTGAACTTTTTGGTAACTTGTTGCCAAAGGGGGAGAAAAATGTACAGATCATAGGCTTCGAGAGAGTGTGTTATTCTTTTTATCTCTCTTGCTATTTTGGTTGAACTTCTTTATTGAGTGCTTGTGTGAGATACTTTATGTCCTTGTGAGATACTTGTTGATCATGTGTTTGATCATATGCTACCCTTAATGTTTGGTTGAATGATACTATCCTTTATATTCCTTATATGATCATTCACTTGCTTGGTGATGAGTGCATGCTTTTAATCTCTATCATTTTGAGCGCTCCACCAAGATGTATGTGAAATGGAAGAGTAATCCATGATCCTAATCGATTGTGCATTTGCATTCAAAAGCAAATTTTAAATAATGCACAAATTTAAGGGGAGCTCTTGCTTATCACATACTTCTCAAAGCAACGATGTCTTTTCAATCTTATTTATCATTTGTCAAAGCTTTGATCTATATGTTGTCATCAATTACCAAAAAGGGGGAGATTGAAAGTGCAACTATCCCTGGGTGGTTTTAGTAATTCCTAACAACATATAGTTCATTGAGCTAATGCTATTTCAAGATAAACATTTCAGGAAAGCTCAATGATTGGCATGGCATGGATGAGAAAAGTGGATCCCTCAAAATTCTAAGGACAAAGGATTGGCTCAAGCTCAAGGCTCAGGACTCTACATCTTTTCATTTTAAGTGATCCAAGATCACATTGAGTCCATAGGAAAAGCCAATACTATTAAGAGGGGATGAGGTGTTGCCTAATGGCTTGCTTGCTCAAAATGCTTAGTGATATGCTCCAAAAGCCCTCAACTACTTTCTCACATCCACATATGTCCCAAACCAAAAGTCAAACTCGGCCCCACCAAAACTTTCTATCCGGCGCCTGCTACCTCTTGAGCACTGCGTTGGTTTTCCCTTGAAGAGGAAAGGGTGATGCAGCAAAGTAGCGTAAGTATTTCCCTCAGTTTTTGAGAACCAAGGTATCAATCCAGTAGGAGGCCACGCGCAAGTCCCTCACACCTACACAAACAAATAAAATCCTCGCAACCAACGCAATAAAGGGGTTGTCAATCCCTTCATGGTCACTTACGAAAGTGAGATCTGATAGATATGATAAGATAATATTTTTGGTATTTTTATGATAAAGATGCAAAGTAAAGAAAGCAAAATAAACGGAAAAGGAAATAGCTTGTCGACGGAATATTAATATGATGGAAAATAGACCCGGAGGCCATATGTTTCACTAGTGGCTTCTCTCAAGAGCATAAGTATTACGGTGGGTAAACAAATTACTGTTGAGCAATTGACAAAATTGAGCATAGTTATGAGAATATCTAGGTATGATCATGTATATAGGCATCACATCCGAGACAAGTAGACTGACTCCTGCCTGCATCTACTACTATTACTCCACACATCGACCGCTATCCATCATGCATCTAGTGTATTAAGTTCAAAAGAACAGAGTAACGTTTTAAGCAAGATGACATGATGTAGAGGGATAAACTCATGCAATATGAAATAAACCCCATCTTGTTATCCTTGATGGCAACAATACAATACGTGTCTTGCTGCCCCTACTGTCACTGGGAAAGGACACCGCAAGATTGAACCCAAAGCTAAGCACTTCTCCCATTGCAAGAAAGATCAATCTAGTAGGCCAAACCAAACTAATAATTCGAAGAGACTTGCAAAGATAACCAATCATACATAAAAGAATTCAGAGAAGATTCAAATATTGTTCATAGATAAACTTGATCATAAACCCACAATTCATCGGTCTCAACAAACACACCGCAAAAGAAGATTACATCGAATAGATCTCCACAAGAGAGGGGGAGAACTTTGTATTGAGATCCAAAAATAGAGAAGAGGCCATCTAGCTAATAACTATGGACCCAAAGGTCTGAAGTAAACTACTCACACTTCATCGGAGAGCCTATGGTGTTGATGTAGAAGCCCTCCATGATCGATGCCCCCTCCAGCGGAGCTCTGGAAAAGGCCCCAAGATGGGATCTCACGGATACAGAAAAGTTACGGCGGTGTAATTAGGGTTTTGGCTCTATATCTGGTAGTTTGGGGGTACGTAGGTATATATAGGAGGAAGAAGTACGTCAGTGGAGCAACGTGGGCCCCACGAGGGTGGAGGGCGCGCCTGGGGGGGTAGGCGCTCCCCCTCACCTAGTGCCCTCCTAGTTGCTTTCTTGACATAGGGTCCAAGTCCTCTGGATCACGTTCGTTCCGAAAATCACGTTCCCAAAGGTTTCATTCCGTTTGGACTCCGTTTGATATTCTTTTTCTGCGAAACTCTGAAATAGGCAAAAAAACAACAATTCTGGGCTGGGCCTCCGGTTAATAGGTTAGTCCCAAAAATAATATAAAAGTGTATAATAAAGCCTAATAAAGTCCAAAACAGGATATAATATAGCATGGAACAATAAAAAATTATAGATACGTTGGAGACGTATCAGCGCCACCGAGTTCTGTTTACATAGCCACTGCCAGAAACCCTAGTCTTTTTGGTCTCACCGAGATGGGATTGTAATCTCTCTGTTTCCCTTCGTAACGTTTTGGTTATACCGAGATGAGCGATCGGTCCCACCGAGATTGCAATGCAAACTCTCTGTTTCCATTTCGTAACGTTTCGGTCCAACCGAGATGAGCGAATCGGTCCCACCGAGTTTGCCTGACCAACTCTCTGTTAGTCCATTACCAAAATCGGTCTCACCGAGTTTGCGTAATTGGTCTCACCGAGATTATGTTATGCCCTAACCCTAACAAAATCGGTCCCACCGAGTTGACATGTCGGTCCCACCGAAAATCCTAACGTTCACATTTTGAACTAAATCGGTCTGATCGAGTTTCATGATTCGGTCCCACCGAGTTTTGTGATTTATGTGTAATGGTTAGATTTTGTGTGGAGGCTATTTATAACCCTCCACCCACTCTTCATTCATGGAGAGAGCCATCAGAACATGCCTACACTTCCAACATACATTTTCTGAGAGAGAACCACCTACACTTGTGTTGAGGTCAAGATATTCCACTCCAACCACATAAATCTTGATCTCTAGCCTTCCCCAAGTTGCTTTCCACTCAAATCATCTTTCCAACAAATCCAAATCCTGTGAGAGAGAGTTGAGTGTTGGGGAGACTATCATTTCAAGAACAAGAGCAAGGAGTTCATCATCAACACCCCATTTGTTACCTCTTGGAGAGTGGTGTCTCCTAGATTGGTGAGGTGTCACTTGGGAGCCTCCGTCAAGATTGTGGAGTTGAACCAAGGAGTTTGTAGGGGCAAGGAGATCGCCTATGAGGGAGTCCTGGATTAGGGGGTCTCCGGACAGCCGGACTATATCCTTTGCCGGACTGTTGGATTATGAAGATACAAGATTGAAGACTTCGTCCCATGTCCGGATGGGACTTTCCTTGGCGTGGAGGGCAAGATTGGCAATATGGATATGTAGATCTCCTCCCTTGTAACTGACTCTGTGTAACCCTAGCCCCCTTCGGTGTCTATATAAACCGGAGGGTTTAGTCCGTAGGATAATAAAAATCATATCATAGGCTAGCTTCTAGGGTTTAGCCTCTACGATCTCGTGGTAGATCAACTCTTGTAATACTCATATCATCAAGATCAATCAAGTAGGACGTAGGGTATTACCTCCATCGAGAGGGCCCGAACCTGGGTAAAAATTGTGTCCCCTGCCTCCTCTTACCATCCGCCTTAGACGCATAGTTCGGGACCCCCTATCCGAGATCCGCCGGTTTTGACACCGACATTGGTGCTCTCATTGAGAACCTCGCTGCGGAAAGTAAGGAGGGATCACTCGTCTCGTTGTCAAGTACAACATCACCTCTGGGGGAGCCCTGGTTGTAGGCCAAACTATTCTACTAGGTGGATTTGTCATGACCGCCCGCTCGGCCGCTGCACTGATGATGACTTCTCGGGTCATCGAAAATAGCCTCCACATCGGCTCGAAATTCACCGAGCAGATGGATCCAATGGAGGTCTCCTCTTTGAACGAGCTCTTGGATCGCATCACCGCTCTGGGAGTCGCTACAGACTATGATCGGATTGGGCTTAAACCCGATCAAAGGGAGATTAACTCTCCGCCGGTCACCCATCAGATAGCGGTGGTTGAGGAGCAATGCGGCGAATCTTCCTCTATCCTGAGGACGAAATATGTCCGGATTCCTGAGCTCTCCGAGCCGGATACCCGTCCACGGGAGGACATCACCCTAACCCTGAACCTAGAATCAGGCAGTATGCCGAACCTGCGGGGCAACATCCCGGAGCCCGAACTTCCTAGATCGAAAACTCCCCTGCCCCTGGGTCTCAGATTGGGTCAAGGTCTGGACTTAAATCCACCCACCCACCTAGATATAAACGATCTTTCCCACATTAGGCAAGAGCCCCGAGAGACAGTACATCACTATTGGGCTAGATTCCTCCTTGTAATGAACAAGGTAAAGGACTATCGCGAGGAAGACGCAATTTCGTTCTTTTGCAACAATTGCACGGACAAGGGAATCCTCAACGCCATAAGTCACCGTGACATAGAACACTTCGCTGACTTGGTGGCCATAGTACGGAAGTATTGTGCGATGGGAAGCACCTGGAAACCAAAACAAAGTTTTGGGATAATCCGGCTCTGACAAAACCCCTAGTCCGAACTAAAAGGGTGCACTCTCATAAGTCGCCCGACTCAATTACAAAGAAGCAAAAGCCCACTACAGGGCGTGGAATCGTATTGGAAGGATGGCTTAATAGGCCCTGCAAAATTTATAGTACAACGGATACCATACCAACACACAGCCTTAGAGCATGTTGGGTACTCCGGCAGGTGGCCAAGAGCGGTGAGGATCTCCTCATTCAAAACACCGCAGAGCACCATCCCATGGATAACAATACAGTATTGACGGTCTTCGAGACCTTTGCCTCAAATAATAGGCGTAAGCAAGCACTCCGCAGCCTTGCCGAAGTCTGCCACGTGGCAGCAATAAATCCATGGAGCGACATGGCTATCACCTTCAATGCCAGTGACGAACCTAAATTCCGAACAGCCCGAGCACCAGCCGCCATGGTCCTCAGTCCAATTGTGGATGGCTTTCGGCTTACCAAAGTGCTCATGGACGGCGGTAGCGGACTAAACCTCATTTATGAGGAGACTCTTCAAAAAATGGAAATAGACAGAAGCCGTGTCAAGCAAAGCAGCACAACCTTCTGAGGAATCATCCCCAGTCAGGAGGCATGCTGCGCTGGGAAAATCACACTAGATGTGGTATTCGGCACTCCAGAGAATTACAGGTCTGAAGAAATTACATTCCAAGTGGCCTCGTTCAGTAGCGGATACCACGCCCTTCTAGGGCGTGAGGCATTCACGATCTTCCAAGCCATACCCCATTACGGGTACATGAAGCTCAAAATGTCCGGGCCCAATGGAATCATCACTCTAGCTAGTGATCCGGACATTGCACTCCACACCGAAAACAAGACAGCCGCACTGGCCCTCGAGGCATTATCCGAAGCCCTTGCGGCGGAGGAATTAACTGCGTTGCGCTCCACAGTGGACATGGACGACGTGATACTCGACAAAAGATCCAAGTCCACCTCTTTTAAACCAGCGGATGAAATAGTCAAATTCCAAGTCCATCCAACGGACCCCACAAAAACAGCATCCATCGGGGCATAGTTAAACCCCGTTGTAGATGCCGCACTACGGGAGTCCTGCGTGAGAATTGGGACATATTCGTCTGGCATCCTTCAGACATGCCAGGAATCCCACGCAGGTTGGCCGAGCATAGCCTTAACATTCTAAAAGTATTCAAGCCGGTCAAGCAGACTCTTCGGCGTTTCTCTGAACCTAAGCGACAAGCAATGGGAGAGGAGCTAGCCAAGTTACTGGAGGCCGGATTCATTAGAGAAATAAAACATCCGGACTGGCTAGCAAACCTGGTGATGGTACCAAAGAAGGACAAATCCTGGCGCCTATGTGTCGACTTCAAGGACCTTAATAAGGCTTGCCCAAAGGATCCCTTCCCCCTCCCTCGCATCAATCAAATTATCGACGCTACCGCAGGACACGACTCATTGTGCTTCCTCAATGCATACTCTGGTTACCACCAAATTAAGATGGCGGAGTCCGATCAAGCCGCAATGGCATTTATCACTCCATATGGCCCCTTCTGTTTTAACACAATGCCCTTCAGGCTCAAAAACGCCGGCGCAACGTATCAGCGCATGATTCAGACATGTCTGGAAAAGCAGATCGACAAAACAGTGGAGGCATACGTAGACGATGTGGTCGTTAAAACCAGACACATCGACTCCTTAATAGACGACTTGAGGCTCACATTCGACAATCTCCGAACATACGACATTAAGCTCAATCCGGAAAAATGTGTTTTCAGCGTACCCGCCGGAAAGCTCCTGAGCTTCATCGTCTCCAGTAGAGGAATTGAAGTAAATCCGGCTAAAATCCGAGCCCTGTCGTAGTTGGCTATCCCAACTGACCTCAATCAAATCCAAAAGTTAACTGGATGTGTGGCGGCCTTAAGCCGCTTTCTCTCCCGATTAGGAGAAAAGGCACTCCCCCTTTATCGCCTTCTTCGGCGCACCGAACACTTCGAGTGGACGGACGCAGCCACGACCGGATTGGAAGAAATAAAAGCCATCCTGGCCACTAACCCAATCTTGGCTGCTCCAAATCTCAGCGAACCAATGATGTTATATATAGCGGCAACTCACCAAGTTGTAAGCGCAGTGCTCGTCGTCGAACGAGAGACGGACGGACATAAATTCCCACTTCAAAAGCCGGTATATTATGTATCCACTGTCCTCACTCCATGCAAATCACGGTACCCACATTATCAAAAGATACGCGGTATTCATGGCATCCCAGAAATTACGACACTACTTTCAAGAGTATTCAATTACGATGGCCTCAGAAGTACCACTCAACGACATAATAAACAACCGCGATGCCATGGGCCGGATCGCCAAATGGGCTATCGAGCTCCTCCCGTTCGACATAACATATAGACCACGACAAGCCATTAAGTCGCAAGTACTGGCCGATTTTGTCGTCGAGTGGACAGAAGTCGAACTCCCTAAAGAGTACGGCGTGTACTCCAATTGGATCATGCACTTTGACGGCTCTAAAATGCTGGCTGGTCTGGGGGCTGGCGTCGTCCTGACGTCCCCCACCGGAGATACAGTCCAATACGTACTCCAAATACTATACACAGACTCCAACAACGCAGCCGAATACAAGGCCCTATTACATGGTCTCCGAATGGCAGTTTCCATGGGCATTCAACGCCTGGAGGTGCATGGGGACTCGAACCTCGCAATATCTCAAATAAATGGAGACTTCGATGCCAAGGATCCGAAAATGGCGGCATATCACAACATCGTCCTCAAAATGTCAGCTCGGCTCGAGGGGCTTGAATTCCACCACGTGGTTCGGAAAAACAATCAGGCGGCAGATATCCTCGCCCGTATTGGCGCTAAGCGCGACCCCGTCCCACCTAACATCTTCCTGGAAAAGCTGTTTAAGCCATCCATGGTATGGGAAGGGGACACTGGTAACAATAGTTCGGACCCGGCCACAACACCAGATACCGAACACTCTGACACAATCGGAGGCTTTGCCATCGAAATAAGACCTTCAGCCCACGTGGTAATGGCCGTCATCGCCCCGTGGACAGAACCATTCCTGGCCTACCTAACCAGGCAGGAACTACCCGAGGACCAAAATGAGGCACGCTGCATAGTGCGGTGATCTAAATCCTACAAGGTCCACGAGGGAGAGCTTTATAAGAAAAGCACTACCATAGTCCTTCAAAGGTGCATCTCCAAAGAGGAAGGGTGGAAGCTTTTGGCAGAAATCCATGCTGGACTCGGCGGCCACCACGCCGCAACCTGGACCCTTGTAAGCAAGGCCTTCTGTACATGTTTCTATTGGCCGACGGCCCGAGCAGATGCACAGTATCTGGTCCAACATTGCATCGCTTGCCAGATTTTTGCAAACCAAAGCCATATGCCGCCTACCGCTCTCCAAACAATCCCCATTACTTGGCCCTTTGCGGTCTGGGGGCTTGATATGGTCGGACCCCTCAAAGGGAAACCCATAAGAAAAAATACTTACTGGTCATGGTGGATAAGTTCACCAAATGGATAGAAGCCAAACCCGTTAAAACGGCTGAACCCGGACCGGTGATAGACTTCATATCTGGGGTTGTACACCATTATGGCATCCCGCACAACATCATCACTGACAACGGCATGAACTTTACAACCGACGAAGTAAAACTTTGGTGCAACAACATGGGCATCAAGCTCAATTATGCTTCTGTCTATCACCTGCAAACTAACGGTCAAGTCTAGCGAGCAAATGGTCTTATCATGAGCGGCATCAAACCCAGACTACTGCGGTCTTTAAAGGAATCAAACACACACTGGGTAGAGGAGCTCGACTCTGTACTATGGGGGCTGCGGACCACGCTGAATCGCACTACCGGATACACAGCGTTTTTTATGGTGTACGGCGCAGAGGCGGTTCTGCCTTGCGACATAATTCACGACTCACCTCGAGTGCGCATGTACGAAGAAAAAGAGGCCGAGCTCGATCGGCAGGACAGTTTGGACGCCCTAGAGGAGGAGCCCGACGTGGCAAAAGCCTGTTCCACATTCTATCAGCAACAGGCTCGAAGGTATCAAAGCAGAGAAGTATGGGCCAAAACCTATAACGTTGGCGAACTAGTTCTACGCCTGTCGGAGAAGAAAAAGAACAAGCTCAAGCCCAAATGGGAAGGTCCCTTCATTATTGACCAGGTTCTGACCAGTGGAGCGTACCGTCTGCGGGATGCATCGAACAATCGACTTGAGCCAAACCCATGGAACGCAGCCAAACTCCGAAAAATTCTACGCCTAGTGCCAGACTCTATGTTCATCTCCTTACCCCCGTCAATTGTTTTGCATATCCGTTATCTGTCTTTTCTCTCTTTCTCTCTTCTTTTTTCTTCTCCTCAAGGCCTTAAAAGGCTAACTTGTGTCTTGACTACACAATCTTGACGCGCTAACCACGCTCATTATACCTGGGGGCTTCTTATACAGAAGCTTAATATAACTATTTTCTGGGCTTTATGCCCCACACATGTGTTCTTCTTCCGCATGTACCTTTTTTCGCCATTATATGCATTGATATGACTTAAGTTTTGGCCAAGCTGGGTTGCCTGGCTCTTGTATTTATGCCCTACATTCCCATTAATTCGGCTAGGACATAAGGGGAGCACCTCTGCGATTGTTACTGCCGGGTCAATCGGATGTGTACCTCAGACTAGGTGAAGCTGAAAGCTAGCGTTCTTAAGGGAATATTCGGTCGGTGAACAAAAGATGACTTTTATTTATTTTGATACATGCCCCCAGATGTTTATAGTCTGCGTCTCTTATCGCAGTTCGGACATGCACATTAGGGCATGCGTACCCAGGGAAAGGAACCCTTAACGGAACTATTCTCCCTGGAAGATGTTTCTTAATATCCATGTAATATAACATAACTAGTTGGGTACTTGTCTATTCAAGCACTTATGACCCCTACGCCTGGTTTCCACGCATACCCCGGTTTTTACATAACCGAGTGGGTATTCGTATACACTCCGGACTATCGGGTCCAGAGGTCGAAGCGAAAAGGTCTGCCATGACAAATGATTTACAATCCGGCTAGGGACATTATATATGTCACTTAAAGTACACAATCACTAAGACTGATTAAATTCTTCTTCTATACCATCCAATAGGCTGTCTAGTCTACAATCCTGTTGGGAATACTTTGCGGCTAATTCTACTTGGTCATACACCAAACTGATGGGGGTCTCTTTCCCATTGGGCCCCACAGGTCCGACCTCGGCCATGTGGTTTGGGTCAGCTTTGGTATATCGAGTCTTCACCATGGCCCAGGCTTCCCTTGCACCTTGTCGGCAGGCTGATATCTTCCATAATCGGAAGCGCCGCTGCGCTCCCTTGAGCTTCTCTATAAGCTCCCCCATTCCTACTGGCGGGGAGGCACATGGCCACAATGCTTGGGCAATACCCTGCATCACCTGCCGAACTTCTTCGTGCAGTTGTGAGAGCTCCGATAGAAGATAACCCGCAGACCCGGGTATCTCCTCCACGGGACGAACCGTCAGCATACCTGCAGACATAACTCTGTTAGCCGGCTTCTTCGCCAAACTCTTTCAAAATTTCATTCAAGCACTTACTAAAAATGCCACGTTGAAGCCGCTTATTCTCCTTCACGGAGTCCGCAAGCTGGGCTCGGACATCTTTCAGTTCCACACCCAGCTGGATATTGGCGTCCTGGAGATTATTTTTCTCCTACCTGACCCGTGTAAGCATGCGCTCGCTAGCATTTAGCTATCGATTAGCACGTTGCGCATTCTCCGGCGCGACCTCCGGATTCACTCCGGAGTGATTTGCAACATCTATTGCTAGATTTGCATGCCTGCTGCATACTATTTGGTACCTGTCATTCTTTGCAATGGAAGCAAGTGTTACCAGAGGGGGCCTTCTCGGACTCCTTCAAGGCGGCAACTGCGGCTCGTAGCTGGGCTTTGCACTCTTCCATCTCTAGAGACAATTGGGTATTCTTCTCTGTAAGAACCTGCACAAATAATGATCCTTAAATCAGTTGTGTCAACTGTTTCAAGTCTCAGGGGCTACTGATATATATAATCGTCAGATTTTCTTACCCGCGTATCCTTTACATACTAGTCCGTGGCTCTAGCAAGACCATTTTGAGCAGAACGGATGTACGCGTCTCCTGAGTTGAAGGCATCGAACGCCTCTTGGGAGAAACAAGCGTCATGGAGTATGGCCCGGCGACGCCTGTGATTCATGGCGCTCTCCACCTCAGAATTTGTAGCGGATAGTCTATCCGCATCCTCTGTAGGAGGAGCATCCGGCGTTCACCCCGTGTTAGCTTCCTCCTCTATGTCCGGCCCTGGAGCCCGACTAGTGGAGGTGTGATCGACAACCTCTCCGGATATAGTCCGGCGAGCGTTTTTCCTACTAGGAAACATGGACATCATTATATTTTAAGAAATACAACAACCACGGAGCAAGGTTCTGTATCATACCTCTGTGCCGGCGTCTTAGTCCTGACCGCCTTCCTTTTTAGCCTACCCGGCTTGGGTGTCCCTTGTTGGCGAGTCACTGCAGGTTCGGCATGGCGTCCCGAGGGCCTTCCCTGTAAAACACCATATGTGCACGGTAGGTGAAGTGCATAAAAGGGGATCCTTCTCGGAAGTTGGGACTCCGGTTTTTCTTACATGTGATGCAGGGAGTAGCCCAGGATAGTCGGCTATAATGGCCACCATGGCATCATCGCAGCTCAATTGATAGAATGTCCTATCAATCAGCTCCACAAATATGTCCGGATCCTCTTCAAGTCCAGGATCGAGGGCCTGGTCAGGGTCCTCTGGTTGTGGAGGTGGGTTGTTGACCTCCCTTACGGCTTTTCGCAGTTCCTGCCATGAAACGGCAAGGTGAGTATTTATGACGAAGAATGCGGGAAGGTTGGGAGTAAAAAGTGACAGCTCACCCAGCTTGGGGGGTTGTACATGGAGAATCCATCCCGTGGCTTAATACGGATGAACTCCTCTTCTTCTCCCTTGAACAGATCGGACAATTTTTTTGCTAGAGCAGCAACTGAGTCCGGTCCCTTGCGCCCGCAGCGGGTGGCATCATCTTCCCCGTTGAAGCACCACATGGGGTGCCCTCGATATTGGAGTGGCTGCACCCCCCGCATTATACATATTGACATAACCTTGATTATTGTCAGTCCTGATTGAGCCAACACTTTTATCCGGCCCATTAGGTAAAGGACTTCTCGGTTATCTTCCTCCTGAGGGCTCTATGGGCGCCAGCTTCAGCCTTTCTTCAAAGGGGCATTGTCAAACTCGGGAAGGCCCATCCGAATAGGATCTGGAAGGGGGACGTCCTCCATATAAAACCACTCCGAAGGCCAGTCTTCGGACGTCTTCTTCGGGGCACCGGACAGGTATTCGGTCCCGGTGATGCGCCATATTTCGGCTCCGCCCACTTGATATATTGACCCCTCCTGTGTGCGGGGCACAAGGCAGAATAGCCTCTTCCACAGCTCGAAATGAGCTTCGCAGCCCAGAAACAGCTCACAAAGAGCAACGTAACCAGCGATGTGTAATATGGAACCAACGGTGAAATTATACAACTGGAGGCCATAAAACTCCAAGAGCCCGCGAAGGAACGGCTGGATCAAAAATCCAAGTCCCCTTAGTAAATAAGCGACAAGGCATACCCGCTCCCCCTTGGAGGGATTGGGGAAGCTCTCCACTTGCTCCCCGCCATTATAGGTGATGAGCCCGGCTCGAACGGGGACCATATATGTTGGAGGGAGAAATCCCTCGTTCTGTAACTCTACTAATTGGCTGTGCGGGACGGAACACTTCTCCCAGTCACCGGGCTTAGGGCTACGGGAGAGGGAGGAGGAGCTGCGATGGCCATCCATGTTGGAATGGATTTTTCCGAGCGCGCTTCGATGGATACTCGCCGTGGGAGGATGGTGTGGTCCGGATCTAAGAATCCTCGTCTCTTTAATAGACAGTTTACTTACATGGCTAGGGTGGCGAATGTAAAAATGCCCTGGCTCCTCGCATTCGCTCGACACGTGGAAGATAGCCCTTATTGGGTGCGGAAGCCAAGAAGTGCAACATTTATGGGGAGCCAGACACTACTCAGTAGATATTCAGAATTTGGAGAAGAATCCGCCTTGCAATGCCGAAGACAAATCTGCGTGCCGAACTCATCGTCATTGAAGCCCGTTTCGGGGGCTACTGAGGGAGTCCTGGATTAGGGGGTCTCCGGACAGCCAGACTATATCCTTTGCCGGACTGTTGGATTATGAAGATACAAGATTGAAGACTTTGTCCCATGTCCGGATGGGACTTTCCTTGGCGTGGAGGGCAAGCTTGGCAATACGGATATGTACATCTCCTCCCTTGTAACCGACTCTATGTAACCCTAGCCCCCTCCGGTGTCTATATAAACCGGAGGGTTTAGTCCGTAGGACAATAACAATCATACCATAGGCTTGCTTCTAGGGTTTAGCCTCTACGATCTCATGGTAGATCAACTCTTGTAATACTCATATCATCAAGATCAATCAAGCAGGACGTAGGGTATTACCTCCATCGAGAGGGCCCGAACCTGGGTAAACATCGTGTCCCCTGCCTCCTGTTACCATCGGCCTTAGACGCACAGTTCGGGACCCCCTACCCGAGATCCACCGGTTTTGACACCGACAGCCTACTTCGTGAAGATCTACCCGAGTGAGGCAAGTCCTTCGTGGGCGACAGCCATGGTGGAATAGACATGGTTGCTTCTTCGTGGACCCTTCGTGGGTGGAGCCCTTCGTGGACTTGCGCAACCGTTACCCTTCATGGGTTGAAGTCTCCATCAACATGTATGTACGATAGCTCCACCGATCGAAACCACGCCAAAAATCTCCGTGTCTCCAATTGCGTTTGCACACTCCAAACTCCTCCCTTTACCTTCATATGCAATTGTTTTACTTTCTGCTGCTATACTCTTAGAATTACAAGTGTAGGTTGATTGCTTGACTTGTGCTAAGTTGCTAAAATCTTCCTAGAACTAAAATTGGGAAAAGGCTAGATTTTTATTTGGTCAAGTAGTCTAATCAACCCCCCCTCTAGACATACTTTCGATCCTACACCCACAAGGACCTCAAGACGATCAATAAAGTGTAGGAACTTGTGGATGTCGTCCTAGTCAACTTCAGTGCCATCAGTAACAGCCGAGTTGTTACAAAATAACAAATGAACAGCCTGTTTAACTCTGAAAAAACCTACACGTGCCACCGATTATAAGAAAATATTAGTTAGAAGTAGCATCTTCGTGAGAGATTCGTTGCTACTTCTAAAGTTAAATTGTGATTAGTTAGACAGAACAGGTGGACTAAGAAGTAATCGAGGCAACAAGCAACTACCAGATACAAAACTAACATGGATGAACAATTGGAACGACGTCGGGGTGGAAGATCGCAGTGAAGATGAGACCAGGTTCTGCTATTTCCATCAACATTCGTGCGACAGCTTTCAGTCTGTAACACTTGAGAAAGTTTATCCAAGTTCGGCCATAAAAAAAGCAGCGATCTTCTTGATTCATGAACCCAACTCGGAACTTATATCCATGGCTTGTCTTCACTGTGACCATTAAACTGGTGTATTCAGTTATGGCAAAGCCGACCATCTTGAGTACATGTGTTCTGGCAGAGCAAATAATGCACTGCAGGAAAAATAATATGAGAACACAATGTATTCCCTATCCAAATCTAGAAATAACTTCTTCCTTCACGTAGGTGTTGACCATCATACTGGTAGTACCTTTTATCCAAATATAGCAATCCAAATTTCCAAATCAGTCGACGGCATGTTCAAAAAAAACCCACCCTCCCAGATAGAAAAGAGGATTCTAGGAACATATTGTGCGTGTTTTAAAATCATGTGTTAGGATGAGAAGGAACAAGTGTGGCGTCTCGCCGAGGGCGCAGAAACCTGTAGGGTCCTCGCACTTTGGGCACTGCAAATGAAACACACTAGATTCAGTAGGAAGAAAAATGCATCAATGGCGGCGGCTGCCATCCTAGGATTACCCGCGACCAAGGGACTTGGATTTATCGGGGATGGATGAAGAATTCGTACCTGGTTCTCCATGAGAAAACCCTATGCAATCGCCGAGAGGGGGTTTTCTCTGAACAAGCAGACGAGGGAGAAGGGGATTCAGGCCCAATGAAATATTGCCGCTTGGTCCGTCCAGCTTACTGCTAAAGATGGAAAGGGGTGTGATTTGACGGATCATTGGGCATTACCGCGGTGCTACGACCGGGGTGTGTCTACCATGCAGTTGTGCACTCTAATTTTTGCATATGGAACGTGGACCCCGTTATCGGATGCCCCACATATCAGCGAAAGGAAATAGAAAGACAGGAGTAACTAGTTACACATAAATATATTTTTGACAGAGAGATACTCTCTTTATAAAGAAATATACAAATCTTTTATATCACAACTTTATAAAAAAGAAAAATCAAGGGGAATATATATAACATATATAATTATAAAAAAATAGAGTTGTTTTTAACACAGTATAGACGAGTTGGTGATGACGGTGTGCCTGCCATCATGCAATATAGGCCGTCCGATTTATATCTGACGGATAGGAAGGAAACTATGGCAATTTTGCAAAAAGGCACCCACACACCTCTCCACATTTGCAAATAAGGCCTTCCCTCATTCATCCTTTTCTCTCACAAGATAAAATACTCATACAAATGCATCTTGATGTTACGTGCAACGCACGGGCATTATGGGGGTTCAACTTTGAATATAATACTCAGACAGGCTCACGATTCTAGACTTTGGACCGCAGGCCCACCCTGCATGTTTGGGGGCCCATGTGTTCGACCTCAGCGCTTTTCATATTGCAAGCAATCGGTACGACGCTGGTTTTAGATGCTGTCGCAAGGCGAATACACAAAATTGAATAAAGCACGACAGCTGTTGGAATGAAATTGAACGACAATTCCTAACCAGCAATGAGAGTTGCAGTTCTATCAATGATATACCATGTGATAAATAATACTGTCGTATTACTTACACACATAGGACACCTGTTTCACCATGCCAGATTATTACATCAAAATCTCTCGGAGGATAGATCAGTTCGGCAGTTGCGTGCTGCTATTGAAGAATTTCAAAGTTGATTTGGACCAGCTCTCCTTGCCGAGAAAGTTCGATTTTGAGATCATCCCCTACTGCAAGATATGATTTAGATTTGAACCTTGACCATCCTTTAGCATCAATCCTCATGCGACCATCCTTTGTACTTATGGTATATTGAGCAAGTTCATTCACACCAAGTGCAGTCTGTTGCCGGTGCAACTACTCATTCGATTGCTGCTGCACGACCTGGAGAAGATGCAAGTGCAAGTGTTGGTGCAGGTGCCGAAGCCGCTGCTGCTGCCGGAGATGGTGCTCCTTGTAGAGATGTTGCCGGTGTCGGAGCAGGTGCCAGTGTCGATGCCCGATCCCCCGGTAGATCAGCCCTGGATTGTTGAATGACTCCCTCGTTGCTCTAGGAATTCTCTGTTTGCAAACAAGAAGACATACCCAAACAGTTAGATCAACATAGTGAATCATGCGAAACAACATGGAAAGAAAAAAGAACGAAGCACTTGGGCAGCCAATGCTTACCAAGAAGGTGGACATGTCGGTTTTTGTAAGGACTTTGGTATATGAAGTGAGAACTGCAGCCCAGTCTGTTGCCGGTGCAATTACTCATTCGATTGCCGCTGCATGGGCCGGAGCAGATGCAAGTGCAAGTGTTGGTGCATGTGCCGAAGCCGCTGCTGCTGCCGGAGATGGTGCTCCTTGTAGAGATGGTGCCGGTGTCGGAGCAGGTGCCAGTGTTGATGCCCGATCCTCCGGTAGATCAGCCTGATCCGCTGATGCGGTCGGTGCCCAATCCTCAGCTGGATTAGACTGAGCTACTGCCACTGTCAGTGCTAGAGCAACTACCGGTGCTAGATCCGTTGCTGAAGGTGGTACCGATGTGCGAGACAGCGGCGATCATGTCTGGTCTGCTATGATCAGCTTTCTAACTTGACTAGGCTCCATGACCGTGATCCAGTTTTTTTTCTTCATTTCTTTTAAACACGAGAAGGACTAATTATGGTGTTTTTCTTAAACCAAACTGTAGTTCATCATAGGGATTCAGCTTGTACTCAGACAACAGACTGGTCCAATTTTTCTAGTAATATAAGTGATGGATAGTGCCTTCGTTACTGACACGACATAAGAAGTGAAACCTGCAAAAATAGCCATCGTAGAGCAAACCAAACGGTTTATTCTGTGATGAATGTCACATGGCAAAACCTGCATTGTAAAATTGCAGGAAAAAAAGAAAACATGACATTAAATCAATAAGATTTAGATAGTAAATCAAGAAGATTTACTTGATGTGACATGAGTGAATCCTTACCAGGAAATCACTATGTTGAAGTACTAAACAGAAGATTGATCGTCCAACTATGGGTGGCATGCAGGGGCCCCGCCTACTCCCACAAGCAGGACAGTCCAAAGGTCATGACAAATCATATGGACCGAACATCCATGGGACTGGAAATCCTGGTGGGTGCGATAAACCCTGCAATGCATACAGATATTGGAGTGTAACCATAATTGATAAACCGTCCTCACAAAAAAGATGATCTCGATACTTCAAAATATACAGACTGAATTGAGTGGACAGACATTAGCATAGACCGTTCTTAGGACTAACCACACACCAAAAGCGGTAGTACTAATAAACAATACAGGGTTCACAAACACAAATCAAGTACTGAACAATAGTACTTACTACAGACAAGCAAAGTTGCACTAATTAAACTCTGCAGACTATTTCTTGCCACCAACCTACGGGATGAACCCTGCATAACTGACTAGGCCATGGACTTCATGAGATATGTCTACATGCACCATCACCATCTTGTCAACCTTGGAGAACCTAACAGAGTGGTCTTTCCACTCATAAACATGATGATGAAGATAGGCCGCATCAGATTTGTTGGGAAGCTTTACAAGAACCACACCCTTCGTAATCGAAGGCACAGCCAGGAAATTGTTGTGGTCAAGTACAGCCTCGAGAACACGCCTGACAACAATGCTACAAGAAAACACTAGTTCAGGACACGTGGCGACAAGGACACAACAGCTGGATAGTTTAGCAGTAGAACTCATCCTCGGGTCTTCCAGTTCACATGGCATGACTTTGAGAACTTCATCTCCACCGCGGACCTGGTCCCAATTCAAACAGAAACCATATTTTATTACTACCTCCGTTCAGAAATATAAGATGATCTTTGATATTATACTCCATATATGACTACATATACGCACAGAAATGAGTGAACAAAGAGACTAGAACATGCCTTCAAAGGCATGAGAGCAGAGGGATTATTTGCAATATCCATAACACAAGTTACTGAGGCAAATATACCCTCTTCAAAGGTAGCATTGATGTTCATAAAGTACTCCCTCCGTCCCAAAATTCTTGTCTTAGATTTTTCTAGATACGGATGTATCAAGTCATATTTTAGTATTAGATACATCCGTATCTAGACAAATCTAAGACAAGAAATTTGGGACAGAGGGAGTAGTTCAAAGTAATCTATAAGAAATCAGTGTCAACCTCTCGCATGTTTTGGTCAAAAGAGGAATTTAGAACCGTCATTTGGCACACAAAAAACACATGCAAGATCACCCAGAAAGTTGTACTACTAGTACTAGTACTGCGTGTTAGATGAAAAAACATGATCAAGATCGAGAAAAAGATCGTCAAGAAGAGATATTACCTGGACTTGCTTAATGAGGGATCCCAGAGAGGGGGGCTTGGACAGGGCGATGGCTTTGAGCTTGTCTGCGGTAGTCTCGGCGGGGTGCTTGCGCTTCTTCATACCATGAGCCTCGACGGTTTTGGCCAGAGCCATAGAAATCACTTCGGCCGGTGCTCTAGCGTCCATCAAGAAACTGTCAAATAGAAATAAAAGAAAAGAAACCATAACCACAAACCCAAAAGAAGAACAGAGAGGGAGTTATAGGATCAGTCTCGGGGTTGCAAGACCGGGCCTTGGCCAGAATCAACACCATTGATGCGCTCACCTTTCCTTCTTTGGGAGAGAAGAACAATGGCAGAAGCAGGTCGGGGTTTTCTTGAAGAAATGAGGAACAATATGAGGGAGAAGCGAGTTGGGTAGAGAGGAAGCTGAGAGAGAAGAGTGAAATGATGGTTGCTTCATCCGTCCAACTTACTACTGGAAAGGAGGGGGTTTTGTGATTTGACAGCTCATTGGGCATTACTGCGGCGCTTCGATCGAGGTAGTCTACCATCACTCTACTATAGAGTAATTTAGTGCATGGTTGGTGGACCCCGATGCTGGCTGTCCCACACGTCGGCAAAAGTGAGTAATTTAGTGCATGGCTGGAGGAGGATCGACACGGTAGAGCGTGTCCACTATTTTTCTAAAGAAAAAATGATTACAGCAAGCGTTTCCACTCTTACGACAGAGGAGTGCGAAACACGACAGCCACTTGAACATACACAGTGCTCCTACTACTAGGCATCTGCAATGGTTCATACGTCGGTACTATATAATCTTGTTGCTAGTGTAGTAAGATATGATGACAACAAATGATGTTGTGCGCATGTCAACTATGTGAACAGTAATGTAGTAACATAGTATCGCTTTTTCGACTGTCCGATCGAGAATGAACGGCGAGATCAATGTTAACAGAACTAGGTCTATAGTGCACGAAGAGTACGGTGCTACAGTACTCCACGAAACATGAACCATATGAAGCATGAATAGTGTTAGGCAGGGTGTATGAAGGGTGCACGGGATGGGAGCAAAACTTCCCTTCTCGACCCACTTTTGGGTGTTTGGCAGAGTGCATGAACGGTGCATGAGTCCACACTAGTAGTTTAACACAAATACACGAAGAGGAAACAACTATATTGAGATGAGAATGCAACCAAACACACACACACACGCTTTGTGCTATAGTGACTGATATGCACCGTCTGAGTTTGATCCAACGGTCATGTTGCGCCGAGACATGGACATGCCCATGCAGAGGGCGCCTAAACACCACCGAAGTCCCTCTTCTTCTCGAGGCGCACGACGTTGGTGATGCAGGGGGCGAAACGGCTGAAAGGCAATGCAATCTATGGGAAGGCGGTGGGGGCCAGCCGAGGAGTGGGGAATCTTTTGGTTTTCACCATGGTAAAACACAAGGCGACGACTTCTCACATCATGGAGCAGTGGGTTTTACAGGCGGAGTCATCGTGACTAATTGTTGTCGCGCCTGCTCCCGTCAATCAAAAAAAATTAAAAATCATGCCGCACCTGCTCTCGTCAATCAAAAAATTAAAAATCCTGCCGCACCCAAACACCAGAGCAACGCCGGGGTGGATATTTAAATTTACCTGTCGGCAAGTAGATAAAAAAGGGGTGAAAAAACAAATGTGGCGGCAGCCTAGCTAATTGGTCGAACTAGCCCAACTAACTAGCCACCGTGCTTCACTGATGTACTCAGCGGGAAAGGTGGTCTTTCATGATTTGACGACTCATTTACTTGCTTTGGTGAGAACGCGCGGTAGGGCGTCCCACGTCAGGAAGAATATATGCGTGCACCACCCTGGAGGACCCCGAAACTGCGCGGTAGGGTGTGCCATGTCTCGGCACAGAGGAAAAATGTGCGTGTAAAAATATACTGTATCAGGCGTAGTACCTATGGTTCGACCTCGGGACCCAGCCAGTCAGTCGAAAACACCCCACTAGCCACACAGCTTCATCATGCTAACGTGGCACGGAGGATAGGTGTGGTTAGCTCCGTCTCGACCAGCCACAACGTCTCTTGTTCTAGGCGATTCTTCTATTTTCCAAGCTTTTTTTAGTTGTAATAACACCATGGCAAGCTAGCACCGCTCTTCGTGTGTGCCCGTGCAAAGGTTATACGATGGAGAGAAGAGAGAGATCGTAGACCTGGGACCCACCAGTAAGTGAGTCAACGGTCATGCACGTGTTGACGAGGCACTCCCTCTACTCTACTCAATGTAATACTATATAAAATCAAATTATGGGACAAAGCCAACAACCTTTGTTGTTTCAGGCTATCGACTTACGCTTTGTAGTCCAGGTTGCCAGTTCGAATCTTGTCTTTCAGATATGTTAGTTTTAGGTCTAAATTTGATTAATGACAAGTGGGACCCCCGTGTGTTGTTCCGATATTTCAATGTAGGATGGTTTTTTTGAACAAACACTTTGCGCGATTAGACAAGTAACGGCACGAGTTACACGTATTTTGCAAGTTTACGAACAAAAATGACAGCGGCATAGAATATCACATCCACCCCACAGCTTAGATGCTATGGTGATACGAGTTTTACACCGTTGGAAGTGAGATCCAATGGCTTGGGAGTAGTCTTTGTAATTATGTGCAATTTCCAAACTCTCCAAAGGTTTTTTTGCAAATAAAACATTCAGGCCTCATGTGTGTTGTTGTATCTTGGATCCAACGGCTCCCCGTTGCTCATATTAGGTGCTCCCCATAGCTTAATTACCCGCTACGGTGATATGAGCATCTAGGTCGTATGATCAGTGATCAGATGGCACATGCGTAGTACTTGTACTTTACACGCAATTTCCAAACTCTCTCAGCCGTATATTGCAAAAACATTCAAACCTCCTACTGTGGGCCATTAGATCTCCATGAACTCGTATCACCATAGAATCTACGGTGCGGGAGCACCTCATATTCTCTCGTGCGAGAAAACATAAGGTTCTCTCGCAGCTTGGATGATACGGTGATACGAGCTTTAAAGTTATCCTTTCTGATCAATCTATTCAAGAGTCCATAGTAAAACAAAATGAAGCTATTCTTTCCATTTGATCTATCATAGAGTTCGTACTAGAATAACACCTTAAGACACAAATCAACCAAAACCCTAATGTCACCTAGATACTCCAATATCACCTCAAGTATCCGTGGGTATGATTATACAATATGCATCACACAATCTCAGATTCATCTATTCAAACCAACACAAAGTACTTCAAAGAGTGCCCCAAAGTTTCTACCGGAGTGTCAAGACGAAAACGTGTGCCAACCCCTATGCATAGGTTCATGGGCGGAACCCGCAAGTTGATCACCAAAACATACATCAAGTGGATCAATAGAATACCCCATTGTCACCACGGGTATCCCACGCAAGACATACATCAAGTGTTCTCAAATCCTTAAAGACTCAATCCGATAAGATAACTTCAAAGGGAAAACTCAATCCATTACAAGAGAGTAGAGGGGGAGAAACATCATAAGATCCAACTATAATAGCAAAGCTCGCGATACATCAAGATCGTACCACCTCAAGAACATGAGAGAGAGAGAGAGAGAGATCAAACACATAGCTACTGGTACATACCCTCAGCCCCGAGGGTGAACTACTCCCTCCTCGTGATGGAGAGCGCTGGGATGATGAAGATGGCCACCGGAGAGGGATTCCCCCTCTGGCAGGGTGCCAGAACGGGTCTAGATTGGTTTTCGGTGGCTATAGAGGCTTCTGGCGGCGGAACTCCCGATCTATTGTGCTACGCGATGTTTTTAGGGTATATGGGTATATATGGGAGGAAGAAGTACGTTGGTGGATCTCCGGGCTGTCCACGAGGCAGGGGGCGCGCCCAGGGGGTGGGCGCACCCCCCCCCCCCACCCCACCCTCTTGGGCAGCCCGGGACTCTCCTGGTCCATCTCTGATACTCCGTGGGCTTCTTCTGGTCCAAAAATAAGTTCCGTGAAGTTTCATGTCAATTGGACTCCATTTGATTTTCCTTTTCTGCGATACTCTAAAACAAGGAAAAAACATAAACTGGCACTGGCTCTGGGTTAATAGGTAGTCCCAAAAATAATATAAAAGTATATAATAATGCCCATAAACATCCAAAACAGATAATATAATAGCATGGAACAATCAAAAATTATAGATACGTTGGAGACGTATCAGCATCCCCAAGCTTAATTCTTGCTCGCCCTCGAGTAGGTAAATGATAAAAACAGAATTTTTGATGTGGAATGCTACCTAACATATTTCTCTATGTAATTCTTTATTGTGGCAAGAATATTCAGATCCATAAGATTCAAGACAAAAGTTTAATATTGACATAAAAATAATAATACTTCAAGCATACTAACCAAGCAATCATGTCTTCTCAAAATAACATGGCCAAAGAAAGCTATCCCTACAAAATCATATAGTCTGGCTATGCTCCATCTTCACCACACAAAGAATTTAAATCATGCACAACCCCGATGACAAGCCAAGCAATTGTTTCATACTTTTGATGTTATCGAACTTTTTCAATCTTCACGCAATATATGAGCGTGAGCCATGGATATAGCACTATAGGTGGAATAGAATGGTGGTTGTGGAGAAGACAAAAAGGAGGAGATAGTCTCACATCAACTAGGCGTATCAACGGGCTATGGAGATGCCCATCAATAGATATCAATGTGAGTGATTAGGGATTGACATGCAACGGACGCACTAGAGCTATAAGTGTATGAAAGCTCAACAAAAGAAACTAGTGGGTGTGCATCCAACTTGCTTGCTCACGAATACCTAGGGCACTTGAGGAGGCCCATTGTTGGAATATACAAGCCAAGTTCTATAATGAAAATTTCCCACTAGTATATGAAAGTGACAAAACAAGAGACTCTCTATCATGAAGATCATGGTGCTACTTTGAAGCACAAGTGTGGTAAAAGGATAGTAGCATTGCCCCCCCCCCCCTTTTTTTGGGCCTTCCCTTTTTTGGCCTTTCTATTTTTTGGGGACAATTCTCTATTATTGATGATCATCACACTTCTATTTATTTACAACTCAATGATTATAACTCGATACTAGAACAAAGTATGACTCTATATGAATGCCTCCGGCAGTGTACCGGGATGTTCAATGAATCAAGAGTGACATGTATGGAAGAATTATGAACGGTAGCTTTGCCACAAATACGATGTCAACTACATTATCATGCAAAGCAATATGACAATGATGGAGCGTGTCATAATAAATGGAACGGTGGTAAGTTGCATGGCAATATATCTCGGAATGGCTATGGAAATGCCATAATAGGTAGGTATGGTGGCTGTTTTGAGGAAGGTATATGGTGGGTTTATGGTACCGGCGAAAGTTGCGCCGTACTAGAGAGGCTAGCAATGGTGGAAGGGTGAGAGTGCGTATAATCCATGGACTCAACATTAGTCATAAAGAACTCACATACTTATTGCAAAAATCTATTAGTTACCGAAGCAAAGTACTACGTGCATGCCCCTAGGGGGATAGATTGGTAGGAAAATACCATCGCTCGTCCCCGACCGCCACTCATAAGGAAGACAATCAATAAATAATCCATGCTCCGACTTCGTCACATAACGGTTCACCATACGTGCATGCTACGGGAATCATAAACTTCAACACAAGTATTTCTCAAATTCACAACTACCCAACTAGCATGACTCTAATATCACCATCTTCATATCTCAAAACAATCATCAAGTATCAAACTTCTCTTAGTATTCAATGCACTTCATATGGAAGTTTTTATTATATCCCTCTTGGATGCCCATCATATTAGGACTAAATTCATAACCAAAGCAAATTACCATGCTGTTTAGGACTCTCAAAATAATATAAGTGACGCATGAGAGTTCATCTATTTCTATAAAATAAAACCACCACTGTGCTCTAAAAAGATATAAGTGAAGCACTAGAGCAACAACAAACTACTCCGAAAGATATAAGTGAAGATCAATGAGTAGTCGAATAATTATGCAACTATATGAAGACTCTCTAACATTTAAGAATTTCAGATCTTGGTATTTTATTCAAACATCAAGCAAAACAAAATAAAATAAAATGACGCTCCAAGCAAAACACATATCATGTGGTAAATAAAAATATAGCTCCAAGTAAAGTTACCGACGAACGAAGACGAAAGAGGGGATGCCTTCCGGGGCATCCCCAAGCTTAGGCCCTTGGTTGTACTTGAATATTACCTTGGGGTGCCTTGGTCATCCCCAAGCTTAGGATCTTTCCACTCCTTATTCCATAGTCCAGCGAATCTTTACCCAAAACTTGAAAACTTCATAACACAAAACTTAACAGAAAACTCGTGAACTCCGTTAGCGAAAGAAAACAAAACACCACTTCAAGGTACTGTAATGAACTCATTCTTTATTTATATTGGTGTTAAACCTACTTTATTCCAACTTCTCTATGGTTTATAAACTATTTTACTAGCCATAGATTCATCAAAATAAGCAAACAACACACGAAAAACAGAATCTGTCAAAAACAGAACAGTCTGTAGTAATCTGTAACTAACGCAAACTTATGGAACCCCAAAAATTGTAAAATAAATTTATGGACGTGAGGAATTTATCTATTAATCATATTCAAAAATAATTAACTAAATATCACTCTCCAATAAAAAATGGCAGCAATTCTCGTGAGCGCTAAAGTTTCTGTTTTTTACAACATGATCAACAAGACTTTCCCCAAGTCTTCCCAATGGTTCTACTTGGCACAAACACTAATTAAAACATAAAACTACATCTAAACATAGGCTAGATGAATATTTATTACTAAACAGGAACAAAAATCAAGGAACAAAAATAAAGTTGGGTTGCCTCCCAACAAGCGCTATCGTTTGACGCCCCTAGCTAGGCATGATGATTTCAACGATGCTCACATAAAAGATAAGAATTGTAACATAAAGAGAGCATCATGAAGAATATTACTAGCACATTTAAGTCTAACCCTCTTCCTATGCATAGGGATTTTGTGAGCAAACAAATTGTGGGAACAAGAATCAACTTGCATAGGAAGGTAAAACAAGCATAACTTCAAAACTTTAAGCACATAGAGAGGAAACTTGATATTATTGCAATTCCTACAAGCATATATTCCTCCATCATAATAATTTTCATTAGAATAATGAATGAATGCAAAAATATAACCAGCACCTAAAGCATTCTTTTCATGATCTACAAGCATAGAAAATTTACTACTCTCTACATAAGCAAAATTCTTCTCAATCAGAATAGTGGGAGTATCATAAGAGACTCGAATACTATAAATTGTTTCCACATTAAAAGATTAATGTTCAGAAAAAGGGTAATAATAATCATGAAAAGTTTTATAGATATAATCATCACTACTTTTTATAGCATATGTATCATCACAATAATTATCATAAGTAGCAACTTTGTTCTCATCATAATCGATTGAAACCTCTTCCAATATAGTGGAATCATTGCTAAATAAAGTCATGACCTCTCCAAATCCACTTTCATAATTATCACAATGATATTCAGCATCTTCCAAAATAGTGGGATTACTACTTCCTAAAGTTGACACTCTTCCAAACCCACTTTCATCAATATAATCATCATAAGTAGGAGGCATGCTATCATTATAACAAATTTGCATATCAAAACTTGGGAGACTACAAATATCATATTCATTAAACATAGCTTACCCAAGCTTGGGACTAACATTAATTTCAGCAAATATCTCAAAAACATCATCTTCATCAAACATAGCATCCCCAAGCTTGGGCCTTTCCATATCATAAGCATAATCACTTTCATCATCAATAGTATGGATAGCACCAATAGTATAGCAATTATCATATTCTTTCAAGCAAGTGCCAAAAAGATTTTCAAGATCATAAGAAGTATCATTATATTCCCAATCATAATCATCACAACAAGCAATAGGCATAACGAGATCATCATCAAGTGCATCATCTTCCACAATTATATTTTCATGAGGCACAACAGTAATAGGAGCAACATTATTTGGGAGAGATATCTTTTTACCTCTCTTCCTTTTTATTTTATTCTTCTTCACCACATCATGTGTGGGTTCAATCCTATTTTTGGTGCTCCTTATTAATGAGATTGGTTGAATAGAAGGCTCCTCCTCGTTACCTGATTCATCATAAGAAATAATAGGAGGATATTGGGAAGTCTCTTACCTTTCATTAGTATTCTCTTCATCTTCTATTTCTTTTCTTTTCTTTATGTAGTTGGCAATATAAGGATTTTCAATACAATTCACCGCACAATACATATAAATTTCCTCTAGATCAAAACCAAGAAGTTTATCACGGGCAAATACTGGAAGATAGTTAGTTATACATTTCATTTCTTCATAACCCATAAGCAAACTAAGTTCATTATGATGTGCAAGAGAAATCAAGTAATCACAATTTTTGGAAATGATTAGATCATCAAACAATTTGCATCGGATGGTCAAATGACCACGTTCATTGCAAAGTTCACAAGTACGGCCAAGAAAATTTAAATTTTTAGCACAAACATCTAGCCTTTATTGCAACCATTTAGTTTCTAAGTACTTATGCCTCTTGCAAAATCTATCTTTCCTAATTGGTGTGTACTTGCAAACCCAATGCACTCCACAAAAATTGACATGTTTATAGGAGACATTTTCATCATAACTAGTGCAATCATCATTAGTACTATGGATATTCAAGGAGTTCATACTAATAACATTGCAATCATGCTCATCATTCAAAGATTTAGTGCCAAACATCTTAATGCATTCTTCTTCTAACACTTTGGCACAATTTTCCTTTCCATCATACTCACGAAATATATTAAAAAGATGAAGCGTATGAGGCAAACTCAATTACATATTTTTTGTAGTTTTCTTTTATAAACTAAACTAGTGCTAAAACAAGAAACAAAAAGATTCGATTGCAAGATCTAAAGATATACCTTCAAGCACTAACCTCCCTGGCAATGGCGCCAGAAAAGAGCTTGAAGTCTACTACACAACCTTCTTCTTGTAGATGTTGTTGGGCCTCCAAGTGTAGAGGTTTGTAGGACAGTAGAAAATTTCCCTCAAGTGGATGACCTAAGGTTTATCAATCCGTGGGAGGCGCAGGATGAAGATGGTCTCTCTCAAACAATCCTGCAACCAAATAATAAAGAGTCTCTTGTGTCCCCAACACACCCAATACAATGGTAAATTGTATAGGTGCACATGGTCGGCGAAGAGATGGTGATACAAGTGCAATATGGATAGTAGATATAGGTTTTTGTAATCTGAAAATATAAAAACAGCAAGGTAACTAATGATAAAAGTGAGCACAAACGGTACTGCAATGCGTTGAAACAAGGCCTAGGGTTCATACTTTCACTAGTGCAAGTCCTCTCAACAATAATAACATAATTGGATCATATAACTATCCCTCAACATGCAACAAAGAGTCACTCCAAAGTCACTAATAGCGGAGAACAAACGAAGAGATTATGGTACGGTACGAAACCACCTTAAAGTTATCCTTTCTGATCAATCTATTCGAGAGTTTGTAGTAAAACAACATGAAGCTATTCTTTACATTCGATCTATCATAGAGTTCATACTAGAATAACACCTTAAGACACAAATCAACCAAAACCCTAATGTCACCTAGATACTCCAATGTCACCTCAAGTATCCATGGGTATGATTATATGATATGCATCACACAATCTCATATTCATCTATTCAAACCAACACAAAGTACTTCAAAGAGTGCCCCAAAGTTTCTACCGGAGAGTCAAGACGAAAACGTGTGCCAACCCCTATGCATAGGTTCATGGGCGGAACCTGCAAGTTGATCACCAAAACATACATCAAGTGGATCAATAGAATACCCCATTGTCACCACGGGTATCCCATGCAAGACATACATCAAGTGTTCCCAAATCCTTAAAGACTCAATTCGATAAGATAAATTCAAAGGGAAAACTCAATCCATTACAAGAGAGTAGAGGGGGGAGAAACATCATAAAATCCAATTATAATAGCAAAGCTCGCGATACATCAAGATCGTACCACCTCAAGAAAATGAGAGAGAGAGATCAAACACATAGCTACTGGTACATACCCTCAGCCCAGAGGGTGAATGTAACGCCCACAATGCAACTTTCCATACTTATATTCCAACTCTTGCCATTTTCGGCACTAAGTTATGATATTCCTCTTTGTTGGGTTTTGTCTTCGTGTTGTTTTTGTCTTTGTCATGCATCTCATATCATGTCATCATGTGCATCACATTTGCATACGTGTTCGTCTCATGCATCCGAGCATTTTCCCCATTGTCCGTTTTGCATTCTGGCGCTCATATGTCCTCCGGCGTCCCCTTTTGCCTCTTTTCATGTGCGGGTGTTAAACATTTTCGGATTGGACCGAGACTTGCCAAAGCGGCCTTGGTATACTACCGGTAGACCGCCTGTCAAGTTTCGTGCCATTCGGACCTCGTTTGATACTCCAACGGTTAACCGAGGGACCGTAAAGGCCTTGTGTGTGTTGCAGCCCAACACCCCTCCAAAGTGGACCAAAACCCACATAAACCCCCTCCATCATCTCGGTCGTTCGATCATGATCGCATGGCCGAAAACCGTGCTCAATTTGGAACCTCCTAGCTCCTATGTATAAATAGGCATCTCCCCCGAAAATTCCGGATCAAACCCTAGCTCCCTCTCCCCTCCGCACGGCCGGACATGTCCGCCCGCCGCCGGACAGAAATCCCGCCGCCGCCGCCACGTGTCATCCCCGGATTCGCTGAGCCGGGGCGACCACTTCACCGCGTCTCCCCGCCGCCCGGCCCGCCGAGGCCCGTAGCGGGCCCCCATGGGCCCAGTCGCCGCCACGCGCACCCGGCGTGCCCGCGCCGCCCCTCTCCGCCTTCGCCGCCTCGCCGCCAAGCCATCGTCACCGGCCGCCGTGCCACCGCGCCGTCCCTTTGTCCGCGGCTGCCTCTCCCCGCCGACCGGTCGCCGCTCCACCGGCGCCGCCTCCGCGCTGACCCCGCGTCAAGTCCAGCCACCGTTTCCCCTCTACTCCGGCAAGTCCCGACCACCGCAGCCACTGTTCCGGTGAGATCCCGGTGGACCTCGGGAAGCGTGCCCCGGATCCAGATCTGACAGAAACCCTAGGGGGTTGACTTTTGTCCCAGTTTTCCATATTTTTAGCATTTTTCATCATGCCATAACTTTGCATACGTAGCTCCGTTTTGGGCGTGTAGCATGTCAATTTGTTCGTCTAGATGTGCACTTCATTTCATTCCATTGCACCATGTTCATTTGAGTTCATCTTGATGCCCTAAATTGTTGTTGCAAGAGTGCTATGTAATGTTAGTTTTAGATTCTTAGCAGATTATGGTCATTTGTCATTTTTGCCATGTTTAATGTGTGCCTCCTATGAACTTGAGCCCTACATGTGTTTTGTTATATGCCATGCCATCTTTACACGGGTGTATGCCATGTATTTTTGTGATCTTTGTGGTGACTAGCACAAGCATGCAAAGTAGCTCTCGTGATGTTGCTGATTTCAGGGACTTAGAATTCTTCTAAGTCATTTTCCTGATGATATTTTTATGCCATGTATTCATGTTGCTACAGAGTGATACATGCCTCTTTTGAGCATGTTTAGCAAGGATGATTTTGAGATATTGTTATGCTCTATCCATCCATGTCTTTGTTTGCAATTATGGAGTACCCTAGCATGACTCAATCTTGCTCTACTTTAGCTATAAAATGTTCCTGGCAGATTGTTTACATGTTATTCAATTTTGCCAAGGTTGTTGTAGTTGATCCTTGCATGCTATGAAAGTGTTCTTGCCATGGTTAGCTTATTTATCATGTCTACTTGTTGGGTGTATGCTTAGTTTGTCATGCAATGCCTTGTGGTGAGTGCATCGAGCTCGCAAACATGCCTATGTAACTTTGTTTTGCCATGTTCCAGTTTTCTGCTAAGTCTAAATCTGTTAACGAAACTTGCTATGTTCACATGGTTGCCATTGTATTTTCTGGTCCTTTTTGGCTTATGGTCAGTAAAGGACTTTTGTTATATGCTTTGTGTAGTTTCATGCCATGCCTTGCTTTGCCATGATATGTTCCTGTAGCATGTTGTTATCTTGCTCTAAACATTGCTTCCCGATGTTAAATCCTGTCATGTTGTTATTTTCACTAAGTCTGTGAACCTGATATCTTTTGCACTTTTGCCATGCTTGTTTGAACCTGCTATTGTGTGATTTAGCCGTAGCTCAGTGTTCATATTTTCTCAAGCTTCTTGAGTGGATCACTGACATGTGATTTGTTGCTATGTTAGAGTGCAGTAGCTTATTTCTCTTGATGCATTTAGATGGCCTCGTGTTGTTAATCGCAGCTTTGCGCCATTATTGTTTTGCTTGCCATTTGCAAACCGTGCATCCGATTCCGGTGATCTCTATATCGATTTTGACCGAAATCAACTCATCTTTCCAGCGGCACTCTTGGTTTTCCAAGTTGAGGCCTGGTTCAATCTTTCCTTTCCAAAGCACGCATATGCATTGCATATCGCATCCCGCATATCATGCCATGTTTTGCATCATGTTGTTTGCGCATTGCACCATGGTTGATTGTGTTTCCCTTTTCTTGTGTTCTTGCCTTGGGTAGAGCTGGGAGACGAGTACGTGATCGAGGAACCCGTTGAGTACGCTTACGAGGATCAAGCTTACGCCAACTCAGAGAACTTTGCAGGCAAGATGACCATACCCTCGAACTCACTTCTATCTTTGCTTGCTAGATGCTCGCTCTATTGCTATGCCTATGCTACGATACCTACCACTTGCTTATCATGCCTCCCATATTGCCATGTCAAACCTCTAACCCACCTTGTCCTAGCAAACCGTTGTTTGGCTATGTTACCGCTTTGTTCAGCCCCTCTTATAGCGTTGCTAGATGCAGGTGAAGATTGGAGTTTATTCCTTGTTGGAACATGTTTATTGTTGGGATATCATTGTTATATCTTGTCTACTTTAATGCATCTATATACTTGGTAAAGGGTGGAAGGCTCGGCCTTATTCCTGGTGTTTTGTTCCACTCTTGCCACCCTAGTTTCCATCATACCGGTGTTATGTTCCTTGATTTTGCGTTCCTTACACGGTTGGGTTATAATGGGAACCCCTTGACAGTTCGCCTTGAATAAAACTCCTCCAGCAAGGCCCAACCTTGGTTTTACCATTTTCCACCCAGCCTTTTCCCTTGGGTTTCGCGGACTCAAGGGTCATCTTTATTTTAAACCCCCGGGCCAGTGCTCCTCTGAGTGTTGGTCCAAAACAGAGCCACTTGCAGCGCCACCTCGAGGAAACTTGAGGGTTGGTTTTAGTTGTACGTAGTGTTCATCTGGTGTGCCCTGAGAACGAGATATGTGCAGCTCCTATCGGGATTTGTTGGCACATTCGGGCGGCTTTGCTGGTTTAGTTTTACCATTGTCGAGATGTCTTGTAACCGGGATTCCGAGTCTGATCGGGTTGTCTTGGGAGAAGGAATATCCTTCGTTGACCGTGAGAGCTTGTGATGGGCTAAGTTGGGACACCCCTGCAGGGTTTTGAACTTTTGAAAGCCGTGCCCGCGGTTATGGGCAGATGGGAATTTGTTAATGTCCGATTGTAGAAAACCTGAAACTAAACTTAATTAAAATGAATCAACAGCATGTGTAGCCGTGATGGTCTCTTTTCGGTGGAGTCCGGGAAGAGAACACGGTCTCGGGTTATGCTTGAACGTAAGTTGTTCTAGGATCACTTCTTGATCATAGATTCTCGAACGTGCTTTGCCTTCTCTTCTCGCTCTCTTTTGCGTATGTTAGCCACCACATATGCTAGTGCTTGCTGCAGCTCCACCTCATACCTTTTGCCTACCCATAAGCTTAAATAGTCTTGATCGCGAGGGTGTGAGATTGCTGAGTCCCCGTGACTCACAGATTCATTCCAAAACCAGATGTAGGGACCGATGATACTGCTCCAGGAGATGCGACTGAGATCAAGTGGGAGTTCGATGAGGACTCAGGACGATACTACGTTTCCTTTCCAGATGATCAGTAGTGGGCCTAGTTGGGGCGATCGGAGACACTATGCATTTGGGGTTGTCTTTATTTTGGTTCCGTAGTCGGACCTTGATTGTATCTGGATGATTGTAATGCTATCTTTATGCTATTGTGTGACGTGGCGATTGTAAGCCAACTATGTACCTATTTGCTTATTCAGTACATGGCATGTGTAAAGATTACCCCTCTTGCGACATTGTCTACAATGCGGCTATGCCTCTAAGTCATGCTCCGACACGTGGGAGATATAGCCGCATCATGGGCGTTACAATGAACTACTCCCTCCTCGTCATGGAGAGCGTCGGGATGGTGAAGATGGCCACCGGAGAGGGATTCCCCCTCCGGCAGGGTGCCAGAACGGGTCTAGATTGGTTTTCGGTGGCTACGGAGGCTTCTGGCGGCGGAACTCCCGATCTATTGTGCTCCGCGGTGTTTTTAGGGTATATGGGTATATATGGGAGGAAGAAGTACGTCGGTGGATCTCCGAGCTGTCCACGAGGTAGGGGCACACCTAGGGGGGTGGGCGCGCCCCCACCCTTGTGGGAAGCCCGGGACTCTCCTGATCCATCTCTGATAATCCGTGGGCCTCTTCTGGTCCAAAAATAAGTTCCGTGAAGTTTCAGGTCAATTGGACTCCGTTTGATTTTCCTTTTCTGCGATACTCTAAAACAAGGAAAAAACATAAACTGGCACTGGGCTCTGGGTTAATAGGTTAGTCCCAAAAATAATATAAAAGTGTATAATAAATCCCATAAACATCCAAAATAGATAATATAATAGCATGGAACAATCAAAAACTATAGATACGTTGGAGACGTATCACTGGGTATCATCCCCTTAAAGGTGGTGTTACTAGGCTTAATTCTTGACGGGTCAATACCCATTTTATGGACAGTGTCTTGATAGATCAGGTTAAGACTGCTGCCGCCGTCCATAAGGACTTGGGTGAGATGGTAGCCATTAATGATTGGATCGAGGACCAGGGCTGCCGAACCTCCATGGCGGATACTGGTCGGGTGACCCCTGCGATCGAAGGTGATTGGACAAGATGACCATGGGTTAAATTTTGGGGCGACAGGCTCTACGGTGTAGACATCCTTAGTGCGCGTTTGTGCTCCCTCTTGGGGATATGCGTGACATATATCATAGTCACTGTTTTCACCTCAGGGGGGAATTTCTTCTGTCCCACATGTGTTCAGTGGGCGAGGCTCATCATCGTCCTCACTTGGAGGCCCTTTTCCCTTGTGTTCTGTATTTAACTTACCGGCCTGTTTAAAGAGGGGGAAGGAAATTACATATCCGAACACCAATCTTGCCATCCATGCATAGGAGAGTCCTATCCGGACATGGGGGATGGTCTTCTGCCTTGTATCTTCATGACTCATCAGTCCGGCCCATATCACATAGACCGGACACTCGAGGACCCCCTAATCCAGGACTCCCTCAACCATCACCACGATGTCGTGTTGCCGGAATGCATCCTCTACTTCGCCGTCTTGCTGGAGCAAGAAGGCGAGGACGTCACCGAGCTGAACGTGGGCTGAACGCGGATGTGTCGTACGTTCGGTACTCGATCAGTTGGAGCGCGGACAAGTTCGACTACATCAACCGTGTTAAGAAACGCTTCCGCTTACGGTCTACGAGGGTACGTAGACACACTCTCCCCTCTCGTTGCTATGCATCTCCTTGATAGATCTTGCATGGGCGTAGATTTTTTTTCCATGCAATGTTTCCCAACTGTTGGGGAACGTAGTATTTCAAAATTTTGCCTACGATCACGCAAGATCTATCTAGGAGAAGCATAACAATAAGCGGGGAGAGTGTGTCCACGTACCCTCGTAGACCGAAAGCAGAAGCGTTAAGTAACGCGGTTGATGTAGTCGAACGTCTTCGCGATCCAACCGATCAAGTACCGAACGCACGGCACCTCCGTGATCTGCATACGTTCAGTTCGGTGACGTCCCTTGAACTCTAGATCCAGCTAAGGCTGAGGGAGAGTTTCGTTAGCACGACGGCATGTTGACGGTGATGATGAAGTTACCGACGCAGGGCTTCACCTAAGCACTACGACAATATGACCGAGGTGGAAATCTGTGGAGGCGGGCACCGCACACGGCTAAGAGATTAACTTGTGTGTATATGGGGTGCCCCCTTCCCCCATATATAAAGGAGTGGAGGAGGGGGCCGGCCGGCCTCCTATGGCGCACCCCAAGGGGGGAATCCTACTCCCACTAGGAGTAGATTCCCCCTTTCCTAGTCCAACTAGGAGGGGGAAGGAAGGGAAGAGGGAGAAAAAGGAAAGGGGGGCCGGGCCCCCTCCCAATTCGGATTGGTCTTAGGGGGCGCGCCCCACCTCTTTGCCGCCTTCTTCAGATTAGTTCGGGCATTTTCCAGAGTACAGGGGGGTTAACGGAACCCCCCCGGGGGGGCTTAATGGGCCTACATGTTCCTTAATGCATCATCCCACAACTAACTCATTAGTCACATTGCTTTCCAGGCTTATAGTGATGTGCATTACCGAGAGGGCCCAGAGATACCTCTTTGATACATGGAGTGACAACTCGATCTATGCCAACTCAACAAGCACCATCGGAGACACTTGTAGAGCATCTTTATAATCACCCAGTTACGTTGTGACGTTTGATAGCACACAAGGTGTTCCTCCGGTATTCGGGAGTTGCATAATCTCATAGTCATAGGAACATGTATAAGTCATGAAGAAAGCAATAGCAATAAACTAAACGATCATAGTGCTAAGCTAATGGATGGGTCTTGTCCATCACATCATTCTCTAATGATGTGATCCCATTCATCAAATGACAACATATGTCTATGGCTAGGAAACTTAACCATCTTTGATAAACGAGCTAGTCAAGTAGAGGCATACTAGGGACACTCTGTTGTCTATGTATTCACACATGTACTAAGTTTCCAGTTAATACAATTGTAGCATGAATAATAAACATTTATCGTGACATAAGTAAATATAAATAACAACTTTATTATTGCCTCTAGGGCATATTTCCTTCAGTCTCCCACTTGCACTAGAGCCAATAATCTAGTTCACATCGTCATGTGAATTAACACCAATATTTCACATCTTTATGTGATTAGTTCACATCTCTATGTGACCAATACCCAAAGGGTTTACTAGAGTCAATAATCTAGTTCACATCGCTATGTGATTAACACCCAAAGAGTTATCATGTTTTGCTTGTGAGAGAAGTTTAGTCAACGGGTCTGCCACATTCAGAGCCGTATGTATTTTGCAAATTTTCTATGTCTACAATGCTCTGCATGGAGCTACTCTAGCTAATTGCTCCCACTTTAAATATGTATCCAGATTGAGACTCAGAGTCATCCGGATCGGTGTAAAAGCTTGCATCGACGTAACTCTTTACGACGAACTCTTTATTACCTCCATAACCAAGAAATATTTCCTTATTCCGCTAAGGATAACTTTGACCGTTGTCCATTGATGCACTCCTGGATCACTATTGTACCCTCTTGCCAAACTCATGGTGAGGTACACAATAGGTCTGGTACACAGCATAGCATACTTTATAGAACCTATAATTGAGCCATAGGGAATTGATGACCCACAAGTATAGGGGATCTATCATAGTCCTTTCGATAAGTAAGTGTGTCGAACCCAACGAGGAGCGGAAGGAAATGACAAGCGGTTTTCAGTAAGGTATTCTCTACAAGCACTGAAATTATCGGTAACAGATAGTTTTGTGATAAGGTAATTTGTAACGGGTAACAAGTAACAAAAGTAAACAAGGTGCATCAAGGTGGCCCAATCCTTTTTCTAGCAAAGGACAATCTTGGAAAAACTCTTATATAAAGGAAAGCGCTCCCGAGGACACATGGGAATTATCGTCAAGCTAGTTTTCATCACGCTCATATGATTCGCGTTCGTTACTTTGATAATTTGATATGTGGGTGGACCGGTGCTTGGGTACTGCCCTTCCTTGGACAAGCATCCCACTTATGATTAACCCCTCTTGCAAGCATCTGCAACTACAAAAGAAGTATTAAGGTAAACCTAACCATAGCATGAAACATATGGATCGAAATCAGCCCCTTACGAAGCAACGCATAAACTAGAGTTTAAGCTTCTGTCACTCTAGCAACCCATCATCTACTTATTACTTCCCAATGCCTTCCCCTAGGCCCAAATAATGGTGAAGTGTCATGTAGTCGACGTTCACATGACACCACTAGACGAGAGACAACATACATCTCATCAAAATAACGAACGGATACCAAATTAACATGACTACTTATAGCAAGACTTCTCCCATGTCCTCAGGAACAAACATAGCTACTCACAAATCATATTCATGTTCATAATCAGAGGGGTATTAATATTCATAAAGGATCTGAACATATGATCTTCCACAAAATAAACCAACTAGCATCAACTACAAGGACTAATCAACACTACTAGCAACCCATAGGTACCAATCTGAGGTTTTGAGACAAAGATTGGATACAAGAGATGAACTAGGGTTTGAGATGAGATGATGTTGGTGAAGATGCTGATGGAGATTGACCCCCTCCTGATGAGAGGATCGATGGTGATAATTTCCCCCTCCCGGAGGGATGTTTCCTCGGTAGAACAGCTCCGGCGGAGCCCTAGATTGGTTCTGCCAAGGTTCCGCCTCGAGACGGCGGCGCTTCGTCCCGAAAGCTTTCTTCTGATTTTTTTCAGGGAGAAAGACTTCATATAGAAAAAGATGGGCACTGAAGGCCTGCCAGGGGGCCCACGAGACAGGGGGGCGCGCCCAGGGGGGTAGGGCGCACCCCCACCCTCGTGGATGGTGGGTGGCTCCCCTCTGGTGCTTTCTTCTCCCAATATTTTTTATATATTCCAAAATAGACTTCCGTGGAGTTTCAGGACTTTTGGAGTTGTGCAGAATAGGTCTCTAATATTTGCTCCTTTTCTAACCCAAAATTCCAGCTGCCGGCATTCTCCCTCTTCGTGCAAACCTTGTAAAATAAGAGAGAATAGGCATAAGTATTGTGACATAATGTGTAATAATAGCCCATAATGCAATAAATATCGATATAAAAGCATGATGCAAAATGGACGTGTCAACTCCCCCAAGCTTAGACCTCGCTTGTCCTCAAGCAGAAGCCGATAACGAAAAATATGTCCACATGTTTAGATATAGAGGTGTCGATAAAATAAAATATGGACATGAGGGCATCATGATCATTCTTATAACAACAACATATATATATATATATGTGTGTGTGTGTATATATTGTCATATGATTTCTTATGCTAAAGTAACAATTTATTCACAATGTCAAGTATGAATCGGGAACTTCATTGAAAACTAACAAACTATAATCTCGGTCATTGAAGCAATTGCAATTTATCATAACATCGGAAAGAGTCAATATAAGAGCTTTTCAGCAAGTCCACATACTCAACTATCATTTAGTCTTTCACAATTGCTAACACTCACGCAATACTTATGAGTATGGAGTTTTAATCGGACACAGAGATAGATAAGGGCTTATAGTGTTGCTTCCCAACCTCTTACCTCAAGGGTAATGTCAACAATAATAGTTTATGATAACTCACATCCAATTGGATATATCTTACAAAAGGATAAAGTATAAAAAGGAAAGGTGAAGATCACCGTGACTCTTGCATAAGACATAAGACAAAAATAAAAGATAGGCCCTTCGCAGAGGGAAGCAGAGGTTGTCATGTGCTTTTATGGTTGGATGCACAAAATCTTAATGCGAAAGAACGTCACTTTATATTGCCACTTGTGATAGGGACCTTTATTATGCAGTCTGTTGCTTTTATTGCTTCCATATCACAAGATCGTATAAAGCTTATTTTCTCCACACTAATAGATTATACATATTTAGAGAGCAATTTTTATTGCATGCAACAGTGAAAACTTACTTGAAGGATCGTACTCAATCCATAGGTAGATATGGTGGACTCTCATGACAAAACTGGGTTTAAGGATATTTGGAAGCACAAGTAGTATCTCTACTTGGTGCAAAGAATTTGGCTAGCATGAGGGGGAAAGGCAAGCCCAACATGTTGGATGATCCATGACAATATACTTTATTTCGGATATAAGGAAACATAACCCATTACGTTGTCTTCCTTGTCCAACATCAACTTTTTAGCATCTCATATTTTAATGAGCGCTCACAATCATAAAAGATGTCCAAGATAGTATATTTATATGTGAGAACCTCTCTTTCTTTATTACTTCCTATTAATTGCAATGATGACCAAAACTATGTTTGTCAACTCTCAACAACTTTTATTCATCATACTCTTATATGTGAAGTCATTACTCTCCATAAGATAAATATGATCTCTTTATTTCTTTTTATTCTTTCTCTTTTTTCTCAAGATCATAGCAAGATAACCAAGCCCTTGACTCAAAACTAATCTTTATTATATATATAGCTCACGGACTCGATTACATAGAAGGATCATAAAGCAAAACTCAAAACTAGATCATACTAAACTTTATTCTAGTAGATCAAGATATTACCAAAAGGATCGAACTAAGAAAAACGGTAAAGATAGGAGTGTGATGGTGATACGATACCGGAGCACCTCCCCCAAGCTTGGTAGTTGCCAAGGGGAGTGCCCATACCCATGTATTTATGTCTCTTTCTTCGGAGGTGGTGATGTGATATTCTTAGCGATGATGCCCCTTAGGATATGATTCTCTTCCTCGAGCTAATTGACTTGCTTCTTGAGATCCATTATTTCCTTACAGAGCTTACCCATGACGGCTAAAGCTCCTTTCACCCATGGATGTTGCATAGCTGCGGGAGAACACGTAACACTCTTTTTCATATTTTCATAAGAAAGAAATTTAACATTGGGAGGGATGACCGAGTTTAGAATTGCTGAGCTCTGAAGTTCCTCCATCGTGAATCTGGCTTGGAGTCGAGAGGTAACTTATTGATCCTCCTCCATGGCATCTATCCTTTTTAAGTCGGCCGCCATCTCTTCCTCCGTCGATGGCCCAAAGTGGTTAGCATCACTGTTGGCTCCTAGCCCCGGTATCGGATGAGACACCCGACTCTCCCCGAATGACTCTTGAGAAGACATCTTGCTCTAGATCTGCTGCAGAAATAGCTCAAAACAAAAAAAGAGGATATTTGCGTGGTACAGTGGTCAAAACCTTCGGGAGATTATATAATGAATTTTTACCGACCAAAATAAGTATCATGCAATTAAACGGAGTCCGGAGGACACACGAGGTGCCCACGAGGCAGAGGGCGCGCCGAGGGGGTAGGGCGCGCCCTCCACCCTCGTCGATGCCTCGTGTCCTTTTCGGAATACTTCTTAATTTCCTATTTTCTTAAATATTCCAAAACAGAGAAAAATTGCTATTAGAACTGTTTTGGAGTCGGTTTACTTACTGTACCACATACCTCTTCCTTTTTGGAGGCTGGAACATTCTGGAAGGTGTCCCTTATATACTCCTTCGAGGTTATGGTTTCAATAAGATTAGTTTCAACATTTATAGGATTACCTGAGATATAATGTTTGATTCTTTGACCATTCACCACCGTCGGATTTGTGCCTTCGAAGTTGTTGATTTTCATGGCACCGGAACGATAGACCTCCTCGATAATGTAAGGACCTTCCCATTTATAGAGGAGTTTTCCTGCAAAAAATCTTAAACAAGAGTTGTATAACAATACATAATCACCTACATTAAACTCATGTTTTTGTATCCTTTTGTCATGCCATCTTTTAACTTTTTCTTTAAACAATTTGGCATTTTCATAGGCCTGGGTTCTCCACTCATCAAGTGAGCTAATGTCAAATAGTCTCTTCTCACCGGCAAGTTTGAAATCATAATTGAGCTCTTTAATGGCCCAATATGCTTTATGTTCTAGTTCGAGAGGTAAGTGACATGCTTTTCCATAAACCATCTTATGCGGAGACATACCCATAGGATTTTTATATGCAGTTCTATAGGCCCATAATGCATCATCAAGTTTCTTGGACCAATTCTTTCTAGATCTATTAAAAGTCTTTTGCAAAATTAATTTAAGCTCTCTATTGCTCAGTTCTACTTGACCACTAGACTGTGGGTGAGGGAGTCCTGGATTAGGGGGTCTCCGGACAGCCGGACTATATCCTTTGGCCGGACTATTGGACTATGAAGATACAAGATTGAAGACTTCGTCTCGTGTCCGGATGGGACTCTCCTTGGCATGGAAGGCAAGCTAGGAAATACGGATATGAAGATTTCCTCCCTTGTAACTGACTCTCTGTAACCCTAGCCCCCTCCGGTGTCTATATAAACCGGAGGGTTTAGTCCGTAGGACGACATACAATCATACCATAGGCTAGCTTCTAGGGTTTAGCCTCTACGATCTCGTGGTAGATCAACTCTTGTAATACTCATATCATCAAGAACAATCAAGCAGGACATAGGGTATTACCTCCATCAAGAGGGCCCGAACCTGGGTAAACATCGTGTCCCCTGCTTCCTGTTACCATCTGCCTTTGACACACAGTTCGGGACCCCCTACCCGAGATCTGTCGGTTTTGACACCGACATTGGTGCTTTTATTGAGAGTTCCACTGTGTCGTCACCATAAGGCTTGATCGCTCCTTCGATCATCGATAGCGATGTGGTCTAGGGTGAGGTTTTCCTCCCCGGACATATCTTTGTATTCGGCGGCTTCACACTGCGGGCCAATTCGCTTGGCCATCTGGAGCAGGTCAAGAGCTACGCCCTTGGCCATTAGGTCAGATTTGGAAACTTAAACTACACTATCGACATCTACGAAGACTTGATCTTCGACGGATTCAAGCCCATGTCAGGTGTGCCGCGCAGTCACGACGAGCATGACGTAACTCTGCTGTCGGACGGTGTTCGGGAGATCGCATCTGCAACTCCTCCGGCCTTTAATCCGGAGCAAATTGCGCCATCCCAAGACGGAGGGATAGACCCCGCCATGGAGGCTGCACTCTCAGTGGCGATGGAGCCGGATACTGACTTCACCCCTTATGAGAGCCGTGTCGCCGAACCACTGTATTCGTCTCTGGCCATGGACTCCGAGCCGCCTGCATCCGTGCCCATAGAATCCGACTGGGCGCCGATCATGGAGTTCACCTCCACGGATATCTGTCAGCATTCGCCTTTCGGCGATGTGCTAAATTCATTAAAGTCTCTCTCCTTGTCAGGAGAACCTTGGCCGAACTATGTCCGGCTAGAATGGGATACGGACGATGAAGAAATTTGCTGCCCGCCCACCACCCACTTAGTAGCCACTGTCGACGACTTAACCGACATGCTCAACTTCGACTCCGAAGACATCGACGGCATGGATGAAGATGCAGGAGACGGACAGGATCCAGCGCCCACAGGGCGCCGGACAGCCACTTCATCACATGACATATACATGGTGGATACACCCAAAGAAGGCAATGGAGAAGATACAGCGGAGGATGGCCCCTCCAAGAAGCAACCCAAGCGCCGACGTCAGCGGCGCCGCTCTAAGTCCCGCCATAATAAAAATAGCGATAACATCGCAAGAGAAAATAACACTCCAGTCGACTCCAGAGGAAATGACGACCACATCGCCCCGGCGGCAGAGCACGATGAAGCTGCAAGCGGTGAACATAGTACGGACCCGACGTCCGAACACGGCGATGCCGAGGATAACCCTCATCAAACCCCATCTGGGGAGGAAAACAGTCCGGACGAAGATGCACACATCATCCCGAAAACGCACTTGGAGCAAGAGAACCTCTGCAGAAGGCTTATTGCCACAGCGAGGAGTCTGAAGAAGCAGAAGCAAAGGCTTAAGGCCGCACAAAACACGCTCAACAGCAGGTGGAACAAAGTGCTCGATAGAGAAGCAAAGTATGGTGGAAGTTACCACACAAAGAGCTATCCAAAGCGCAAGCTGTTACCCGAATTCGACGACGAGGCCTTAGAGCCCACACAGCCAAATAATGAAACGGCCAACCGGCCGGATCCACCACCTTGTGACCGTGATAGAGCGGATAACAAATACGCACATAAGTCAACGCACAATGTACGTGAGGACTTGCGCCAACAATCCAGTGCGACCAAATCCATCTATGGATCTAGGAAGCGTGCTCCGGCACAAAATCAAAACCAAATACCACAACCATCCGAACGCCATGGTACATCCAAGTACAGGGGTGCCGCACATCCCCTATGTTTCACCGATGAGGTGCTGGACCACGAATTCCTAGAAGGATTCAAACCAGTGAACATAGAAGCGTACGATGGGACCACAGACCCTAGGGTCTAGATTGAGGACTTTATCCTCTATATCCATATGGCTCGCGGAGACGATATCCATGCCATTAAATACTTGCCCCTCAAGCTTAAAGGACCAGCTCGGCACTGGCTGAAAAGCCTCCCCGAAAACTCAATTGGAAGTTAGGAGGAGCTCGAGGACGCTTTTCGGGCTAATTTTCAAGGGACCTACGTCCGACCTCCGGATGCAGACGATTTAAGTCATATAATTCAATAGTCCAGAGAGTCCGCCCGAAAGCTTTGGAATAGGTTTCTCACCGAGAACAACCAAATAATTGACTGTCCGGACACCGAAGCCTTAGCAGCTTTCAAACACAGCATCCGAGGCTCGCCAGACACCTCGGCCAAGAAAAACCGAGAACAATGACAGCTCTAACAAGTCTCATGACCCGCTTTTGCGCGGGCGAAGACAGCTGGTTAGCCTGCAGCAGCACCAGCGACCCAAGCACATCCGAAGTCAGGGATGGCAATGGAAAACCACGACTCAGTAAAATCAAGCATCGAAATAAAGAGGATAGCCCAGATAATACGGCGGTAAACTCCGGATATATGGGCTCTCGGCCAGGTCAGCGGAAAAAGCCTTTCAAAGGCAGCAGAGACGGACCGTCTGGCCTAAACAAGATTCTTGACAAACTATGTCAGATTCATGGCACCCCCAATAAACCTGCAAATCACACCCACAGAGAATGATGGGTCTTCAAGCAGGCCAGTAAGCTAAACGCCGAACACAAGGGGGGGAGATACCAAGCGAAGACGAGGACGAACCTCGCCAGCAAAGCACTAGAGGACAGAAAAAATTCCCACCAGAGGTTAAAACAGTCAACATGATCCATGTGACGAAGAGGAAAAGCAAACATGCACTCCGAGACACACGCGCCATAGAGCCCGTCACCCCTAGGTTCAACCCCTGGTTGGCCTTCCCGATCACTTTTGATCGCGGGGATCACGCGACAAGCATCCGGCACAAAGGATTGGTTGCCTTGGTGTTAGACCCAATAATAAACGGATACCATCTCACACGAGTCCTCATGGACGGCGGTAGTGGTCTAAACCTGATATATCAGGACACAGTCCGCAAAATGGGAATAGACCCATAAAAAATAAGCCATCGTACTACTACCTTCAAGGGAGTAATACCAGGCCTAGAGGCCCGCTGCACGGGCTCTCTATTACTAGAGGTTGTATTCGGTTCTTCCGACAACTTCCGAAGCAAAAGGTTAAATTTCTACATCGCTCCATTCCGAAGTGGCAATCAGGCACTACTCGGAAGAGCGGCTTTCGCTCGTTTTAATGCAATCCGGCATTACGCTTCTCTCAAGCTTAAGATGCCCAGTCCACATGGCACCATCACAGTTAGCGGAAATACTGAGCGCGCTCTACGCGCGAAAGAATGTGCGGCGGCTTTAGCCGCCGAGCACTAGACGGCCTCACCAACCAGAAAAAATGACAGGTCGTCAAGACCACGGACACGGTTAGACGAGTCCGGTGCACCACTACATATACATGAGATTGGTTTGATAATCAAGCCCTCCTAGACGATACCAAGGGCTTCCCGCGTGTAATCAGGGCTAGTCCGGCTCAACTTTACTTATCTTAAATTTTAATGGTTTATTGACAATAACCAATTTTCTGGCACGGCAACTTTCACCTAAGTTATTCTCTTTTACAGATGACAATTGTGCTACACCCATCCAGGACACGCCAAAACAGAGACACAGGTGCAGACGTGCAGCAGGGACCCGCTCAAAGGTTTCTTTTTAGATTAAGACCCTGCGTCAACCTTTTTTACAGTCTCTTGTTGCCCACATCCTCCGGATACTCAATACAACCGAGAAGGATGCCGACGTATTGGCATGTGGCCACGTCAGGATATTGCACGTACCTGGACACCCGGGGTTTATTATTAAGGGCATTGTTCAGCCCGGGATATGTAATAAAGACCGAATACCTTAGGGAGTGTTCGGCGTCGCAAGTTTGGCCTTATATGCATCAGCTCTGAATCATGTCTTTGGTCAAATGTTGGGTTTGCCTGCCTCCCGTGTTTTGGTACCTTACGTTCCACTATATCGGCTAAGGTAGCACTGGGAGAACTACTGCGATTGTGCCCTGGTTCATCCGGATGAGCACCTCAGTAGAGAAAGCCAAAAACTGGCTGTCATGATATAGCGCGAGACTGGTCAACCACTCAATGACCAAGCGGAATCTTCGGGATTCCTCCGCATTAACGAAGGGCCGTTTCTTGGTCATGTACTTATGCGCCCCGTATTCGGACGAGCGCAGAAGTACCAGGGGCTATATAGTAGCCCCACCGTCAAACTCCTATGGCTAAGTGAAAGTGTTAGAGCAATATAGTCCGATTTCCTCGTTTGTTGTGCTACCACCTCCTTAATGGACCAAGACATTGGATCAAGTGTGAATATGCGTTTTTTGCGAACACCCCCGCATTATATGCGTGGGGGCGGAAGCCGATGACTGCAAACTTTCAGGTTATATACATATATACATAAACGGCCGCACAGGAGGCATCATAATACTTTCAGGCAAAAGTATAAACACAGCCTTCATAACTCAATAAAACATTGTTTTTACAATGGGAGTACATGTCACTAGAACATAATACTCTTCGAGCATTGAGCCTCTATCGAACGAGCGCCTTCAAGAACTTCTTCAAAGTAGTGCTTGGCAGCCACTCGGTCCACGGCCGAACCCTGTGTTGCAACAGTGGTGGCCTCCATCTCTGCCCAGTATGTCTTGACACGGGAAAAGGCCATCCGCGCACCCTCAATGCACGCCGACCTCTTCATAGCATCAATGTGTGGCACAACACCAAGGAATTGTTGCACCAAACTAAAGTAACTATTCGTCCTTGGCCCTCCCGGCCACAGATGATCCACAACAGACCTCATGGCGAGTCCGGACAACCTATGGAGCTCGGCCCACTTGGCCATTTCCTCATTCAGCAGCAGCAGATGCACTGGAGCATGGAACTGTGACCAAAACAGCTTTTCCACTTCGCGATCTCCTTGATCCTTGAAGTACTCGGCCGCATCAGCAACACTTGCCGCCAAATCCACGTAGGCGTCTGCAGAACTCCATAGTTGATCAAGAGAAGCATACTTCGGATCTCCGAACTTAGTCCGCGACAAGAAGGGCTTCCCAGCCACGATATCCGCAGCTTGATGCAGCTCCTCCTTCGTCGCTCTGATTTTAGAGCGGGCTTCCTTGGCTACTACCATGGCCTTCTCTAGGTCCGTCGCCCTCGCTCGGCTTTCTTCTTCAAGAAGCTGGTAATGGTCAGCGGCATCTTTCAACTCAATGGCCATCTGGGCTATCCTTTCCTTGCTCTGGCGATGCGCGGACTGTTCGGCCCGCAGCTCTTCGACCGCCCTTAGAGCAGCCGCATCGCTATTCCTTGCTTGTTCCTTGGCCCGGGCAAGCTCTGCCCGAAGGGTCTCCACGGTGGCAGCTCCATCTGCAGTCACAACATATTAAAGATATTGTCATCCTGCTCCTCTTACTATGCGTTGATCACCGGAGAAATCACTTACCCTGTGCCTAGTCAAGCTGCTTGTTGATAAGCATGATGTCGGCATCTGCCGCATCAAGTTGCCACTTTAGCTCGGCAAACCCATCAGTCCGGCTAGCCACCGGAGCTTCAGCCACCTGCACATAAAGGTGATCTGGTTAGTGGTTACTACCTGGGACTATGATCCTCTGTTTGTCGCTGTTTTCGACGACAACCAGAGTCTCAGGGGCTACTATCTGCATAGGGCACACCTAACATGTGTGGTACTGTCAAAAACATACACTATGTCACGTACCTCAAAGCCTTTCGGCAGACTCATAAAAGCTTCATGCAATCCGCTTTCAGCGGATGAAATCCTTTCAACTACCATACTCATTAGCGTACGATGCGCTTCTGAGATGACCGCTTGCTCCAGAAGATCCTTCAGTGCGTCCGACCGCACACTATACGGTTCCGGACTCTTTCTGTTGCTCTAATTCGGAGTCAAATATTGAGGACTCCGGGTGGCCAAGGGATTACCCCTGGCCTTGGTGGATTAGGAGAAACCCTCCACGACGACACTTCAGGGTCGCCCGCTTCATGAGACGGGGTGGCAGGGGGAGGTGTTTCGCTCTCCATCATCTCCGGAAGAAGATCCCCCGAAGACGAACTCTGTCGAGAAGGGCTACGATCCGAACTACAAGATATAAGCTTTGGTTATTGTCTTCAGAAGTAAGGTAGGATATTTTCACTACTAAGTACTTTTTGATTACTTACAGCTCGGTAGAGGGCTGATTCCCTTGTGGACACTGTGCGGCAAGGGTACCCCCCGGGGCAGGACCCTCTGGCGAAGACTTCTTCCCTCGTTTGGAAACCTCTGTTTCTGGATATTCAGAGGTGGTCCTCTTCCTTCCCCGGGGAGAGGAAATGTCAGATTCTTCTCTCTGGTTGTCCTCCTTTGCGGAGGCGCTCGTTCCCCCGGTTGGGACGAGTAGTGAGCGAGGCTCGCTTCCGGCCTCTTTATTCCCCCTTCCTCTTCCTTCGAGGGCAGCTGATAAGGCACCGGCTCCAGCATTCCATCTTGTACTAGATTGGCCAGGCCCTCGGGAAGGGGGGCGGACACCTGATCATATTTGCCTTTGTTATCCAGTCCTGGTCAAAGAGCGACTTCTCAGAATGATTTTATGGTGAATAAGAGAAACAGTGTGTTCGGCCATGGGATTACTTACTTGGGTATCTGAGCGATTACAGCTCAGACCCGCATCCTCGGTGGTGTCCGGACACTTTATTTGTGATCCGAAGAACAGCTTGTACATCTCCTCGAGCGTCATGCTGAGGAAGTGTTGAATGATTCGCGGTCCCTCCGGGTTGAACTCCCACAAATGGAGAGGTCTATGTTTGCAAGGCGGGACCTGGCGAACTAGCATGACCTGCATCACCATGACCAGGTTGACGTCTCTCTCAATGAGATCTCGGATGCGACTCTGCAATATCAGCACATCCTTTACTGGACCCCAGTTTAGCCCCTCGCTGATCCATGACATCAGTTGTGGTGGGGGGCCCGAGCGAAAGGCAGGGATGGCTGCCCACTTGGCACTTTCGCGAAGCTGTGATATAAAACCACTCCCGCTGCCACAAATTGGATACCTCTGGGAAGGAACCCTCTGGCCATGGAGCACTAGCGCTTTTGCTTATTACGGCACCTCCGGACTCTTTGACTTCACATTGAAGGTCTTGAGCCACAGGCCGAAGTGAGGGGTAGTGCGGAGGAAGGCCTCACATACGACGATGAATGACGAGATGTGAAGGAGGGAATCCGGGGCCAGATCATGGAAATCCATCCCATAGTAGAACATGAGTCCCCTAACAAAGGGATCCAGAGCGAGGCCTAGTCCTCAGAGGAAGTGAGAGACAAACACAACACTCTCGTTGGGTTCGGGAGTGGGGATGACCTGCCCTCGGGCGGGCAGCCTGTGCGAGATTTCGTGGTCAGATATCTGGCCTCTCTTAGCTTCTTGATGTCCTCCTCTGTGACAGAGGGAGGCATCCATCGACCTTGGAGGTTGGATCCGGACATAGTTGAAGGTCCGAAGAGCCTGACCTGATCCTGGGGTGTTGGAACTCGAGGTGGGGGGAAGGATTCGATTGAGCGCGAGAGGAAAAAGGGACAGGTCTTGGCCTCTTTATAAAAAGGGTGAATGTCAAGCGTCCTCCTTGCGGCCGTTTTGGGGCTCGCCTAAAATCGAGGAGTCATACCAACAGGCACGAGTGGGTTACCCATGTCCGTATTGATGAGAATCCTGTAATAAGGGGGACACGATCTTTGCTTCGACAAGACGTGTCAAGAAAACCGCCTCGCGATATGTGCGGTGCTGGTTGAGAAAAATGGTTCGAATAATGACCGGGCCATGACGTAATGTTGTGTTGTCAAAACACGTCAGCAGATTAGATTTGTGGAAACATTATTCTCTCTACGGTGGTATGTGGAAATTATTTTGTAGGGCCGGACACTATCCTTGGGTCCAAAATCTTCTATGGAGTATTCGGAGGAGGAACCCGCCTTGCAATGCTGAAGACAATAGTGCGCATCGGACTCATCGTCATTGAAGCCTGGTTCAGGGGCTACTGAGGGAGTCCCGGATTAGGGGGTCTCCGGACAGCCGGACTATATCCTTTGGCCGGACCATTGGACTACGAAGATACAAGATTGAAGACTTCGTCCCGTGTCTGGATGGGACTCCCCTTGGCGTGGAAGGCAAGCTAGGCAATACGGATATGAAGATCTCCTCCCTTGTAACCGACTCTGTGTAACCCTAGCCCCCTCCGGTGTCTATATAAACCGGAGGGTTTAGTCCGTAGGACGACATACAATCATACCATAGGCTAGCTTCTAGGGTTTAGCCTCTATGATCTCGTGATAGATCAACTCTTGTAATACTCATATCATCAAGAACAATCAAGCAGGACGTAGGGTATTACCTCCATCAAGAGGGCCCGAACCTGGGTAAACATCATGTCCCCTGCTTCCTGTTACCATCCGCCTTAGACGCACAGTTTGGGACCCCCTACCCGAGATCCGCCAGTTTTGACACCGACAGTGGGTGATATGGAGATGCAATTCTATGATTAACATCATACTTAGCAAGCATTTTACGAAAAGCACCATGAATAAAGTGTGAACCACCATCAGTCATTAAGTATCTAGGGACTCCAAACCTCGGAAAAATAACTTCTTTAAGCATCTTAATAGAGGTGTCATGATCAACACTACTAGTTGGAATAGCTTCTACCCACTTAGTAACGTAATCAACAGCAACTAAAATATGTGTATACCCATTAGAGGAAGGAAACGATCCCATGTAATCAAAGCCCCAAACATCAAATGGTTCAATAACAAGTGAATAATTCATAGGCATTTCTTGACGTCTACTAATATTACCAATTCTTTGACATTCATCACAAGACAAGACAAACTTATGTGCATCCTTGAAGAGAGTAGGACAATAAAAACCGGATGGCAATACCTTATGTGCAGTTCTATCTCCAGCATGGTGTCCTCCATAAGCCTCAGAGTGACACTTGCATAGGATTTGTTCCTGTTCATGCTCAGGTACACAATGTCTAATAACACCATCTACTCCTTCTTTATGAAGGTGTGGGTCATCCCAGAAGTAATGTCTTAAATCATAGAAAAACTTTTTCTTTTGCTGATAGGTGAAACTAGGTGGTATAAATTTAACAACAATGTAATTAGCATAATCAGCATACCATGGAGCAGTACGAGAAGCATTTATGATAGCTAATTGTTCATTAGGAAAGCTATCATCAATAGGTAGTGGGTCATCAAGAACATTCTCTAACCTAGATAAGTTGTCTGCAACGGAGTTGTCAACTCCCTTTCTATCAATAATATGCAAATCAAATTCTTGTAGTAGGAGAACCCATCTAATAAGTCTAGGTTTAGCATCTTTCTTTTCCATAAAATATTTAATAGCAGCATGATTGGTGTGAACAATTACTTTAGAGTCAACAATGTAAGGTCTGAAATTATCACAAGCAAATACAACTGCTAAAAATTCTTTTTCAGTAGTAGCATAATTTCTCTGGGCACTATCTAGAGTTTTACTAGCATATTGGATAACATTTAATTTCTTATCAACTCTTTGTCCTAGAACAGCACCTACAACATAATCACTAGCATCACACATAATTTCAAAGGGTAAATTCCAATCAGGTGGCTGAACAATGGGTGCAAAAATCAAGGCTTTCTTAAGTATTTCAAATGCTTCTACACAATCATCATCAAAGACAAAAGGAACATCTTTTTGTAAAAGATTAGTCAGAGGCCTAGAAAATTTTGAGAAGTCTTTAATGAACCTCCTATAAAAACCGGCATGACCAAGGAAACTTCTTATACCTTTAATGTCCTTAGGACACGACATCTTTTCAATAGCACCAACTTTAGCTTTATCAACTTCAATACCTATTTTAGAAATTTTATGCCCCAAGACAATACCTTCATTAACCATAAAGTGGCACTTCTCCCAGTTCAAGACAAGATTGGTTTCCTCACATCTCTGCAAAACTCGATCAAGGTTGCTTAAGCAATCATCAAAAGAAGTTCCATAAACGGAAAAATCATCCATGAAAACCTCAACAATCTTTTCACATAAGTCAGAGAATATAGCAGTCATACATCTTTGAAAGGTAGCAGGTGCATTACATAAACCAAAAGGCATACGCCTATAAGCAAAGGTACCAAAAGGGCAAGTAAAGGTGGTATTTTGTTGATCCTCTTTTGACACAGGTATTTGAGAGAAACCAGAATAACCGTCTAGAAAGCAAAAAATGTGTATGTTTGGATAATCTTTCTAGCATTTGATCAATAAAAGGTAAAGGGTAATGATCCTTTTTAGTAGTTTTATTTAGTTTGCGGAAATCGATTGCCATTCTATAACCTGTAAAAATTCTTTATGGGATCAATTCATCTTTATCATTAGGAACAACAGTAATACCTCCTTTCTTAGGGACATAATGGGCATGACTTACCCACTGACTATCAGCAACATGATAAATTATACCTGCCTCCAGAAGCTTTAGTATTTCTTTTCTTACCACTTCTTTCATCTTAGGATTTAACCGTCGTTGGTGATCAACAACCGGTTTAGCGTCTTTCTCCAATTTTATTTTGTGATGGCATAGAGTGGGACTAATGCCCTTAAGATCATCAAGAGTATATCCAATAGCAGCACATTGCTTCTTCAGAGTTTTCAATAATTTCTCTTCTTCTTGCTCCGAAAGGTTAGCACTAATAATAGCAGGATATATCTTCTTTTCATCAAGATAAGCATATTTAAGAGTATCAGGCAATGGTTTAAGCTCAAACACGGGATCACCCTTGGGTGGAGGAGGATCCCCTAGAATTTCGATAGGCAACTTGTGTTTCAAAATAGGTCCCCGTTTAAACAATACTTCATCTATTTCCCTTCTTTCATTCATAAACATATCATTTTCATGGTCTAGCAAATATTATTCTAAAGGATCATTAGGAGGCACTGTGATAGAAGCAAGACCAATAATTTCATCTTTACTAGGCAATTCTTTATCATGGGGTTGTCTACGAAATTTAGCAAAATTAAAATCATGAGGCATATCCCCTAAACCAACAGAAACAATATCCTTTTTGCAGTCTATCTTAGCATTAACAGTATTCAAGAAGGGTCTACCAAATATAATGGGACAAAAGTTATCTTGTGGGGAAGCAAGAACAAGAAAATCAGTAGGATATTTAATTTTCCCACACAAGACTTCAACATCTCTAACAATCCCAACCGGTGAGATAGTATCTCTATTGGCAAGCTTAATAGTAACATTAATATCTTCTATCTCAGCAGGTGCAATATCATGTATAATTTCTTCATATAAGGTATAAGGTATTGCACTGATACTAGCACCCATATCACATAAGCCATGATAACAGTGATCTCCTATTTTAACAGAAACAACAGGCATGCCAACAACAGGTCTATGTTTATCTTTAGTATCGGGTTTAGCAATTCTAGAAGCTTCATCACAGAAGAAAATAACATGCCCATCAATATTATCAACCAAGAGATCTTTAACCATAGCAATACTAGGTTCAACTTTAATTTGCTCAGAGGGTTTGGGTGTTCTAATATTACTTTTGTTGACCACAATTGAAGATTTAGCATGATCCTTTATTCTAATAGGGAAATGTGGTTTCTCAATATAAGCGGTAGGAACAATAGGATCAACATTATAAGTGATAGTATTTTCTTCAACTTTAATAGGTTCAACTACTTTTACTTCAATGGGAGGATGATATTTAAACCACTTCTCCTTAGGGAGATCAACATGAGTAGCAAAGGATTGACAGAAAGAAGCTACTATCTCAGAGTCAAGTCCATATTTAGTACTAAATTCACGAAAAGCATCGGTATCCATAAAAGATTTAACACAATCAAACTTAGGTGTTATACCTGACTCCTTACCTTCATCGAGTTCCCAATCTTCAGAGTTGCGTTTAATTCTTTCCAATAAATCCCATCTGAATTCAATAGTCTTCATCATAAAAGAACCAATACAAGAAGTATCGAGCATGGAGCGATTATTGAGAGAAAGCCGAGCATAAAAATTTTGAATAATAATTTCTCTTGAGAGCTCATGATTGGGGCATGAATATAACATTGACTTAAGCCTCCCCAAGCTTGAGCGATGCTTTCTCCTTCGCGAGGCCAAAAATTATATATATAATTACGATCACGATGAACCAGATGCATAGGATAAAACTTCTGATGAAATTCCAATTTCAATCAGTTGTAGTTCCATGATCCAATATCATCGCATAGCCTAAACCATGTCAATGCCTTTCCCTTCAAAGATAAAGGGAAGGCCTTCTTCTTGATAACATCCTCAGGCATACCTGCAAGCTTAAATAATCCACAAACTTCATCCACATAGATTAGGTGCAAATCGGGATGCAATGTTCCATCTCCTGTAAAAGGATTAGCTAGCAGTTTCTCTATCATACTCGAAGGAATTTCAAAGTAAACATTTTCAGTAAGTTCAGTAGGTTGAGGAGCAACTCTTTGCTCTACTGGTCGGGGTGAAGATACCCCGAACAAGCCCCTCAAAGGATTACTTTCCATAGTAACAAGTGAAAGTAAATTTCAGCACACTATATAAATTTTTCCTTACCAAATTCCACCTACCAAAGGCGCTTTACTCCCCGGCAACGGCACCAGAAAAGAGTCTTGATGACCCACAAGTATAGGGGATCTATCGTAGTTCTTTTGATAAGTAAGAGTGTCGAACCCAACGAGGAGCGAAAGGAAATGACAAGTGGTTTCAGTAAGGTATTCTCTGCAAGCGCTGAAATTATCGGTAACAGATAGCTTTGTGATAAGGTAATTTGTAACGGGTAACAAGTAACAAAATTAAACAAGGTGCAGCAAGGTGGCACAATCCTTTTTGTACCAAAGGACAAGCCTGGACAAACTCTTATATAAAGGAAAGCGCTCCTGAGGACACATGGGAATTATTGCCAAGCTAGTTTTCATCACGCTCATATGATCTGCGTTCGTTACTTAGATAATTTCATATGTAGGTGGACCGGTGCTTGGGTACTGCCCTTCCTTGGACAACCATCCCACTTATGATTAACCCCTCTTGCAAGCATCCGCAACTACAAAAGAAGTATTAAGGTAAACCTAACCATAGCATGAAACATATGGATCCAAATCAGCCCCTTACGAAGCAACGCATAAACTAGGGTTTAAGCTTCCGTCACTCTAGCAACCCATAATCTACTTATTACTTCCCAATGCCTTCCCCTAGGCCCAAATAATGGTGAAGTGTCATGTAGTCGACGTTCACATGACACCACTAGAGGAGACACAACATACATCTCATCAAAATATCGAACGAATACCAAATTCACATGACTACTTATAGCAAGACTTCTCCCATGTCCTCAGGAACAAACATAACTACTCACAAATCATATTCATGTTCATAATCAGAGGGGTATTAATATGCATAAAGGATCTGAACATATGATCTTCCACCAAATAAACCAACTAGCATCAACTACAAGGAGTAATCAACACTACTAGCAACCCACAGGTACCAATCTGAGGTTTTGAGACAAAGATTGGATACAATAGATGAACTAGGTTTTGAGATGAGATGGTGCTGGTGAAGATGTTGATGGAGATTGACCCCCTCTCTATGAGAGGATCGATGGTGATGACGATGGTGATGATAGAGGGATGTTTCCCCGGTAGAACAGCTCCGTCGGAGCCCTAGATTGGCTCCGCCTCGAGACGGCGGCGCTTCGTCCCGAAAACTTTCTTCTGAATTTTTCTAGGGCGAAAGACTTCATATAGAAAAATATGTGAACTGGAGGCCTGCGAGGGGGCCCACGAGACAGGGGGCGCGCCCAGGGGGTAGGGCGTGCCCCCACCCTCGTGGATGGTGGGTGGCCCCCCTCTTGTGCTTTCTTTGTCCAATATTTTTTATATATTCCAAAACTAACTTTCGGGGACTTTCAGGACTTTTGGAGTTGTGCAGAATAGGTCTCTAATATTTTCTCCTTTTCCGGCCCAGAATTCCAACTGTCGACATTCTCCCTCTTCGTTCAAACCTTATAAAATAAGAGAGAATAGGCATAAGTATTGTGACATAATGTGTAATAACATCCCATAATGCAATAAATATCGATATAAAAGCATGATGCAAAATGGACGTATCAGGAATAACTTTCATTCTCTTTCTATTTTCTGCCATGGTCGGGTTTTGAGTCTTACTCAACTTCACACCTTGCAACACAGGCAAGAACTCCTTCTTTGACTCTTCCATTTTGAACTACTTCAAAATCTTGTCAAGGTATGTTCTCATTGAAAAATCTTATCAAGCATCTTGATCTATCTCTATAGATCTTGATGCTCAATATGTAAGCAGCTTTACCGAGGTCTTTCTTTGAAAAACTCCTTTCAAAAACTCCTTTATGCTTTCCAAAAAATTCTACATCATTTCCGATCAACAATATGTCATTCACATATACTTATCAGAAAGGCTGTAGTGCTCCCACTCACTTTCTTGTAAATACCGGTTTCTTCAAAAGTCTGTATAAAACCATATGCTTTGATCACACTATCAAAGCGTATATTCCAACTCCGAGAGGCTTGCACCAGTCCATAAATGGATCGTTGGAGCTTGCTCACTTTGTTAGCACCTTTTGGATCGACAAAACCTTCTGGTTGCATCATATACAACTCTTCTTTAAGAAATCCATTAAGGAATATAGTTTTGACATCCATTTGCCAGATTTCATAAAATGCAGCAACTGCTAACATGATTCAGATGGACTTTTAAGCACCGATACACGTGAGTAAATCTCATCATAGTCAATACTTTGAACTTGTCAAAAACCTTTTGCGACAATTTGAGATTTGCAGATAGTAACACTACTTATCAGCGTTCGTCTTCCTCTTGAAGATCCATTTATTCTGAATGGCTCACCGATCATCGGGCAAGTCAATCAAAGTCCGTACTTTGTTCTCATACATGCATCCCATCTCAGATTTCATGGCCTTAAGCCATTTCGCGGAATCTGGGCACATCATCGCCTCCTCATAGTTTGTAGGTTCGTCATGGTCAAGTAACATGACCTCCAGAATAGGATTACTGTACCACTCTGGTGCAGATCTTACTCTGGTTGACCTACGAGGTTCAATAGTAACTTGATTAGAAGTTTTCATGATCATCATCATTAGCTTCCTCACTAATTGGTGTAGGAATCACTACAACTGATTTCTGTGATGAACTACTTTCCAATAAGGGAGCAGGTACAATTACCTCATCAAGTTCTACTTTCCTCCCACTCACTTCTTTCGAGAGAAACTCCTTCTCTAGAAAGGATCCATTTTTAGCAACAAAGATCTTGCCTTCGGATCTGTGATAGAAGGTGTACCCAACAGTTTCTTTGGGTATCCTATGAAGACACACTTCTCCAATTTGGGTTTGAGCTTATCCGGTTGGAACTTTTTCACATAAGCATCGCAACCCTAAACTTTAAGAAATGATAGCTTAGGTTTCTTGCTAAACCACAATTCACACGGTGTCATCTCAACGGATTTTTAGACGGTGCCCTATTTAACATGAATGCGGCTGTCTCTAATGCATAACCCCAAAATGATAGTGGTAAATCGGTAAGAGACATCATAGATCGCACCATATCTAATAAAGTGCAGTTATGGCGTTCGGACACAACATTACGTTGTGGTGTTCTAGGTGGCGTGAGTTGCGAAACTATTCGACATTGTTTCAACTGAAGGCCAAACTCGTAACTCAAATATTTCGTCTCCACGATCAGATCGTAAAAACTTTATTTTCTTGTTACGATGATTCTCCACTTCACTCTGAAATTCTTTGAACTTTTCAGACTTGTGTTTCATTAACTAGATATACTCATATCTGCTCAAATCATCTGTGAAGGTCAGAAAATAATGATACCCGCCGCGAGCCTCCACACTCATCGAACCGCATACATCAGCATGTATTTTTTCCAATAAGTCAGTGGTTCGCTCCATTGTTCGCAATCATCAAATGATTCATAACCAAGTGATTCCAAAAGTCTATCCGCATGGAGTTTCTTCATGTGCTTTACACCAATATGACCTAAATGGCAGTGCCACTAGTATGTTGCACTATCATTATCAACTTTGCATCTTTTGGCATCAATATTATGAATATGTGTATTACTACGATCGAGATTCAATAAACCATTCACCTTGGGTGTATGACCACATAAGGTTTTATTCTTTTAAACAGAATAACAATTATTCTTTGACTTAAATGAATAACCGTATTGCAATAAACATGATCCAGTCATATTATGCTCAACGCGAACACCAAATAACATTTATTTTAGGGTCAACACTAATCCCGTAGGTAAAGGGAGTGTGCGATGGTGATCTTATCAACCTTGGAATTACTTCCAATACACATCGTCACCTTGCCCTCAACTAGTCTTTGTTCATGTTTTAACTCTTGTTTCAAGTTACTAATCATAGCAACTGAACCAGTATCAAATACCAGGGGCTACTATGAACACTAGTAAAGTACACATCAATAACATGTATATCATATATACTTTTGTTCACTTTGTCATCCTTCTTATCCGCCAAGTATTTGGGGCAGTTCCGCTTCCAGTGACCATTTCCTTGGCAGTAGAAGCACTCAGTTCCAGGCGTGGGTCTAGCTTTGGGCTTCTTCATGGGAGTGGCAACTTGCTTGCCATTCTTCTTGAAGTTCCCTTTCTTTTCCTTGCCCTTTTAATTGAAACTAGTGGTCTTGTCAACCATCAACACTTGATGCTTTTCTTAATTTCTACCTTTGTCGATTTCAGCATCGCGAAGAGCTCGGGAATCGTTTTACGTCATCCCTTGCATATTATAGTTCATCACTAAGTTCCAGCAACTTGGTGATAGTGACTAGAGAACTCTGTCAATCACTATCTTATCTAGAAGATTTACTCCCACTTGATTCAAGCAATTGTAGTACCCAAACAATTTGAGCACATGCTCACTGGTTGAGCTATTCTCCTCCATCTTGTAGGCAAAGTACTGTCAGAGGTCTCATACCTCTCGACACGGGCATGAGTCTGAAATACTAATTTCAACTATTGGAACATCTTATATGCTCTGTGGCATTCAAAACGTTTTTGAAATCCCGGTTCTAAGCCGTAAAGCATGGCGCACTAAACTATCAAGTAGTCATCATACCAAGCTTGCCAAACATTCATAACGTTTGCCTCTGCTCCTGCAATAGGTCCATCACCTAGCGGTGCATCAAGGACATAATTCTTCTGTGCAGTAATGAGGATAATCCTCAGATCACGGAGCTAGTCCGCATCATTGCCACTAAAATCTTTCAACATAGTTTTCTCTAGGAACATATCATAAATAAAATGGGGAAGCCATACGTGAGCAATTGATCTACAACATAGATATGCAAAATACTATCAGGTACTAAGTTCATGATAAATTAAAGTTCAATTAATCATATTACTTAAGAACTCCCACTTAGATAGACATCCCTCTAATCATCTAAGTGATCACGTGATCCATATCAACTAAACCATGTCTGATCATCACGTGAGATGGAGTAGTTTTCAATGGTGAACATCACTATGTTGATCATATCTACTATATGATTCATGCTCGACCTTTCGGTCTCAGTGTTCCGAGGCCATATCTGCATATGCTAGGCTCGTCAAGTTTAACCCGAGTATTCTGCGTGTGCAAAACTGGCTTGCACCCATTGTATGTGAACATAGAGCTTATCACACCCGATCATCACGTGGTGTCTCGGCATGACGAACTGTAGCAACGGTGCATACTGAGGGAGAACACTTGTACCTTGAAATTTAGTGAGAGATCATCTTATAATGCTACCATCGTACTAAGCAAAATAAGATGCATAAAGGATAAACATCACATGCGATCAATATAAGTGATATGATATGGCCATCATCATATTGTGCCTTTGATCTCCATCTCCAAAGCACCGTCATGATCACCATCGTCACCAGCTTGACACCTTGATCTCCATCGTAGCATCACTGTCGTCTTGCCAACTACTGCTTCTACGATTATAACTACTGCTTAGTGATAAACTAAAGCAATTACATGGCGATTGCATTTCATACAATAAAGCGACAACCATATGGCTCCTGCAGTTGCTGATAACTGTGTTACAAAACATGATCATCTCATACAACAAATTATATATCATCACGTCTTGACCATATCACATCACAACATGCCCTGCAAAAACAAGTTAGACGTCCTCTACTTTGTTGTTGCAAGTTTTACGTGGCTGCTACGGGCTTAGCAAGAACCGTTCTTACCTACGCATCAAAAACCACAACGCGGTATAGTGATTGCTTTTTGATCTTCTGAAAGAACCCTGTTCATTGAATCCGATTCAACTAAAGTTGGAGAAACTGACACCCACCAGCCACCTGTGTGCAAAGCACGTCGATAGAGCCAGTCTCATGAACGCGGTCATGTAATGTCGGCCTGGGCCACTTCATCCAACAATACCGCCGAATCAAGAAACAACTAGTGATGGCAAGCAATATGTATATACCCACGCCCACAACTCCTTTGTGTTCTACTCGTGCATATAACATCTACGCATAGACCTGGCTCGGATGCCACTGTTGGGGAATGTAGTAATTCAAAATTTTGCCTGCGATCACGCAATATCTATCTAGGAGAAGCATAGCAACGAGCAGGGAGAGTGTGTCCACGTACCCTCTTAGACCGAAAGCGAAAGCGTTAAGTAACGCGATTGATGTAGCCGAACGTCTTCGTGATCCAACCGATCAAGTACCGAACGCACGGCACCTCCGCGATCTACACACGTTCATCTCGGTGATGTCCCTCGAACTCTAGATCCAGCTAAGGCCGAGGGAGAGTTTCGTCAGCACGACGGCGTGTTGACGGTGATGATGAAGTTACTAACGTAGGGCTTTGCCTAAGCACTACGACAATATAACCGAGGTGGAAATCTGTGGAGGGGGCACCGCACACGGCAAAGAGATCAACTTATGTGTCTATGGGGTGCCCCCCTCCCCCGTATATAAAGGAGTGGAGGAGGGGGCCGGCCGGCCTCCTATGGCGCGCCCCAAGGGGGGAATCCTACTCCTACTAGGAGTAGGTTCCCCCCTTTCCTAGTCCAACTAGGAGGAGGACGGAAGGGAAGCGGGAGAGAAAGGAAAGGGAGGCCGACCCCCCTCCCAATTCAGATTGGGCTTGGGGGGGCGCGCCCCACCTCTTGGCCGCCTCATTCTCTCTTCCACTAAAGCCCATGTAGGCCCATTAAGCCCCCGGGGGGTTCCAGTAACCCCCCGGTACTCCGGAAAATGCCCAAACTAATCCGAAACTTTTCCGGTGTCCAAACATAACCTTCCAATATATCAATCTTCATGTCTCGACCATTTCGAGACTCCTCGTCATGTCTGTGATCACATCTGGGACTCTGAACAACCTTCGGTACATCAAATCACATAACTCACAATACATATCATCATCGAACGTTAAGCGTGCGGACCCTACGGGTTCGAGAATTATGTAGACATGACCGAGACACATCTCCGGTCAATAACCAATAGCAGAACCTGGATGCTCATATTGGCTCCTACATATTCTACGAAGATCTTTATCGATCAAACCGCATAACAACATATGTTGTTCCCTTTGTCATCGGTATGCTACTTGCCCGAGATTTGATCGTCACTATCATCATACCTAGTTCAATCTCGTCACCGGCAAGTCTCTTTACTCATTCCGTAATGCATCATCCAGCAACTAACTCATTTGTCACAATGCTTGCAAGGCTTATAGTGATGTGCATTACTGAGAGGGCCCAGAGATACCTCTCCGATACACGGAGTGACAAATCCTAATCCCGATCTATGCCAACTCAACAAACACCATCGGAGACACCTGTAGAGCATCTTTATAATCACCCAGTTACGTTGTGACGTTTGATAGCACACAAGGTGTTCCTCCGGTATTCGAAAGTTGCATAATCTCATAGTCATAGGAACATGTATAAGTCATAAAGAAAGCAATAGCAATAAACTAAACGATCATAGTGCTAAGCTAACAGATGGGTCTTGTCCATCACATCATTCTCTAATGATGTGATCACGTTCATCAAATGATAACACATGTCTATGGCTAGGAAACTTAACCATCTTTGATAAACGAGCTAGTCAAGTAGAGGCATACTAGGGACACTCTGTTTGTCTATGTATTCACACATGTACTAAGTTTCCGATTAATACAATTCTAGCATGAATAATAAACATTTATTATGATATAAGGAAATATAAATAACAACTTTATTATTGCCTCTAGGGCATATTTCCTTCACCAACATGAAGGTAGTCAAAATCGAGAGTGAATTAGTGAACTGGTGCCGAGCACAGAAGGTTGCAATAAAAGGTGTTGATCACATCAGGGAATTGCTCCTTATTGGAGACCATCGCGCCATCAACCCGCAAGGTGGATATGTGATTCCTATGACACCGATAATTTGCGTACTTGTGGAAAAACTTTGTGTCCATGTCCCCCTCTTTCAGCCACAAAAGCCAGGACTTTGGCGGGTGATCGTATGCTCAAGAGTCTAGATGCCGAGAAGCTTTGTTTTCAAAAGAGAACACAATACTTGTCCTGAGCTGATAGACATCTAATGTCCATAGCGGCGTCACAACGAGCAATTATCTCCAACTATAGGAGGATTGAAGTTCAATATTTCCAATCAAGTGATCACTCTAGGATTGAAGTGCCTTGTTGTAGTCCTTTGAAGTTCAATATTTCCAATCAAGTGATCACTCCAGGGTTGAAGTGTCTTGTTGTAGTCCTCAACTTGGTATCTATCACCAAGAAAGGGTTCCCCTTGGAGAAAAGAAATTCCATGACAGGACTACTACTTCCTAGAATTCCTCCACAACCGACAAATATTCTCGAATCGAAAGTGTGTATATAATGAGATGCCAGTGGACAAGTCCAAGAGGAGGGGACAATGATCAGAAGCCGATGTACTCAACGTTGAAAGAAAGCAAGAAGAGGGCTTTTCTCTTCGGTCCTTGGAGATGAAGACATGGTAAATCCTCTCGCCCTCATTCGACCAAGTGTAGCGACGTCCAACAAGGTAATTCTCCTTCAAAAGAAGGCTATTTATGACGAGTCAAAATCTTCCCATTATCCGATGATTGAATAGCATGTTGCTTTTGTCCTCCAAAGAAATAATGAGGTTGAAGTCGCCGGCCAACGCCCACAGACCAGAGTATAAGTGTTTCACACCATCCCCATGTTGACCTCGTCACAAAATGCCCAACACACGCATCTAATTCATTACTATTACCGATGTTATGTTTGTATATAGGGAAAATACCCTTTGGAACATGGTGGTAATTACACCTGGTAACCGATTTTATGTTTAAAAAAATTAAAAAAAATCAAAATGTGACAAAACCTTTTCCCAACAAACTTGTGCCGTCGTTTATGTCGTACAAAAATATTCTGTAACGAAATAACTGACAAAAATGACGAATTGCCTAGGACATATAGCGTGAACAGTACCTCATATATAGTGACAAATTTGTCTTTTTACATCCAGAACAACATGAAAGTCATTTCTCCGCGGAAGATTTTATAGTGCAACAATAAATCTACTTTGTTCGCAAAAAGTTTCAGATTTTTTGACTTTCTTATAATTTCTTTTTAGAAATTCGGGTTCAATTACACCCGAGAGCCAAACGTTCCCATCCTGTATATACTCACTTTTCCGCATGTCTCACAATGATCCTTTTTAAAAAAGAATCTTGTACTCTCTTTTATCACAAATATAATATGTTTTTATTTTAACTAGCAAAGATGCCTGTGTGTTGCAACGGGAGAAAAACAATATATGTAAAAGGCGGGTCAATATGCCACCATGTACTTCGACGTCTGCCTATTACAACACCATTGCACGCGCCATCCTCTCCGAGTCCAGTAAATGTTTGGCCTATTTTCTATTATTTGTAGTCGAAATAGTTCATAACAAATATCAACCACTTTCGATAATAATTGTGGCTATGGTGGTTTCTCTATTCCACCTTAGGGTATCTTTGATCCAAAATCTTTTCATTGAAAATTCAGAGGGTTGATTCCATATGATATTTTTTCTAGGTGCTTTTATTTTATGAGTGAATTAATCCTGTAGATTCTTTTGACAAATTCTTTTGCCCTACATTCGTTAGGTAATTTAATTCCACACTAATTAACCTCTTGGAACGATACTTCATTTTATTAAAGTGCATTCTAAATAAAATAGCTCGCTCGTAAATTTAATCCAAAATCAAATGAGCAAATGCCACATCTGAACCCAAGGAATAAAATTCTAATTTGTTGTTCACATATTGTAAGAAGATCATGTGTTGGCATTGAATGGAAGTAAATTTTGCAGTGCATGCAAGGCATTTCTTTGTTTGTGCATTTGGGAAAGCGAGTCACATCACGGGGCAATGATGGGTGATGGATGCCAATGAGAAAATAAATCAATAGGAAGAAAAATTAATGGCAAACAATTCTTAATAGAAAAGTGTTTGTGAAATAATTCAAACTTATGTGTTGGTCTACATCTGTTAAATAAAATTGAACAACAACAAAACTAAACTATGTATATATGTTGTGTCTTCCTAAGAATACATGCACCTGAAAATGTAGTGAAAATATTTGGTTTATAAATGTAGGTTCATAAGAAGACAAAAGGTATACACACTTCCTACATTCCAAGCAAATCAGGCACAAAGTTCCTTAGGATAGCTTATCTTGTCTCACAATTGACCGTGACAAGCATTCAGTCATCTCATGCGCATCCAAACTAATATTCTTTTGGTATGTGCATGATGATTGCCTCATGTGAAATTACATTAAGCTTACCTAGAGATCATAATAACTTGTGAACAGTAAATGCTCCATAAACAAATACATGCATGCAGTGTTTAGAATTGTATGATAGACACACTGACACACACATCTTTGTATAATTGTTCTCTGCATGCATACATATTGTTCTGAGTGTTGATGCTCCAGTACAAATTCGTACCTAAACATTCATGCTGATGGTCATGAACAAATCCCATGTAGCTACAGAAATTGTCATGTAAAATTCACAAAGGGGGAGCTCCTTCCTCACCAACACACGAACATTCAAAAAGGGACTACTCTTCGACAACGGCTGTCCATCAAGACGTCCCCGCGGCCGGCGGAACCAGCTCCTAGTCGATGGCGGTCGTACAGTGCATGAGTGTGTACTTGTTGTGCATACGTGAGTTTGTTAGCTGCGTATGAAATCCATGTACGCATACACATACTATGCATACTCTTCCTTGTTCCTCTCCTCTTCTATCTCTCTATCACTCTCTCTACAGAGAGCTTGAACCTACAGGCGCCGCTGGTCCTCGCAAGCTCCTCTTCGTCCTCCTATATCGACTTAAGCTGCCATGGACGGCTGCTGCGTCTGTGTTGACGGCGGGCGGCCCCGCCGCTGGCGATGACCGCCTCCTCCATGCCTCCCTACTGCCCCTCGATCCTCTTGCCCGGGTAGCGTGCCCTGCCCACACCCATCATGTTGCTCGATGCCTCGCCGAACCACCCTACCCGTGCGCAGCATGCACGCCCCTGTAGCAGGCCGCCTCACACACAATCGCACGAATCCTCCAGCGGATGTCCCGTCTTGCCTGCAGGCGGACCATGGTGCCTCTGCCGCTCGCTGGCTCTCTGCCCCGCCTCCAACTCCGACGCCTCTGTTGCCCCCTTTCCTCCACTTCCCCGTCTCCTTTCTGTCGACCCCCTCCTCCTTCCCTCGTGCGCCGCAACAAGAGGGGAGCGTCGCGCCCATCTCCTCTTCATTGAGCCGCCTCCTGCCCCGAGCAGAGAACTCGCACTGCGCCCCACCAAAGGCCGGCCTTGACCCGGTGCACCCAAACCAATCCACACAGCAGGCAGCCACCGAGGAGCCCGAGCTCCTCCCATGGACCCCAGCTGCAGCTCGCTATGAGCGCCACCCCTCCCCTCCTCTGTTTTTCCTCTAACGGAGTTGCTATTTTTTTGGATCGTAATCAATGAAGCCTGGGAGGAAGCCTATCACCATATCGGCCCAGTATGGCTGGCGTAGGAAGTACACCTCGCGTATATATTTTAAATTTAAATTGAAAGCGTAAATTTATGAGAAGAAGCGTATTTGTGACGATGAACCCACAGAGTCAATCCGCGCTTTATTATTATTAAGGAAAGATATAGACTATATACAAACTGAAATCAGCAAATAAACACACTAAAACATGTCTATATACCCTTTCTGTTTCTAAATATAAGTCTTTTTGAGATTTCAATATAGACTATATTTAAAGCAAAATGAGTGAATCTGCACTCTAAACTATATCTATATACATATGTATGTAGTCAATATTGAAATCTAAAAAAAAGACTTATAATTAGAAACAGAGGGAGACATCCCATTTAGATCAGAACATCTTATATTTATGAACAATAGGGAGTACCACTGTTATGTGTCCTATGAATAAAGATATTGTATATCTAGTTATAAATTCATGGAGAGAGGGTTAACGATGTATTGAGAAGAAAAGTAAGGGCTCAAGTGCAAACGAGGAAACCAACCTCCTCCCTATAACAACTCCGCCGCGCGCCCACCTCCCCTCGCCGGTATCGTGTCCTCGTTCACGCCCAACCCACCCCACCCCATTTCCCCGACCTCCGATGCCGGAGCGCCGCAACGTAGCCGGAGATCCGCCGTACTGGTGATCCCCGGATAACAACGATGGACCGCCTCTTGCTGTCCCGCCCCCCGATGCCCACCCCCGTCCACGGCGCTGCCACGGCCGCAGATGGCGACCTCCTCGAGCTCGACGTCCTCTGGCCCGCCTCTTCAGCTCCGGGACTCCTCGCCGCGCTTCCCGATGATGAGGCTAAGAAGAAGCAGAAGCGCGCGGGCGGCCCTGCCGTCCGATCCGCCGCGCGCGCCGTCCCGGAGAAGGCCGCGTTGACCCCGTCTTCGGCGGCGAGGTCGGCTCCGGTGCGCATACCTTCGGATGCTGCGGCGCGGAGAGGGAGGTGGTCCCACGTCGTCGTCGGCGGCGACGACGGGGACGCCATGGTCCCGCCGCACGAGATCGTCGCGCGGCGCGCGGCAGCGCACAGCTCCGTGCTGGAGGGAGCCGGGAGGACGCTCAAGGGCCGCGACCTCCGCCGCGTACGCAACACCGTCCTGCGCCGCACCGGCTTCCTCGACTGAGAGGCGGAGACGAGTCGCCTCGTCGCTTTCGCGATAAAGTTTTGACTTCTGTTAATTCCCCCCGTTAGTTCCATCCATTGCGTTTCCGGCAGTTTTGATTTCATTCCCCGATGGGAAGGGGATGAAAAGTGAAGAGGTGAGGTGAGATGAGTGAGCGAGAATTACAACACGACAATAACAGTGCTGTTCCATTCCATCACATTATATATATGGAAATTTTGGCCATTATGTTTGTTCAATCAGTTTGTCTGCTGTGTTTAACGATGAAATGAAAATCTAGACTTGATTCCATGGACCGAAGAAATTAGTGCCTGCCTTCTATGCGAAATGCTGTTCCTGACGAATTATGTTGGGCTCCTATCTTCTACAGTGCTTGATGCAGAAAGATGCAAAATGAAATTCTTTGGTGGTTGCCTTTTGGACGCCAGAGGATTGTTGAATTGGCTCTCTGCTCACAGGCTTGTGCTTAGTCTATTCTAGTTATGTTTGGATCATAACATGTTCCCATTTCTAGCTAATGGTGGAGAAAATTCAGCGCTACAATGTTATCGTACTGGTTACGTTGTAGTTCTATGTCGTGGAACTTTTATTGCTTTGTGCTGGTTATGGGTTATCACATGTGGTAATAATTAGTTGGTACTTCCTCCGTCTGGAATTAGTTGTCGCTCAAAGTGCTAGATACACCCGTTTGAGCAACAACTAATTCCAGATGGAGGGAGTATTTTGTTTCTGTTTCTATTTTTTCATGTAAATTCATTCTCACGGAGAAACATAGCACTGGAATCAAGTGTTGTTTTTCAAACAATGGTTGTGTTCTTGTGGAGATTAGAGATAAATAAGGCTTAGGTCAAAATGTTTTGTTGATATCTGAACAATTTGATGTTCACTAAGAAATGATTAACATGGGAACATAAATTCCGATTTCATGGAAATCCTTTACACTTGTATTTGCTTGGCTTTCCTCCTGTTGCAATAGTGCTTTTTTACTGTGATTCTGGAAACTACTACAAAACACCTTAGTGTTGTCATGGAATTATTTGCATTCCTCAGGTACAAGGACCACCACTGCACTGCCAATGTTACTAGTGAAATGTTCCTCATTCAAATTCAGCAATAACTCACAACACAAGGACACAAGGTGCTTGGATTATATCCATCAAGATACATCTATTCAAATAGTCTAGCTCATTGCTATCTTATCCTGTGGAATAAAGATGTTTTTGCCTGGTCACTTCAAAAAATTGCTATTTAATGAAGCTTTTGAGAGAACTGACGAGGTTACCCTCAGCTCAGAGCAATCACTAGTCTAGTGCAATATGCTTTGTTGATTTTTGTTGTTAGTAAAAAGTGGTACCATCAACAAATAATTGATTAATTTGTAGTGAATTGTCACTAGAAGGAATTTAATCCAAGGACATGACTACCCATTGCTAGTTTGCTACTGAGATTGGATTTTCGCTTCCTGCTCAATTATCAGTTTTTGCAGATTAAAACAAATAACTTATCTGGTTTGCAAGGTCATTCTATACTACTGTACTTACCAGCTCCGCAGATGCCTCACCAAAAATGCAAATCTTGTCGAAACAGGTTATGTTGTTTGCCGAATGATCTCGATTTTGCATCTCTTCTGAAACTTGGAGACCAGAGGACTAGTTTATCGGCAGGCAACCCACATGCCACATCCATATGCGTTATTTCTCCAAATGTTAGGTCATACAGTACTCCCTCCGTTTCATAATATAAGAGCGTTTCTGACACTAGTGTAGTGTCAAAATATATTGTGGGACGGAGGGAGTACATTTTAGTAATAGAACTGACGGTGACCTTATACATATTTTGCCTTCACAGTGCGTGGTCAAAGAAACAATCATTATGTCTTAATCATTCATTAATCGCTATCGTTTTCAAGACTTGGTCCACCGATGTCCCTTTATTTGATTCCATCATATAATCGGGCCATTGTGTTCTTTTTGCTCCTGTGGTCTCCACATAGTGAAACTCAACTGCTCCGAATATGCAATGTATCCTCCTTTATGTACTACTGTCTGCTGATGACCATAGGTCCATAACTTATTTAATGAGCATATGTTTTGTCCAGCTCATGTATTTTTTGAATCTGTGCAACTCATATTTCTGTTACGGAGTAAACAATATATGATGCTTACTGCCAAGTCCATGATTACCTCCATTATCTTATTGATTAGGTCGTATTCGAAAAATCTTATTGATTCCGTGATCAGCTGTTGATTTAGCTATAGTCAGACTATTTCATAGATCACCAACTGCTTACTTTATTTTGTCAATCTGGAACAGTGGGATTAACGTGTATGAGAAAAATCTCAAAGGGTTGTTTGCATGCAGTTTTGGTCAGAATGTTGCTTCACGGTTGTTATTTGGTTCCTTGCAGTTCTGGTCTATGTATTAATGTGTAGAGGAAATTATTGCATATACTACTGGTTTCCCCTTTTGTATCCATTCTCCCTTCACAGAGTTTCATCTGATTGTGGTTATGTGGCATCGACCGTAGGCATACAAATTTGGAACCTTTAGGGTACCCTCAGACCCTCCTTAGTTCAATCAAATGAACTAAAATTTTGGAAGTAATGTAAATTCCGAAAAATTAGTTCATTTAGTTGAACTAAGAAGGATGGGAGGGTACATTCAAGGTTCCAAATTTGCATCCCTGATCGACCGAATTACATCTGATACTAAATGCACACCGAACCGAAAATTGGCCCCATTCTGTGGTCTTGCATTGTTGCTTGCCCAGATCTACTTTGTGTGATCATGTGGTTTACATGCCTGTCCTGGATTCTTTTCTGGTTTTTTGGGACACTTGTAGTGATGTGGGCTCTGACGCTCCCTTGTGGTCCAGCGCTATGATGGTCATGGTGTGACATGTTGGAAAGATTTTCTCAACTTTGCGAGGTATCGTTGCCTGTAAAGATGGTTCACAGGAACATCGTGCTGCTTCCTTCAGTTGCCAAGGAATATGCTCCCTGTGCATCCGTTTTTCAACATCTTTCAGTTGGCAATTCCTGTGGGAACTTTGCTCCTCGGTTCCAGACCTCAATGATGAGGTGCAAGGGGAGGCTCTTCGATTCAAAGGACTTCCCTAGGAATATCGGAGGATTATAATCCTTATGTTTTCCATATGAATATTTCCTATTGGATCCTCTGCACTCTATTTGATACTGAAATTTCCATCGGCTGTAGCTTTTAAAAAAAAAGAGAAGATGATTTCACACGGTGTCCTCTGAAGCTGGTAAGTTTGCAGATGTCCTACAGTCAAACAGGAAATTTCCATTGGATGTCTGAATGGAAGCCCGCCAGTCAAAAATTAAAGTTTTGGGTCGGAGTTGAGCTACAAATTGGCATTTCTAGTCTTTAGCCTCACTAGATATGCATCTCGATCTGTTTACGTGTTGTTTGTGCTAGAAATTTGTGATGCTGTGAAACGTCTCTTTGATGTGGTTGGAGACTGAATTTGGAGTTTCGAATTTGCAACCTGAATTCGAGTACAGTATGGGCAACTGAACTGTTGCATGCTTTTGCCTACCTCCGCTAGCTAGGATGTGAATTTGCAACAAATTTGGAGTTCCGAAATAAAGCACAATTGGAAACTAGTTCCGCAAACATGTGTTCTGAACCTGGCGCCAATATGTAGTGATTTGCATGGCCCCAAGCTCGTCATATTCTGAACCGTGGTGTTGGAATACTTGCGTGTCGTCTGTTTGTGTGATCAGATTCAGAGGCAACATTTACAGGTTGTGTTGTTTAATCAATTCCGACAGTTCGGTTTCTGCAGGTCTTGTTCAGTTTAGTTTACCTGGCTTGTACAATTAAGAATGCCAGATTGATTATTTTAGAATAATTTGACATGGGTTTGGAGAATAAAATTGTGGTGCGGCTGCCCTATTGTAGGGTAACGTTGGAGATGAGCATTTTCAGATGCCCTAAAAATCGCCTTTTGATGTTGCAAATTTTACTTTAAGTAGCTTTTGGTGCACTATTTTCGCGCACCTATTGGAGATGCTCTTATTATCAGGACAACTTAAACTTAAAACAGTCAGAGCGGACTCCATAAAAATCAACCGCAGGAGAAATACAATACACTAGAATTTCTCAAAAAGAAAAAAAAGTACACTGCACTAGAATTCCCAATGCTCACCAGCTGCAGAGCCTGAAGTCCCTCTGCATGGGTCCATGGGAGAAGTTGAAGTCAAGACGCATGGAATCTTTGCCGTGTGCATCCATCCATATGAATACTTCAGACCTTTTCAGTTGTGAAACCGCGTCCTTCCGGCGAGAGCGACGACCTCCCTGTCATTATTACTGTCGCTAGCATTTCAGTAAGAGACGTCCAATCTAAATCACCCTGTAGTCTGAGGAGACGTGGTCTTATGCTTGACCGAACGCGAACGATTCAGCTACTGAATTCTGGGTCTGCGAGACACTGAACCTTTTCCTTTTGTTGTTTCGGTGAAGTTCTTTTGGGGAGAAAAGCTTCCGATCGGACATCTGGAGAGATTAACCTAGTTTAGTCTGATAGGCTCTGGGTTATACCATCCTATAACAATATCTAGTCATAAGCCAAAAGACAAAGCCAAGATCGCGTAAATATGTTCTTATTTAGCTTACAAGGTAAGCACAAAAGCTAAAATTACGATAAAGTTATTTGTGTTGACTTCGCTGGCGCAAAATGACAAATGAAACGTTTTTTATGACAATTTATATGGTCACAAGGATGGTAATTTGTTTTAGCAAACACAACAAATTATGGTAGGTAACTGAATCAAGACGAATTTGCCATGCTTGCTAACTAAATTTACCATCTTCAATCAACACAAATTGCTATCAAATAGTTTGCCTTTTGTCATTCTCCTTAGTGAGTGTTCGCTGATTGAGCCGGTCCAAATTAAGACTAATCAAACACCCTGTAAAAAATAAGCTACAGAATCATCACAAAACCAGCTAGTAGCATCAGTCTTCTACACACGTGGACTTATGTTCGGCTGCTTAAATTTTTGTAATGATTATTTTAAAATTAAATTAGAGTTTTCAATATCTTGCAAGTTGCTCACAAGACTATATACCATAGCCATATGTAATAAAGCAACTCTAGCAGAGTCCGCATCTCGCCGGCCCGCAAAACGCGTTTGCAATTCGCGCAAAACCCCTTTTGCGGGCCGATTTGGACGGCCACAGATGCAGACCCCTCAAACGGATCCGTAAAAAAAATATTCGCGGAATATGCTTTTTTACGGGTCGGCTATGCGGGTTTGCTCTTTGCGCCGCTGCATCCTGCATCTCATCGGCCCGCAAATATTAAATCTAACATAATACAACAACCGAAAGTAAAACTAAATTATTCAAATCAAACATAATACAATAATCATCCACATTACAAATAATTATTCAAATCACCATAGCAAACTTAAATAATACAATACAAAACTTGTCATGAATACAAATACAAATGAGTACAAAAATGAGTCACTGTCCAGCCCTTTGCCAATGGTGCTCAATGAGATCCTTCTAAAGTTGAAAGTGGGTGTTTGCATTTTCAATCTCCCTGTATGTTTGAAGAAAAGCTCTAATGCAGCTAGGGTCTCTAGCTGGTTTGACACGACTACCCACATTGTCGTAGAAGAATTCCAAGTTCATTCCTCTCTCATCTTCAAGAATCATATTGTGCGGGATAACACAACATGTCATAATATTTTTCAAGGTTTTTTATCCCAAAAACGAGCAGGACCACGGACAATGGCAAACCTAGATTACAAAACACCGAATGCTCTTTCAATGTCTTTTCGGGCTGCCTCTTGCACTCTTGTAAATTCACATTGCTTTTTAGTTTTTGGTTTTTTGATGCTTTTGACAAATATGCACCAAGGAGGGTATATACCATCTGCAAGATAGTACCCCTTTGTGTATTCATGCCTGATAGTGTAGTTGCAAGCAGGAGCATCACCACTAGCAAGCCTAGCAAACAAATGAGACCGTTGCAACACATTGATATCATTGAGAGTGCCCGGCATACCAAAAAAGCAATGCCAAATCCATAAATCCTCGGATGCTACGGCCTCTAGCACAATTGTTGCATCACGAGACTTGCCACAATACATTCCTTGCCATGCCTTGGGGCAATTTTTCCAAGTCCAATGCATACATCAATGCTACCTAGCATGTCAGGCCAACCTCTCCTCTCATTAGTTGCCATCAATTTCTTTGTGTCATCTTCGTTGGGTGCCCGAAAATACTCAGGACCAAAGACACGGATGATCACCTTTGCAAATCTACGCACAGACTCAATTGTAGTATCTTCACCAATGCGAAGGTACTCATCGGCATAGTCAGCCGGAACACCATATGCAATCACCCGCATTGCCGCGGAGATTTTTTGATATGCACTAAATCCCTTTAAGCCCACAACATTTCTTCTTTGAGTAAAATACAGGCAATTTGCCTCGCAAGCTTGATCAATTTTGACAAAGAGGGATAAGCTCATTCGGTACCTTCTCCGAAAGAGGTGCGGTGGATATGTAGGATTCTCCGTGAAGTAGTCTTGCATCAACATCTTGTTCCCAAGATGAAAATTCCGGGGAATGCAACGCCGCCCGACGGTCGATCCTTGCCTCCTCTTCCGGTTCTCGTTTTCGTGCTCCTTCACGACAAATGCCATGACCAATGTTTGCTGCCAGAAGTTCGCAAGCATGGTCTCAACATCCAAGTCGTCCGAATCGGATGAATCGGAGAGCAAGAACCTCTCGCACAGACTCGACTCCATCTACATGCGCATCGGCGCGTCAAATTAACTATACCGCTTGCAAAAATCACAAGAAAAACGCACTAACCGGTGGCGGACGCGGCCGGGTGATCCCGGGCGGCGACGAAGAGGCGGGCCCAACGGTGGTCGATCCCCGGCTGCGGCAGCGACGAGGGCGGCTCTTCTCACCG
>NC_041388.1:497636233-497761930 GCF_002162155.2 Triticum dicoccoides | reverse complement strand
CAGCGTCTCGATGCGGGAGGGTGTGGGGCGCCCCGCGGACCGATTCCGCCCGCAGATTTGGCCGGAATCGCCGGCGGCGGGCGGGCGGAAGTAAGGGCGGTCGGCGGCAGAAGGAGGGGGGAAAGCGCGCGGGCTGAAATGTCCCTCCCGCCAACTGCTTCTGTGTGATGTAGGGCACCGCAACCGCGAGGGAGAAACCGGCGTATTCCCAGGTTGGGGTCGGGATTTTGCCGCGTCCCTCAAATTTTTTTGTGGGCTGGGGCAGGATGCGGGATCCGAACGGGCAGGTTTTTCTGCCCCTACCCACATTTTGACGGTTATTTTGCAGGTCGGGGGCGGATGCAGGGTCTGCTAGAGTTGCTCTAAGGCTAGATAGCCTATGGCTTCTCCGGAAAAAGCAATAGTCTATGAACTCTGAGTGCAACCACTGGACAGAGCGAATTACAAAAACCATCAAGTTCTAAGTTCAATTTCAAGTTCACCGCCACATTCCTTGGCCGCTATATAAATCTAATGGTTTTCTTACTAATTTTCTCAATAAACACTTATGAGAGTAGGGCGTTTCGGTGCCCAGACTCACCTGCACCTGGTTAGAAAAAATCATAAAAAATTCAAAAAATTATAATTTTTTTGCGGTAGACAATTTGATGCATGAGGTCCGCTCCAAATTTCACGTCAATTGGACATCTGAGGAGCTCTCAACAAAAAATACAAATCGGACAAAAACAGTAAATATTTTTACAGACCCCTAATTTGTCTTTTTTGCTAAGAGTTCCTCAGATGTCTAAATGATGTCAAAATTGGAGTGGACCTCACGCATCAAATTGTCTACCGCATAATTTTTTTGGAATTTTTTGAATGTTTCTAGTATTTGTTTTGATTTTTTCATCAAAGCGGGTGCAGATGAGCTCGGGTGCAGAGATGGATTTTCGCATTTCTGAATCCAATTTCTGATAGGAAGGGTCCGCTTGTAAGTGCTGACATGGCAAAATAGTCAAAACCGTTTGTTGATTGTCACCACCGTCTCTCCCACGCCCGCTCCTCTTCCCCTCTTTCTCCAGTAATTGCCACAACCACTGGGAGACGATGCCACACCGCGCCGAAGGCTAAGGACAACCACCACGTTGGAGCAGCATTGTGATGCCACTAAAAGCCACGCCGGACATCGCCGTTCGGCTGCTCGCCTGGAGGTTGAATTGTACCAAAGGACTTTGATGGGCCACATGGCGGACCTGGCCACCGTTTGGGTTTGCTGCTAGCCACTGCATATTGTGAATTAGTGGTCGCGCCTGAGCAACACCTTCCTAGCCGGGCTGCCGCTGGCCACCATGAGTTCCGCGTCGTCTTCGTGGGCGGCAACTAGCTGCTCGATCTGGAGGACCTACGCAACTATGGCAACGGCTGAGAGGGACCCACACACGACCACATCGCAGCTTAGGGCGTATTTGGTTACCGTAGCAACTTTTGCCTGCATTGCATGCTTGACCCAGTTAAACCTAGCTGAGGAAAAACAGGCAAAAAAAACCAACATCTACATGTTGTTTCGTTGCATGCATACCCTCTAGCCTGCCTGGGGCAAAACAGAAGGTAGGCTGTTTGATTGCCCGCGTGTTTAGGCGAACACACAAGCCATGGCATTTGGTTACATGCAACGCATATTATCTGGTAACCTCCTCGTCAAGGTGGTGAGATTACCAACACACTAGGTAGGCAGGAAAAACCAAAGACACACAAATAGACAATATATTAACATAGTTTTAAACCAAACCTAGGAGTTTTGACAGTAGTACGACACTTAAACCAAGCAGTTTTAAACCAAACTAGTACGACATTTAACTAATAACCAAACTAGAGCTCTCCCAGACGTTCACGGCGAAGCAGGCGTCGTCGTACCTCCCGCACTTTGTCACCACTTCAATGCCGTCGTCATAGAAGATGATGACCTCGAGCGTGTTGGGAGTCAGCAACTTGAAGGTCACCATGTACCCGATCTTGATCTGATGGACAACAACGAATGTGGCCCAACCTTGATCGAGGGTGACCCTGCCGTTCATTAGCTTCACAGTGACCCTCCATGAGCAGCCGATGTTCATCTTCAGCTTGAACCCCCCTCGGCATGGCCGGGAAATGCTCCATGAAGTCCAGGGGCATCTGTATGCTCTCGAGCAAGGATGGCGTTGCAGAAGTGAGTTGGCCCAGCCTCATTATGGTAGTGCCCATAGTTCCGGCGCTTGCCGCTGGGGGATCCTTCGGTACCACGTCCTCGTTCATGGGTGGCACCTCCTTGGCCATGTGCGGCACCACCTCCAAGGGCGACACCACCTCCTTGCTCTTGTCCATGGGTGGCACCACCTCCTTGCCCTTGTTCTCGGCCGACACCACCTTCCTAGCCTTGTTCTCTGTCTCGATTTGCATGATGAACATCACAAAATTTTGTGTTATGAACAACACAAAGTTCAAAGACCATTTTCTACCCTCGCGGGCCAAACAGTGAACACAAGTAACCAAACAGGCCATTTTCTTCCCGCGCGGGCCTGGTTGGGCCTAATGTAGGCCAAACAGTGAACACAAGTAACCAAACAGGCCAATTTCTTCCCGCACGGGCCTGGTTGGGCCAAATACAGGCAACCAAACACGCCCTTAGAGGATGGTGCGGCGATATGCAAGACATTCAACATTTACCCCCCCCACTCCCGTGACACGCCCCGTGCGCGTCACTAGAGCCCTAGGTCAGTCGCTGGCGCTCCTCTCCTCCCTCGGCCTTCCCCCCCCCTAGCCGCCGTCGGAGGGCATCCGCCGAGCGAATTCCGTGCGACGTGGGCAGTGACGGGGCCTCTTCTTCCCTTCCTTGTTCATGGCGGCGGCGGCGCAGGTTAGTAGCTTGGTGGCGTGGGGTGCGGTGTCCAGCGGGGACGTCTGGATCTGGCGGCTGCTGGGCTGGGAGGTGGTGGTTGGTCGCCTCGGTGCTGGCGGCGGCGGTCCGGTCGGGGTCAGCCAAATCTAGATCTCGATTGGCAGCAGGCGGCATGGCTGGTGGTTCTTGAAGGAAATATGCCCTAGAGGCAATGATAAGTTATTATTTTATATTTCCTTATTCATGGTAAATGTTTGTTATTCATGCTAGAATTGTATTAACTGGAAACTTGATACATGTGTGGATACATAGACAAAACACCGTGTCCCTAGTAAGTCTCTACTAGACTAGCTCGTTAATCAAAGATGGTTAAGTTTCCTAACCATAGACATGTGTTGTCATTTGATAAACGGGATCACATCATTAGGAGAATGATGTGAATGACAAGACCCATCCTTTAGCTTAGCATATTGATCGTTCAGTTTTATTGCTATTGCTTTCTTCATGTCAAATACATATTCCTTTGACTATGAGATTATGCAACTCCTGGATACCGGAGGAATACCTTGTGTGCTATCAAACGTCACAATGTAACTAGGTGATTATAAAGATGCTCTACAGGTATCTCTGAAGGTGTTTGTTGGGTCGACATAGATCGAGATTAGGATTTGTCACTCCGAGTATCGGAGAGGTATCTCTGGGCCCTCTCGGTAACACACATCATAATAAGCCTTGCAAGCAAAGTGACTAATGAGTTGGTTGCGGGATGATGTATTACGGAACGAGTAAAGAGACTTGCCGGTAACGAGATTGAACTAGGTATGAAGATACCGACGATCGAATCTCGGGCAAGTAACATACTGATGACAAAGGGAATAACGTGTGTTGTCATTACGGTTCGACCGATAAAGATCTTCGTAGAATATGTAGGAAGCAATATGAGCATCCAGGTTCCGCTGTTGGTTATTGACCGGAGAGGTGTCTCGGTCATGTCTACATAGTTCTCGAACCCGTAGGGTCCGCACGCTTAACATTCGATTACGATTTAGTATTATATGAGTTATGTGATTTGGTAACCGAATGTTGTTCGGAGTCCCGGATGATATCACAAACATGACAAGGGGTCTCGAAATGGTCGAGAGGTAAAGATTTATATATAGGATGATAGTACTCGGACACCGGAAGTGTTCCGGGTAGTATCGGGTATTTATCGGAGTACCCGGGGGGGGGGGGTACCGGAACCCCCCGGGGGAAGATATGAGCCACATGGGCCATAAGAGGGGAGCACACCTGCCCACAAGGGGTGGCGCGCCCCCCTTAGGCATGTGGCCGAATTGGAGAAGGAGGAGAAGGGGTTCGGCCCCCCTTTCCTTCTCTCCTCCCCCCTTCCGTTTTCTCTCCGGCAAAAAGAAGGAAAGGGGGGAGGCCGAATTGGGAGAGGTCCCCAAGTAGGATTCCTCCTACTTGGGGCGCCCCAAGGCTGCTCCCCTCCCCCTCTCACCTATATATACGTGGGGAGAGGGCGCCTAGAACACACACCAACAATTGTTAGGCGTGTGCGGTGCCCCCCTCCATAGTTTACGCCTCTGGTCATATTTTCATAGTGCTTAGGCGAAGCCCTGCACGGATCACTTCACCATCACCGTCACCATGCTGTTGTGCTGACGGAACTCATCTTCTTCCTCGACACCTTTGCTGGATCAAGAGGACGAGGGACGTCATCGAGCTGAACGTGTGCAGAATTCGGAGGTGCCATATGTTCGGTGCTTGATCAGTCAGATCTAGAAGAAGTTCGACTACATCAACCGCGTTGTCAAACTCTTCCGCTTCCGGTCTACGAGGGTACATGGAGACACTCTCCCCCTCTCGTTCTATGCATCTCCTAGATAGATCTTGCATGAGCGTAGAATTTTTTTGAAATTGCTTGCTATGTTTCCCAAGAGTGGCATCCGAGCCAGGTCTATGCGTAGATGATATGCACGAGTAGAACACAAAGAGTTGTGGGTGGTGATCGTCATACTTCTTACCACCAATGTCTTATTTTGATTCGGCGGTACTGTTGGATAAAGCGGCCCGGACCAACCTTACATGACCACGTTCATGAGACCGGTTCCACCGACAGACATGCAACTAGTTTTGCATAAAGGTGGCTGGCGGGTGTCTGTTTTCTCCTACTTTAGTTGAATAAAATTCGACTGCGGCTGGTCCTTGTTGAAGATTAAAACAACAAACTTCATAAATCACCATTGTGGTTTTGATGCGTAGGTAAGAACGGTTCTTGCTAGAAGCCCGTAGCAGCCACGTAAACTTGCAACAACAAAGTAGAGGACGTCTAACTTTTTTTGAAGGGCATGTTGTGATGTGATATGGTCAAGACATGATGTGATAAACGTTCTTGTATGAGATGATCATGTTTTGTAAGATATTTGACAATCGGCAGGATGTTTTGTAAGATATCTGACAATTGGCAGGAGCCTTATGGTTGTCTCTTTATTGTATGAAATGCAAACACCATGTAATTGCTTTACTTTATCACTATGCGTTAGTGATAGTTCTAGAAGCAATAGTTGGCGAGACGACCATGACGCTACGATGGAGATCAAGGTGTCGAGCCGGTGACAATGGAGATCATGACGATGCTTTGGAGATGGAGATCAAAAGCACAAGATGATGATGACCATATCATGTCACGTATTTTGATTGCATGTGATGTTTATCTTTTGTGCATCTTATTTTGCTTAGTACGGCGGTAGCATTATAAGATGATCCCTTACTAAAATTTCAAGGTATAAGAGTTCTCCCCGAGTATGCACCATTGCGAAAGTTCGTCGTGTTGAGACACCATGTGATGATCGGGTGTGATAGACTCTACGTTCACATACAATGGGTGCAAGACAGTTTTGCACATGTGGAATACTCGGGTTAAACTTGACGAGCCTGGCATGTACAAACATGGCCTCGGAACACTGGAGACCGAAAGGTCGAATGTGAATCATATAGTAGATATGATGAACATAGAGATGTTCACCATTGATGACTACTCCATCTCACGTGATGATCGGACATGGTTTAGTTGACTTGGATCACGTATCACTTAGACGACTTAAGGGATGTCTATTTAAGTGTGAGTTCTTTAGTAATATAATTAACTGAACTTAATTTATCATGAACTTAGTCTTATAGTTTTTCATATCTATGTTGTAGATCAATAGCTCACGATATAGCTCCCTTATTTTTTGATATTTTACTAGAGAAAAATAAGTTGAAAGTTGATAGTAGCAATGATGCGGACTAGGTCCGTGGCTTGAGGATTATCCTCACTTCTGCATAGAAGAAGTATGTCCTTGATGGACCACTAGGTGATAGACCTATTGCAGGAGCAGATGCAGATGTTATGAATGTTTGGCAAGCTCGATATGATGAATACTTAATAGTTTAGTGCGCCATGCTTTACGACTTAGAATCGGGACTTCAAAAATGTTTTGAACGCCATGGAGCATATGAGATGTTCTAAGAGCAGAAATTGGTATTTCAGACTCATGCTCGTGTCGAGAGGTATGAGACCTCTGACAAGTAATTTGCCTACAAGATGGAGGAGAATAGCTTAGCCAGTGAGCATGTGCTCAGAATGTCTGGGTACTACAATCGCTTGAATCAAGTGGGATTTAATCTTCCAGATAAGATATTTATTGACAGAGTTCTCTAGTCACTATCACCAAGCTACTAGAACTTCGTGATGAACAATAATATGCAAAGGATGACAAAAATGATTCCCAAGCTCTTCGCGATGCTAAAATAAGCGAAGGTAGAAATTAAGAAAGAGCATCAAGTGTTGATGGTTAACAAGACCACTAGTTTCAAGAAAAAGGGCGAGGGAAAGAAAGGGAACTTCAAGAAGAAATGCAAGCAAGTTGCCACTCCTGTGAAGAAGCCCAAAGCTGGACCCAAACCTGAAACTAAGTGCTTCTATTGCAAAGGAAATGGTCACTGGAAGTGGAACTACCCCAAATACTTGGTGGATAAGAAGGATGGCAAAGTCAATAAAGGTATATTGGATATACATGTTATTGATGTATATTTTACTAGTGTTCGTATTAACCCCTACGTATTTGATACCAGTTTAGTTACTAAGATTAGTAACTCGAAACAGGAGTTGCAGAGACTAGTTAAAAGCGAGGTGATGATGGCTGTTGGAAATGATTCCAAGGTTGATATGATCACCATCGCACAATCCCTCTTCCTTCGGGATTAGTGTTGAACCTAAATAAATGTTATTTGGTGTTTGCGTTGAGCATGAATATGATTAGATCATGTTTATTGCAATACGATTATTCATTTAAGTTAGAGAATAATTGTTATTCTGTTTACAAGAATAAAACCTTCTATGGTCATACACCCAATGTGAATGGTTTATTGAATCTCGATCATAGTGATACACATATTCATAATATTGATGCCAAAAGATGCAAAGTTGATAATGATAGTGCAACATACTTTTGGCACTGCCGTTTAGGTCATATTGGTGTAAAGCGCATGAAGAAAGTTCATGCAGATGGGCTTTTGGAATCACTTGATTATGAATCATTTGATAATTGCGAACCATGCCTCATGGGCAAGATGACTAAAACTCTGTTATCCGGAACAATGGAGCGAATTAATGACTTATTGGAAATAATACATACCGACGTAACCGGTCCGATGAGTGTTGAGGCTCGTGGTGTGTATCATTATTTTCCGACCTTCATAGATGATTTGAGAAGATATGGGTATATCTACTTAATGAAACATAAGCCTGAAACATTTGAAAAGTTCAAATAACTTCAGAGTGAAGTGGAGAATCATCGTACTAAGAAAATAAAGTTTCTACGATCTGATCGTAGAGGCGAATATTTGAGTTATGAGTTTGGCCTTCATTTAAAACAAGGGATTTTTATTTCGGTGCCCCTAGTTCGTAGTTGTACTCATTCATCCCCACTCCATTAACTTTTTCTCACTTTCCCCCACTCCCTTGCCCGAAACCCTCAGAACAAGTTACAACGGACGTTTTCGTCGGGTCAATGCCTTTGACCGTTAACTCTGACGAGTGGGGCCGAGTCCACCTTTGACCGTAGTTGTGGGCACATGCAACTGACCGTGGTCGTGGGGTAGCACGTGTGTTGGCGCAGCCCTAGCAAGTTCTAGACTATAGTGGAGAAAGAACAGAGGTAGAAGAAGCAGTACAGGGACAGACTTTTTTCCCTTGGCGACAAACGCCACCGGCTGCTCGTACAGCCCCTGGTTTTTACTCAGCTCCAACTGCCTCACTACGAACATGATTACAGCCGGCTCAATAGCCCTCGGTGGCGACGCAGCGCCCACGCTTCTAACGCCCATGCACGCACCCTCGCTAACGGCCTCCATGTTAGGCCATGCAAACTAACTCCACCATGCACTAACAACCACACATGGCTAGCCGAAAGCACTGGCTCTTACGCCTGCCCAGCGACACACACGTATGCCACATCCTAGCTATTGCCATGAGCCCACACACCCATGCCACACACGCCACGCTTCCGTTGCGCCCCGCATGTCCCGCGCGGATCCGTCGCGCCTGACGAGCCCGACTGCACCAGTGCGTCCCGCACGTCCCGCGCGAATCCGTCGCGCCCGACGAGCCCGACCACACACGTCGTGGCTTATTCCAACACACCCCCATAAGCCATGGTCTAGAGGAGTCCGTCGTCATCGACATTGGCGCCGGCCAAGAGTGCCTGCTCCGCCGCTGGTCCTTTCTGCAGTTGCAGGCACTAGCATCTGAAGTGCATGTTCTCCCCGCATTTGTAGCAGCGCCTGCGCCTGTTGCCGCCGCTCCCCGACGCCACGTTGCGCCCGTCGTCGTCGTCCCATGCTCCGCCTTGTTGCCTCTCCCGCGCTCGCCACTGTGCCGCCGTGAACAGGAGTTGTCCGTCCTCCCGCTCGTCGTTGTCCCGCCGTCAACGTCGAACTCGCTCGTCGAACGCCATTGTCATCACGTCGTGGAACTGCTCGATGCCGGCGACGACGGGGAAGAGCCGATCTGGCACTGTATCCAGCAGCTTCTTGACGAGCGCCGCATCGCCCAACGTCTCCCCGAGGTTGGCATACCTCGCCGCCATCGCCGCGAGCCTCCCGTCGTACACGTCGAGCTCCTCGCTGTCCGCCATCTTCAGGCGGTCAAATTCTCCGTGCAGCGTCGCCAGCCTCGCCGCGTGCACCCGATCGGCGCCGACGAACCTCACCTTCAGGGAGTCCCATACCTCCCTGGCGGTGAGCTTCGTCGACACCTGCAACAGCACATCCTCCGGCAATGCCCCGAGGAGCAACGCGCGCACGCCATCTTGTCCTTCTTGGTGTTCACCGTCGCGTCGCCCGGTGCCACCGCCTCCCATACGGTGTGGACGTTGAGGATCGCCTGCGCCTTGATGGCCCAGACCGTGTAGTTGTCCGCGGTCAGCATCGGCATCGCCATCATCACCGGGCTGCCCGCGCCGCCGCCGTGTGGGACGAGCGTCATGGTCGCCAGTGATCGCCCGAACCGAAGCTATGTATACCAATTGTTGGCGCAGCCCTAGCAAGTTCTAGACTATAGTGGAGAAAGAACGGAGGTAGAAGAAGCAGTACAGGGACAGACCTTTTTCACTTGGCGACGAACACCACCGGCTACTCGTACAACCCCTGGTTTTGACTCAGCTCCAACTGCCTTACTATGAACATGATTACAGCCAGCTTAATAGCCCTCGACGGCAACGCATCACCCACGCTTCTAACACCCACGCACGCACCCTCGCTAACGGCCTCCACGTCCGGCCATGCAAACTAACTCCACTATGCACTAACAACCACGCATGGCTAGCCGAAAGCACTGGCTCTTACGCCTGCCCAGCGACACACACGTACACCACATCCTAGCTATTGCCACGAGCCCACACACCCACGCCACACACGTCACGCTTCCGTTGTGCCCCGCATGTCCCGCGCGCATCCGTCGCGCCCGACGAGCCCGACTGCACCAGTGCGTCCCGCATGTCCCACGCGAATCCATCGCACCCGACGAGGCCGACCACACACGCCGTGGCTTATTCCAACAACATGTCCATGGGACATGCCTGAAATGTCCCATCGTATAAAGAGGGGGAACCACCTCGTGGCACGTCGGTCCTACCATTTCCCCCCAGGGTTTTCTCTCAAATCCACTCCCTGCCGCATCGTCTTTCTCTCCCCCACCGGCGTTGTCTCGCTCTCCTCCACTGCCTCCACTGCACGGTCTCGCTCTCCCCCACCACATCCTCTTGCTCACCTTCATCGCCTCCATCTTTCCAATGGCAGAAGCTCGTGGCGACATCGGCGCAGCGGCCGGAGATGTAGTGGAGCCGCATGGCGCGGTGATCGCAGATGTTGGTGGCGTCCACGGTGGTGCGGGGAAACAACCCATTTGTCAACAGCCCATTTATAATCAAGTTTTTTTGGACCTACTCTAAATGTGCCAAATGTTTTTTATTAACACCTATTCAATCTATATAGTGTAGATTCAAAGTCTCGCTATTTTTTGAATTAATTTTCAGCTTTTTACATTTCCTTTTGAAAATGCTTTAATATAAAAACTATTAAAAACACGTTTAAAATATAAAAATGGAAAACTAAGTTCAGATCCTTCTTATTCACTTTGAAATAAAGCTTTGGTGTTTTTTTTGAATTTTTTAAATCCTTCAAAAACAGAAGGTAACCATACCTCCTTTCCTTGAACTCTATGAAATCTTGTAAGTGATAGCTCATATGTGTGAAGGTTTTTTCATGAAAATGACCATAGACCAAGTTTATAATTTTTGGTTGGTAACATGTCACATAAGACAACATTGTGCTTAGGTTGTATTTTTTTGTTTTTTTAATTAATGGTGCTTATTTGACCTCGATCGTACCAGCTACGATTTTTTCATGAAAATGACCATAGACCAAGTTTACTATTTTTCCTCGTTAGCGTGTCTTATAAAACAACAAATGGCGAAGGTTCATATGTTTTCAATTTCTTTAAAATTAGTTATGCTCAGTCAAAGCCTTGGAAACCCCGTTGACCAGCTGAAAACCCCTCTAAACCCCGCGGGGTTTTGCCTAACCCTAGCTCTGAACATCAGCCGTCCGATCATGCTCTGGCGCCAAGCGACAACCCTCAGATGTGATCATTTAGAAGGAATTCAGTGGGCAGGCTGCGTGCAGGCTCCGTGCCGTTGGATCACAAGGACGGCTCCGCATCGTTGGATCGAGGGGCGATCCGCGAGAGGCAATCCAGTTGGTTGTTCTCGGCTGCTCGCCCACCACTGACTCCGAGAAAAAAAGTTGTTATTGGGCCCAAAAGGAAACCGAGCTTTGGTTGGGCCGTCGAATTGTGTTGTTTTTTGCATCATTTGCTCTATTTTTTATGAACGTGGTGGCTCTGTTTTTTTTTGCATCGTTTGAAACTACACAACAATTGATATTGCGTAGAAAATTTAGTTCTTTTTGTTCTATACAAATGCAAAATGACCAAATTTGTGAGGGCCAAATTTATTTTTATCATGCAAAATGGCCACAAACTATTCAAAAATTGTCTATTTTTGTTCATATAATATATATGACCACGGATTCCCACGCGTGCAATTAGCTTATTTTTCTTCTTCTTTTCAAACCACGGTTTCCCACACGTGTACACTCCCGATGATGCGGTGGGTTTGAAAATGGGCTACTTCACATTTGACCCCATTATTGCCATGGCCAAATAACATGTAGCACTATGGCTATTTAAGCCACCCTCTGCCTCTGCCATCCCTCATCCATATCCCATCCTCTGCCATCTGCCCTTCTTGCTCTTCGACCCCTTCTCCTTCTGCACATCCCTTAGCCATGCAGTACACCGGACCAACCTACCGCTTCCCACCCACCGTGCTGGAGAGGCTCTACCCTACCGGCATACACGTTAAGCACACACTACGTGTGTGGGCGATATCAAGGTTGAGGACCGCAAGGAACTTCACCGAGTTCTTCCTCGCGTCCGGCTACCACCACCTACTGCGGGGATCTCCAGCGATGTTCTGCGTCGAGGAGGTCATCCAAAACGGGGTGGTGGTTGCTGTCCTTGCCCACTTCACCAACACATTCGACGCCTTCTACCTCCTCGGCCGGGTGTTTTGGTGTGGCTGCGAGTTCATCACTTTCATCACCCACAACAGGTTCACGGAGTACACCAACATCTTCCCCACTGCGACGCGCATGCACACTCTTCCGTACCCCATCGACAACGCCCCGGAGGAGCAGTGAAAAGGGCCCTCGGAGGAGGAGCGAGGTGGAGAAGGCAGCGGCTAGCGTTCTAAACCCTTTATCTTTTTTAGTCTATGTTATGTTAAGTTGTAATTGAACTATGTTGGAGTTGCTATGGGCTTGTTGGACCTTTTATTAAGTTCTATTATTAAGTTTCTATCTATTCTATTATTAAGTTCTTCCTAGTTTGAACTATGTGAACGTGCTATGGGCTTGTTGGCCCTATCTACATATTGGGACTACATATTTGTTGATTGTTTTCTTAGAGAGCTCGCTTTGTTAGTAGGGTTCCCTTGTTAGTAACCACCTAGTGCATGGAACCACAACGAACACTTCTCTTTTTTTACACAAGCCACAAATATGTAGCCACCTAGCTAGAAGAGAGGAACCAGCAGCAGTGGCCGTTGCTGCATCCATGACGGCTGGCGTGCAAGAAAGCTGCTCGGTCAGTGCATCATGGCGGACGCATTGGCACATGCAGGCTCGGTCGGCGCATCGTGGCAGCACGCATCGACGCATGCATACAGACTTTGCTGGGTGCATGCATAGCAGGCTTCTGTCTCGGTGATGCGCGCAGGCGTGTAATGCAAGGGACGGCCCAACGAAACCACGGCCCAACGGTCGAACAACAAGACTGCCCAATGCGGCCCCACTTGTCAGGTCCAACGGACGACACAGTCCAGCACGGCCCCACTCGTCAGAGTTAACGGCCATGATATGGGGCAAAATTTAGGAATTCGCTTATGTAATAGAGCCGATCCACTAAGGGATTAAGCAGCGGTGTAGTATCAGATCCCAAAGATAGTAAGTTCTTTTTTCTTTATTATGGAAAAAAGTCTTTTTCAAGGATTCTATAGAGATTTCATATATGAAACCGGGATAGTTACCTTTCAGAAAATTTGAACGAAGGCTCTATATCTATCTATGCTTCATTCTTCTGAAGGTGGGAAAAAGATCAAACTAATTATGGTCAAGCCATTGACCCGACAACAACGTCCGTTGTGACCAGTTCTGAGGGTTTCTGGCAAGGGAGTGGGGAAAATTGAGCAAAAGTTAAGAGCGTGGGTATGAATGAGTAGAGCTAAGGTACCAGGGGCACAGATGTAAAAATCCTTAAAACGGGATTTTTATTTCTATGCCCCTGGTTCGTTAGTTGTACTCATTCGTCCCCACTCTATTAACTTTTGCTCACTTTTCCCCACTCCATTGCCCGAAACCCTTAGAACAAGTTACAATAGACGTTGCCATCGGGTCAATGCCTTTGACTGTTAACTCTGATGAGTGGGGCTGCGTAGGGATGACTCCACCTTTGACCGTAGTCGTGGGCGCATGCAACTGACCGTGGTCGTGGGGTAGCACGTGTCCATGGGACATGCCCAAAACGTCCATCATATAAAGAGAGGGAACCACCTCGCGATGCATCGGCCCTACCATTCCCCCCAGGGTTTTCCCCCAAATCCATTCCCTGCCACATCGTCTTTCTCTCCCCCACCGACGTCGTCTCGCTCTCCTCCACTGCCTCTACCGCACTATCTCACTCTCCCCCACCGCATCCTCTTGCTCACCATCATCACCTCCATCTGTCCGATGGCGGAAGCTCATGGCGACGCCGGCGCAGTGGCCAAAGATGTAGTGGAGCTGCAAGGTGCGGTGACCGCGGATGTTGGTGGCGTCTATGGCGGTGCGGGGAAACTTGCAACCGCTGCAGATGTGGAGAAGGAGGTGGCGGGCTCTGCCTCAGCACTGCCGGAGCAGAAGGTGACGGCGTCAAGCAGTGCAGTCCATCCCGATACCCCCAATGCGCAGCCTGGCGAGGAGCAGGAGGTATTTTCACTTGCTTGTTAGTTGCAATATTTAGGATATTAGCTTGTAGAGTTAGTTGCATTGGTTAGATTGTGATTCATACGGTAGTACAGATGGTTAGAGTAGTTGGTTTGACGGATGGGGCGGGGTTTTCTGTATTGGGGGGATGGGGGTTTTTGTACTAGGGTTTGTTGGATTACATTCTTTGCAAAAAATGCTACATAGATCTGTATGAGAGATAGGGATCTCTATGCTTCAATGCTACACAGATGTATGCTTATTAGATTTGTTTTTAATGCTCACAGATTTGGGGTTTTTAATGCTATAGACATGTATGCTTATTAGATTGGGTCCCTATTAGATTTGTTTTTGAATGCTACTCAGATTGGGGTTTTGAATTTCATATTCCCAAATGGAATCCACTGATTAAGAAGTTATTTGGTTCATTAGTATATAAATTTCTCCACAATATGTAGTTATATTAGCTCTGTTGTTCAATGTGTATGCATGACAATGCAAAATGCAAATAGGATCATAGTATATTAGCCCTATGATCAATGTGTCATGTGTGCATATCTAAATTTTCAATTGGCTTCTGTATTTACTAGTGATGGATGTAATTGTATATTCAGGAGGATGATGGTTGGGGGGGGGGAGGGAGAGGAAGCTGGCCTAGTACGACCCGTACGATCCAGAGTATAGTGACGACGAAGAATATGAGGTAAGCCTACTTGAAATTTAGATTGTTCATTTAGTTCCTTTGACATGGTGTATATGAATCTATAATGTTTTAATGTAATTCATTCATGTGAGCAGTATGATTCTGGAGAAGATGTGTGCAAGGGCAACGTCGCGTCCTTCACAGCGAAGGAGGTGGAGATGATCAAGGCCAAGGGAGTTGCTTCCTTCTACAACCGCAAGATCAAGAAGTGGCACTGCCCCTACTGCACCACCAAGCCAAAGCCAAAGGATGGCCACTTCGATCACCTTGTGTCTCATGCAGAGATGTAGCGATTCACGGGGAGGACTACATGATCAGGGGGCAGCATGCTGCCCTCGCGAAGGCCCTGACTCCGGTGTGATGTGATGAACTGAATGTGGCAGCATGTTTTATCTTTATCTTTTGGGTTACTTTTGGTAAACTGTGGTTGTTTATGGTGTGATGAACTAAATCTATGGTGATGGTAGTAATGTATTATGCTATCTATATTTGTTTGTCCTTAAATTTTCCTATGGTGTATGGTTAGTTCTGTTTAGATGTTGTGAACTATGAGTTTAGGTGTTGCAATGATCACACATGTTGTTTCAGTGTTGCTTCACTGATCAGACATGCTGCTTTTTCTCATCAGTTTAGGTGCTGCAATGATCACACATGTTGTTTCAGTGTTGCTTCACTGATCAGACATGCTGCTTTTTCACAGTTTATTAATCAAATCAAATGCATGCTTTTCCCACCAGCATGTTTCATTATCCGATGTTTTGAACTAACATTCGACAGGACAATATAAATTCAAAAAATGCAAAAAAAAAACCTTGGCAAACTATCTATGTTTGTGTAGGAGATCATGTGTGCAAAATTTGAGGTGATTTAGAGGAGGTCAAAGAAATTTGAATTTAGGAAATGTGCTCCAAATGAGCTCCCAGGCTAGGGTAAGCAACCTATTTGTAAGCAAGTTTTTCTGGACGTACTCTAAATGAGCCAAATGTTTTTTATTAACACCTATTCAATCTATATAGTGTAGATTCGAAGTCTCGCTATTTTTTGAATTAATATTAATATTTTTACATTTTCTTTTGAAAAAAATATGCTTTAATATAAAAACTATTAAAAACACGTTTAAAATATGAAAATGGAAAACTAAGTTCAGATCCTTCTTATTCACTTTGAAATAAAGCTTTGGTGATTTTTTTGATTTTTTAATCTTTCAAAAACAGAAGGTAACCCTACCTCCTCTCCTTGAACTCTTTGAAATCTTGTACGAGATAGCTCATATGTGTGAATGTTTTTTCTTGAAAATGACCATAGACCATGTTTATGATTTTTGGTTGGTAACATCTCACATAAGACAACATTGTGCGCAGGTTATTTTTCTAATTTTTTAAAATTAATGGTGCTCATTTGACCTCGATTGTGCCAGCTAGGTTCTTTTTTCATGAAAATGACCATAGACCAAGTTTAGCATTTTTCCTTGTTACTGTGTCTTATAAAACAACGAACAGCGAAGGTCTCATATTTTTTGATTTTTTTAATTAGTTATGCCCAGTCAAAGCCTTGGGAACCCCGTTGACCAGCTCAAAACCCCTGTAAACCCCGCAGGGTTTCGCCTAACCCTAGATCCGAACTTCAGCCATCCGATCATACCTTGGCGCCAAGTGACAACCCTCAAATGTGGTCTTCTAGAAGGAATTCAGTGGGCAGGCTGCATGCAGGCTCCATGCCGTTGGATCACAAGGATGGCTCTGCATCGTTGGATCGTTGGGCGATCCGCGAGAAGCGAACCTGTTGGTTGTGCTCGGCTGCTCGCTCACCACTGACTATGAGAAAAAATGTTGTTATTGGGCACAAAAGGAAACCAAGCTCTGGTTGGGCCGTCGAATTGCGTCATGTTTTGCATCGTTTGCCCTGTTTGTTGTGAACATGCTGGCTCTGTTTTTTGCATCGTTTGAAATTACACAGGAATTGACATTGCGTAGAAAATTTATTTCTGTTTGTTCTATACAAATGCAAAATGACCAAGTTTGTAAGGGCCAAATTTATTTTTATCATGCAAAATGGCCACAAACTATTCAAAAATTGTCTCTTTTTGTTCATATAATATATATAGACCACAGATTCCCACACGTGCAATTAGCTTATTTTGATTCTTCTTTTCAAACCACGGTTTCCCACGCGTGTACACTCATGATGATGCAGTGGGTTTGAAAATGGGCTACTTCACATTTGACCCCATTATTGCCACAACCAAATAACACGTAGCACTATGACTATTTAAGCCACCCTCTGCCTCTGCCATCCCTCATCCATCTCCCATCCTCTGCCATCTGTCCTTATTGCTCTTCGACCCCTTCTCCTTCTTCTACACATCCCTCAGCCATGCCGTACACCGAACCAACCTACCGCTTCCCACCCACCGTGCCAGAGAGGCTCTACCCTACCGGCATGTACGTCGATCCTGTTGGAAATATGCCCTAGAGGCAATAATAAAATGATTATTATATTTCCTTGTTCATGATAATTGTCTATTACTCATGCTATAATTGTATTATCCGGAAATCGTAATACATGTGTGAATACATAGACCATAATGTGTCCCTAGTGAGCCTCTAGTTGACTAGCTCGTTGATCAACAGATAGTCATGGTTTCCTGGCTATGGACATGGGGATGTCATTGATAACGGGATCACATCATTAGGAGAATGATGTGATGGACAAGACCCAATCCTAAGCTTAGCTCAAAGATCGTGTAGTTCGTTTGCTGTAGCTTTTCTGAATGTCAAGTATCATTTCCTTAGACCATGAGATTGTGCAACTCCCGGATACCGTAGGAGTGCTTTGGGTGTACCAAACATCACAACATAACTGGGTGACTATAAAGGTACCTTACAGGTGTTTCCGAAAGTGTCTGTTGGGTTGGCACGAATCGAGACTGGGATTTGTCACTCCGTATGACGGAGAGGTATCTCTGGGCCCACTCGGTAATGCATCATCATAATGAGCTCAATGTGATCAAGTGGTTGATCACGGGATCATGCATTACGGTACGAGTAAAGTGACTTGCTGGTAACGAGACTGAACAAGGTATTGGGATATCGACGATCGAGTCTCGGGCAAGTAACATACCGATTGACAAAGGGAATTGTATACGGGGTTGCTTGAATCGTCGACATCGTGGTTCATCCGATGAGATCATCGAGGAGCATGTGGGAGCCAACATGGGTATCCAGATCCCGCTGTTGGTTATTGGCCGAAGAGCCATCTCGGTCATGTCTACGTGTCTCCCGAACCCGTAGGGTCTACACACTTAAGGTTCGGTGACACTAGGGTTATAGAGATATGAGTATGCAGTAATCCGAAAGTTGTTCGGAGTCCCGGATGAGATCCTGGACGTCACGAGGAGTTCTGGAATGGTCTGGAGGTGAAGAATTATATATAGGAAGTGTAGTTTCGGCCATCGGGAAAGATTCGGGGTCACCGGTATTGTACCGGGACCGCCGGATGGGTCCCGGGGGTCCACCAGGTGGGGCCACCCATCCTGGAGGGCCCCATGAGCTGAAGTGGGGAGGGGAACCAGCCCATAGTGGGCTGGTGCGCCCCCCCTTGGGCCCCCTGCGCCTAGGGTTGGAAACCCTAGGGTGGGGCGCCTCCACTTGCCTTGGGGGGGGGCACTCCACCCCCTTGGCCACCGCCCCCCTTGGGAGATCCAATCTCCAGGGTCAGCGCCCCCCAGGGGGCCTATATAAAGGGGGGAGGGAGGGCAGCCGCACCTGAAGTCTTGGCGCCTCCCTCTCCCCTGCTACACCTCTCCCTCTCGCAGAAGCTCGGCGAAGCCCTACTGCGATCATTGCTGCATCCACCACCACGCCGTCGTGCTGCTGGATCTTCATAAACCTCTCCTTCCACCTTGCTGGATCAAGAAGGAGGAGACGTCATCCGCTCCGTACGTGTGTTGAACGCGGAGGTGCTGTCCGTTCGGCACTTGGTCATCGGTGATTTGGATCACGGCGAGTACGACTCCATCATCCCCGTTCTCTTGAACACTTCTGCTCGCGATCTACAAGGGTATGTAGATGCACTCTCCTCTCGTTGCTAGTTGACTCCATAGATTGATCTTGGTGAAATGTAGGAATTTTTTTTGTTTTCTGCAACGTTCCCCAACAGTGGCATCATGAGCTAGGTCTATGCGTAGTTACTATGCACGAGTAGAACACAAAGTAGTTGTGGGCGTCAATATTGTCAATTCACTTGCCGTTACTAGTCTTATCTTGATTCGGCGGCATCGTGGGATGAAGCGGCCCGGACCAACCTTAACGCTTACGTGAGACCGGTTCCACCGACTGACTTGCACTAGTTGCATAAGGTGGCTGGCGGGTGTCTGTCTCTCCCACTTTAGTCGGATCGGATTCGATGAACAGGGTCCTTATGAAGGGTAAATAGAAATTGGCAATTCACATTGTGGTTTTGGCATAGGTAAGAAATGTTCTTGCTAGAAACCTATAACAGCCATGTAAAAATTTGCAACAACAATTAGAGGACGTCTAACTTGTTTTTGCAGCAAGTGTTTTGTGATGTGATATGGCCAAAGGTTGTGATGAATGATGAATGATATATGTGATGTATGAGATTGATCATGTTCTTGTAATAGGAATCACGACTTGCATGTCGATGAGTATGACAACCGGCAGGAGCCATAGGAGTTGTCTTTATTTTTGTATGACCTGCGAGTCATTGAGAAACGCCATGTAAATTACTTTACTTTATTGCTAAACGTGTTAGCCATAGTAGTAGAAGTAATAGTTGGCGAGCAACTTCATGGAGACACGATGATGGAGATCATGGTGTCATGCCGGTGACAAGATGATCATGGAGCCCCAAGATGGAGATCAAAGGAGCTATATGATATTGGCCATATCATGTCACTATTATTTGATTGCATGTGATGTTTATCATGTTTTGCATCTTGTTTACTTAGAACAACGGTAGTAAATAAGATGATCCCTCATAATAATTTCAAGAAAGTGTCCCCCCTAACTGTGCGCCGTTGCGACAGTTCGTTGTTACGAAGCACCACGTGATGATCGGGTGTGATAGATTCCAACGTTCACATACAACGGGTGTAAGACAGATTTACACATGCAAACACTTAGGTTGACTTGACGAACCTAGCATGTACAGACATGGCCTCAAAACACAGAAGACCGAAAGGTCGAGCATGAGTCCTATAGAAGATACGATCAACATGAAGATGTTCACCGATGTTGACTAGTCCGTCTCACGTGATGATCAGACACGGCCTAGTTAACTCGGATCATGTTATACTTAGATGACTGGAGGGATGTCTATATGAGTGGGAGTTCATTGAATAATTTGATTAGATGAACTTAATTATCATGAACTTAGTCTAAAATCTTTACAATATGTCTTGTAGATCAAATGGCCAACGTTGTCCCCAACTTCAACGCGTTCCTAGAGAAAACCAAGCTGAAAGACGATGGCAGCAATTATACGGACTGGGTCCGGAACCTGAGGATCATCCTCATAGCTGCAAAGAAAGATTATGTCCTAGAAGCACCGCTAGGTGACGCACCCGTCCCACAGAACCAAGACGTTATGAACGCTTGGCAGACACGTGCTGATGATTACTCCCTCGTTCAGTGCGGCATGCTTTACAGCTTAGAACCGGGGCTCCAAAAGCGTTTTGAGCGACACGGAGCATATGAGATGTTTGAAGAGCTGAAAATGGTTTTCCAAGCTCATGCCCGGGTCGAGAGATATGAAGTCTCCGACAAGTTCTTCAGCTGTAAGATGGAGGAAAATAGTTCTGTCAGTGAGCACATACTCACAATGTCTGGGTTGCATAACCGCTTGACTCAGCTGGGAGTTAATCTCCCAGATGACGCGGTCATTGACAGAATCCTTCAGTCGCTTCCACCAAGCTACAAGAGCTTTGTGATGAACTTCAATATGCAGGGGATGGAAAAGACCATTCCTGAAGTATTTGCAATGCTGAAATCAGCAGAGTTAGAAGTCAAAAAGGAACATCAAGTGTTGATGATGAATAAAACCACTAAGTTCAAGAAAGGCAAGGGTAAGAAGAACTTCAAGAAGGATGGCAAGGGAGTTGCCGCGCCCGGTAAGCAAGCTGCCGGGAAGAAGCCAAAGAATGGACCCAAGCCCGAGACTGAGTGTTTTTATTGCAAGGGAAGTGGTCACTGGAAGCGAAACTGCCCCAAATACTTAGCGGACAAGAAGGCCGGCATCACGAAAGGTATATGTGATATACATGTAATTGATGTGTACCTTACCAGTACTCATAGTAGCTCCTGGGTATTTGATACCGGTGCGGTTGCTCACATTTGTAACTCAAAGCAGGAGCTGCGGAATAAGCGGAGACTGGCGAAGGATGAGGTGACGATGCACGTCGGGAATCGTTCCAAGGTCGATGTGATCGCCGTCGGCACACTACCTCTACATTTACCTACGGGATTAGTTTTAAACCTCAATAATTGTTATTTAGTGCCAGCTTTGAGCATGAACATTGTATCAGGATCTCGTGTAATTCGAGATGGCTACTCATTTAAATCCGAGAATAATGGTTGTTCTATTTATATGAGAGATATGTTTTATGGTCATGCTCCGATGGTGAATGGTTTATTCTTAATGAATCTCGAGCGTAATGCTACACATATTCATAGTGTGAATACCAAAAGATGTAAGGTTGATAATGATAGTCCCACATACTTGTGGCACTGTTGCCTTGGTCACATAGGTGTCAAACGCATGAAGAAGCTCCATGCAGATGGACTTTTAGAGTCTCTTGATACGAATCATTTGACACGTGCGAACCATGCCTCATGGGTAAAATGACCAAGACTCCGTTCTCAGGAACAATGGAGCGAGCAACCAACTTATTGGAAATCATACATACTGATGTCTGCGGTCCAATGAGTGTTGAGGCTCGCGGTGGCTATCGTTATGTTCTCACCCTCACTGATGACTTGAGTAGATATGGGTATGTCTACTTAATGAAACACAAGTCTGAGACCTTTGAAAAGTTCAAGGAATTTCAGAGTGAGGTTTAGAATCAACGTGACAGGAAAATCAAGTTCTTGCGATCAGATCGTGGGGGAGAATACTTGAGTCACGAATTTGGCACACACTTAAGAAAATGTGGAATAGTTTCACAACTCACGCCGCCTGGAACACCTCAACGTAATGGTGTGTCCGAACGTCGTAATCGCACTCTATTAGATATGGTGCGATCTATGATGTCTCTTACCGATTTACCGCTATCATTTTGGGGCTATGCTTTAGAGACTACCACATTCACTTTAAATAGGGCTCCGTCGAAATCCGTTGAGACGACACCGTATGAATTATGGTTTGGGAAGAAACCTAAGCTGTCGTTTCTAAAAGTTTGGGGATGCGATGCTTATGTCAAGAAACTTCAACCTGAAAAGCTCGAACCCAAGTCGGAAAAATGCGTCTTCATAGGATACCCTAAGGAAACCATTGGGTATACCTTCTACCTCAGATCCGAAGGCAAGATCTTCGTTGCCAAGAATGGATCCTTTCTAGAGAAGGAGTTTCTCTCGAAAGAAGTAAGTGGGAGGAAAGTAGAGCTTGATGAAGTACTTCCTCTTGAAGCAGAGAGTAGCGCAGCTCAGGAAAATGTTCTTGTGGTGCCTGCACCGATTAGAGAGGAAGTTAATGATGATGATCAAGATACTTCGGATCAAGCTCCTACTGAACTTCGTAGGTCCACAAGGACACGTTCCGCACTAGAGTGGTACGGTAACCCTGTCTTGGAAATCATGTTGTTAGACAACGGTGAACCTTCGAACTATGAAGAAGCGATGGCGGGCCCAGATTCGGACAAATGACTGGAAGGCATGAAATCCGAGATAGGATCCATGTATGAAAATGAAGTATGGACTTTGACTGACTTGCCCGTTGATCGGCGAGCCATAGAAAATAAATGGATCTTTAAGACAGACGCGGATGGTAATGTGACCATCTATAAAGCTCGGCTTGTCGCTAAGGGTTATCGACAAGTTCAAGGGGTTGACTATGATGAGACTTTCTCACCCGTAGCGAAGATGAAGTCCGTCCGAATCATGTTAGCAATTGCTGCATTCTATGATTATGAGATATGGCAAATGGATGTCAAAACGGCATTCCTTAATGGTTTCCTTAAGTAAGAATTGTATATGATGCAGCCGGAAGGTTTTGTCGATCCTAAGAATGCTGACAAGGTGTGCAAGCTCCAACGCTCGATTTATGGGCTGGTGCAAGCATCTCGGAGTTGGAACATTCGCTTTGATGAGATGATCAAAGAGTTTGGGTTTATGCAGACTTAGGGAGAAGCCTGCGTTTACAAGAAAGTGAGTGGGAGCTCTGTAGCATTTCTCATATTATATGTAGATGACATACTTTTGATGGGAAATGATATAGAACTTTTGGACAGCATTAAGGCCTACTTGAATAAGAGTTTTTCAATGAAGGACCTTGGAGAAGCTGCTTATATATTAGGCATCAAGATCTATAGAGATAGATCAAGATGCCTCATAGGTCTTTCACAAAGCACATACCTTGATAAGATATTGAAGAAGTTCAATATGGATCAGTCTAAGAAGGGGTTCTTGCCTGTGTTGCAAGGTGTGAAATTGAGCTCAGCTCAATGTCCGACCACAGCAGAAGATATAGAAGAGATGAGTGTCATCCCCTATGCCTCAGCCATAGGGTCTATTATGTATGCCATGCTGTGTACCAGACCTGATGTAAACCTTGCCGTAAGTTTGGTAGGAAGGTACCAAAGCAATCCCGGCAAGGAACACTGGACAACAGCCAAGAATATCCTGAAGTACCTGAAAAGGACTAAGGACATGTTTCTCGTTTATGGAGGTGACGGAGAGCTCGTCGTAAAGGGTTACGTCGATGCTAGCTTCACACAGATCTGGATGACTCTAAGTCACAAACCGGATACGTGTATATGTTGAATGGGGGAGCAGTAAGCTGGTGCAGCTGCAAGCAGAGCGTCATGGCGGGATCTACATGTGAAGCGGAGTACATGGCAGCCTCGGAGGCAGTGCATGACGCAATTTGGGTGAAGGAGTTCATCACCGACCTAGGAGTCATACCCAATGCGTCGGGGCCGATCAAACTCTTTTGTGACAACACTGGAGCTATTGCACTTGCCAAGGAGCCCAGGTTTCACAAGAAGACCAGGCACATCAAGCGTCGCTTCAACTCCATTCGTGAAAATGTTCAAGATGGAGATATAGATATTTGTAAAGTACATACGGATACGAATGTCGCAGATCCGTTGACTAAACCTCTCCCTAGAGCAAAACATGATCAACACCAGAATTCCATGGGTGTTCGATTCATCACAATGTAACTAGATGATTGACTCTAGTGCAAGTGGGAGACTATTGGAAATATGCCCTAGAGGCAATAATAAAATGATTATTATAATTCCTTGTTCATGATAATTGTCTATTATTCATGCTATAATTGTATTATCCGGAAATCATAATACATGTGTGAATACATAGACCACAATGTGTCCCTAGCGAGCCTCTAGTTGACTAGCTCGTTGATCAACAGATGGTCATGGTTTCCTGGCTATGGACATGGGGATGTCATTGATAACGGGATCACATCATTAGGAGAATGATGTGATGGACAAGACCCAATCCTAAGCTTAGCTCAAAGATCGTGTAGTTCGTTTGCTGTAGCTTTTCTGAATGTCAAGTATCATTTCCTTAGACCATGAGATTGTGCAACTCACAGATACCGTAGGAGTGCTTTGGGTGTACCAAACGTCACAACGTAACTGGGTGATTATAAAGGTACATTACAGGTGTTTCCGAAAGTGTCTGTTGGGTTGGCACGAATCGAGACTGGGATTTGTCACTCCGTATGACGGAGAGGTATCTCTGGGCCCACTCGGTAATGCATCATCATAATGAGCTCAATGTGATCAAGTGGTTGATCACGGGATCATGCATTACGGTACAAGTAAAGTGACTTGCTGGTAACGAGACTGAACAAGGTATTGGGATACCGACGAACGAGTCTCGGGCAAGTAACGTACCGATTGACAAAGGGAATTGTATACGGGGTTGCTTGAATCCTCGACATCGTGGTTCATCCGATGAGATCATCGAGGAGCATGTGGGAGCCAACATGGGTATCCAGATCCCGCTGTTGGTTATTGGCCGGAGAGCCGTCTCGGTCATGTCTACGTGTCTCCCGAACCCATAGGGTCTACACACTTAAGGTTCGGTGACGCTAGGGTTGTAGAGATATGAGTATGCAGTAATCCGAAAGTTGTCCGGAGTCCCGGATGAGATCCTGGACGTCACAAGGAGTTCCGAAATGGTCCGGAGGTGAAGAATTATATATAGGAAGTGTAGTTTCGGCCATTGGGAAAGATTCGGGGTCACCGGTATTGTAACGGGACCACCGGATGGGTCCCGGGGGTCCACCGGGTGGGGCCACCCATCCCGAAGGGCCCCATGGGCTGAAGTGGGGAGGGGAACCAGCCCATAGTGGGCTGGTGCGCCCCCCCTGGGCCCCCCTGCGCCTAGGGTTGGAAACCCTAGGGTGGGGGCGCCTCCACTTGCCTTGGGAGGCACTCGACCCCCCTTGGCCGCCCCCCCTTGGGAGATCCAATCTCCAGGGTCGGCGCCCCCCAGGGGGCCTATATAAGGGGGGGAGGGAGGGTAGCCGCACCTGAAGTCTTGGCGCCTCCCTCTCCCCTGCTACACCTCTCCCTCTCGCAGAAGCTCGGCGAAGCCCTGCTGCGATCATTGCTGCATCCACCACCACGCCGTCGTGCTGCTGGATCTTCATCAACATCTCCTTCCCCCTTGCTGGATCAAGAAGGAGGAGATGTCATCCGCTCCGTACGTGTTTTGAATGCGGAGGTGCCGTCCGTTCGGCACTTGGTCATCGGTGATTTGGATCACGGCGAGTACGACTCCATCATCCCCGTTCTCTTGAACGCTTCCGCTCGCGATCTACAAGGGTATGTAGATGCACTCTCCTCTCGTTGCTAGTTGACTCCATAGATTGATCTTGGTGAAAGTAGGAATTTTTTTTGTTTTCTGCAACGTTCCCCAACAGATCGCACACTACGTGTGTGGGCGATAACAAGGTTGAGGACCGCATGGAAGTTCACCGAGTTCTTCCTCGCATCCGGCTATTACCACCTCCCGCGGGGATCTCCAATGATGTTCCGCGTCAAGGAGGTCATCCAAAACGGGGTGGTGGTTTCTCTCCTTGCCCACTTCACCAACACATTCGTCGCCTTCTACCTCCTCGGTCGGGTGTTTTGGTGTGGCTGCGAGTTCATCACTTTCACCACCCATGACAGGTTCACGGAGTACACCAACACCTTCCCCACCGTGACGCACATGCACACTCCTTCCTACCCCATCGACAACGCCCCGGAGGAGGAGTGAAAAGGGCGCCTGGAGGAGGAGCGAGGTGGAGAAGGCGGCGGCTAGGGTTCTAAACCCTCTATCTTTTTTAGTCTATGTTATGTTAAGTTGTAATTGAACTATGTTGGAGTTGCTATGGGCTTGTTGGCCCTTTTATTAAGTTCTATTATTAAGTTTTCTATCTATTCTATTATGAAGTTCTTCCTAGTTTGAACTATGTGATCATGCTATGGGCTTGTTGGCCCTATCTACATATTGGGACTACATATTTGTTGATTGTTTTCTTAGAGAGCTCGCTTTGTTAGTAGGGTTCCCTTGTTAGTAACCACCTAGTGCATGCAGCCACAATGAACACTTCTCTTTTTTTACACAAGCCACAAATATGTAGCCACCTAGCTTGAAGAGAGGAACCAGCGGCAGTGACCGTCGCTGCATCCGTGGCGGCTGGCGTGCAAGAAAGCTGCTCTGTCAGTGCATCATGGCGGACGCATCGGTGCATGCATGCAGGCTCGGTCGGTGCATCGTGGGGGCATGCATCGACGCATGTAGACAGGCTTTGCTTGGTGCATGCATAGCAGGCTTCTGTCCTGGCAACGCGCGCAGGTGTTTAATGCAAGGGACGGCCCAACAAAACCACGGCCCAATGCGGTTGCACTTGTCAGGTCCAAGGGATGACACAGTCCAGTGCGGCCCCACTCGTCAGAGTTAATAGTGAAGCCATTGACCCGACGGCAACGTCCGTTGTGACCAGTTCTTAGGGTTTCTGGCAAGGGAGTAGGGAAAACTAAGCAAAAGTTAAGAGCGCGGGGATGAATGATTAGAGCTAAGGAACCAGGGGCATAGATGTAGAAAAACCTTAAAACAATGTGGAATAGTTTCACAACTCACGTCACCTGGAACACCACAGCGTAATGGTGTGCCCGAACGTTGTAACCATACTTTATTACATATGGTGCGATTTATGATGTCTCTTACCGATTTACCACTATCGTTTTGGGGTTATGTATTAGAGAAAGTTGTATTCACGTTAAATAGGGCACCGTCTAAATCCGTTGAGACAACACCGTATGAACTACAGTTTGGCAAGAAACCTAAGCTGTCGTTTCTTCAAAGTTTGGGGTTGCGACATTATGTCAAAAGGTTTCAGCCTGATAAGCTCGAACCCAAATCGGAGAAGTGCGTCTTCATAGGATACCCTAAGGAAACAAATGGGTACGCCTTTTACCACAGATCTGAAAGGCAAGATCTTTGTTGCCAAAAAATGGATCCTTTCTAGAGAAGGAGTTTCTCTCAAAAGAAGTGAGTGGGAGAAAAGTAGAACTTGATGAGGTAATTGTACCTTCTCTCAATTTGGAAAGTAGCACGTCAAGGAAATCCGTTCTCATGATGTCTACACCAACTAGATAGGAAGCTAATGATGATGATCATAAAACTTCAGATCAAGTTGCTACTGGACCTCGTAGGTCGAACAGAGCACGTTCCGCAGCAGAGTGGTACGGTAATCCTTTTCTGGAAGTCATGTTACTAGACCATGTCGAACCTACAAACTATGAAGAAGCTATGATGAAGCCCAAATTCCGATAGATGGCTTGAGGCCATGAAATCTGAGATAGGATCCATGTATGAGAACAAAGTGTGGACTTTGGTGGACTTGCCCGATGATCGGCAAGCCATTGAGAATGAATGGATCTTCAAGAAGAAGACATACGCTGATGGTAATGTCACCATCTACAAAGCTCGACTTGTCGCGAAAGGTTTTTGACAAGTTCAAGGGGTTGACTACGATGAGACTTTCTCACCCGTAGCAATGCTTAAGTCTGTCCGAATCATATTAGCAATTGCCACATTTTTATGAAATCTGGCAAATGAACGTCAAAAACTGTATTCCTTAATGGATTTTTTAAACAAGAGTTATATATAATGCAACCAGAAGTTTTTTTGATCCTAAAGGTGCTAACAAAGTGTGTAAGCTCCAGTGATCCATCTATGGACTGGTGCAAGCATCTCGGAGTTGTAATATACGCTTTTATAAGGTGATCAAAGCATATGGTTTTATACGGACTTACGGTGAAGCCTGTATTTACAAGAAAGTGAGTGGGAGCTCTGTAGCATTTCTGATAGTATATGTGGATGACATATTATTAATTGGAAATGATGTAGCATTTTGATACGTCTCCAACGTATCTATAAATTTTTATTGTTCCGTGTTGTTATATTATCATTCTTGGATGTTTTACAATCATTTTTATCATTTTTTGGGACTAACCTATTGACATAGTGCCCAGTTGTGACACCCTGGGTTTTGCCCTTTCTTATTTGCTTGATTTTTCATTTGAAATTTTTTGAAACTTGGAGTTTGTGAATCTTTTCATATGGACTTAAACACTTGGGCATCCTTGGCTTTCACCCAAGTGCTTCACTTCCCTCCTAAATCATCATTTCACTTCTGACCCACCCCAAAAATAATCTTTGGAATATTTTTCTTAAAAGAAAAATATTCATTTTCTCTCAAAAACCCTAAGCCAGATCTGTTTGCTTCAAAGCAACCCCAATTTTTATGGCTCATAAAAATCTGAGATAATTCACAAATATTCTGTGAACCCTAGTGCACCTTCCTGAGCAAAAATATGTCATCACTTTTTGGAATATTTTTGCTACAGAAAATCTTTTCTATTCTGGGCAGAAATGGTGGTTTCTACAACAACTACCATTTTACTTGCTCCATTTGACCTGAACTTTCTTATGCATCTTTACCTTAGTAACTTATCACTAACCTCCAAAGCACAGCTTCAAACTCCAAGCCATTTGACCACAGTAACATCACAAAGTTACTGACCAGAAACTTACTTGGTGTGTGAAAACTTCTTTGCTGCACCTGGATCCAAACCAAATCGTGGTAACACTCAAAACTACCACGAACAACATGCCAGACATTGAGTTTTTTCTTAGATCGACATGATGTCATAGTTCACACGGTGATCGCGTTCATCCGGGCGTGCTGGCATGCAGCCGACGCGCTCTGCGACGCGCCCGAGCCTCTGTTGCTCGTGTGCTCGCTTCCCCGCCTGCCCAACCATGCCAAACCTCGCCACCATCATCGTCTCAACGTTCTTAACTCCTCCCTGGCGCTCGCCGATGCTGGAGCTCGCCGCAGCGAGCACGGGCAAGGTCCGACCAGCCCAACAGTGCGGAGCGCACTGTACTCGTCGCCATCCTCTTGATCCTGTTCTCGTCTCTGCCCGCGCACAGTGGCCGCGTGACCTCCGTCGCCTTACCCCCCTCTCACTGACGCCACTCATCGCTGGGCGCCATGGACAGGTGTCCACCAGCGGAGCCCGAAGCACCCTCGCCGCTCGCCTATAAATTGAGCCCTCCCCCGCCTCCTCGAGCACCATCCAGCACACACACACACCCCATGATCGAGAAGGAAGCCGGAGCCCGGCTGAGCAGGCCTCGGGCCGCCGTCCCTGAGCTCGAGCTCGCCGACGATCCCCTCTTGTCGCCGCAGTAGCTCCAGCCCCTCCCAGTCCTGGGCGACCCCTTCGGGCCTCCACCTCTCTTCGGTGAGGCCGTCTCACCCGCTTGGAGCCCCTGGAGTGTCCTCTGCTCGTCGTCTTCCTCAACTCCGGCGACATCCACGTTCTGCCTCCGCTTGCGAGGTTGATTCCGACCGCCCCTAGCTACGCTACGGGTACGGGCAGGTGCGCCTCAACCCCCTCTTGCCATCCCTCCTTCCCGTTTGGGCCAAGGAGCCCTCTCGCCGGCGAGAGCTCCGGCGAAGCCGCGGACCCCTTTGCTTCCTTCTCCCTTTTCCCTCACCTGACTAGCGGGGCCCGCTAGTCAGCCACTCTGTATGCGCGCGAAGCGGTATGAGTGGTGGCGCCCCTGGGCTTTACGCCTTCGACGTCACCCCCAGTCTATTTCTTTTATTCAAATTCATTTGAATTTACAGAACACTTCAAACAGTTATAACTCTTCAACCATAAGTACAAATGAATTGATTCTTTTTGCATTGTGTTCTTTGATTAGAAATCTTGCAGCTCACCAAAGATGAGAGTTTTCTGAGCTGTCTGGAATTTCTGGTGATTTTCAGAAGTGTTCTTGATATTTTCTTTTTGTGTTTAAAATTATTTTTAGAAGGTGAAGCTTGTCTTGAGGATCACCAGGAGGCTTGTGAACCTCATCTGCACTAAGGCAAGCCACAGCAACATTTTCATGGTGCCATTTCAATTTTTGTGATTTTCTTACTTGAATGAAATGATTAACCCATGCATTTAAATAATTATGGAGTTATTTATATTCTGTTAAATATTGGTTAGTTGTTATGCTTGATTTACAGAATGGTTGAAACTAGTTTAGTGGATAAAGCAATTTAAGATTTATTTGAGGTGATGTTAGGAATAATTTTGTTATGCATGTTAGCAATTATTTAAGGCTATGTTTTTGCCCTCTTAGATTGATAAAAATTTGTTAGAAAATGTTCTGTTAAATACTTGTTTAATCATATTACTTGTCTTACAGAATGTTTGAACCCAACTCAGTGATAATGATAAAGAAATTAAGAGTTGTTGATAGTGAAATCTTTTTGACAAGCATATGAGAAATTTATCGGAGTTACTTTCTTGCGTAAGAAATTAATAAAACTTGTTGCAAAAATATTTTGGTTAAGTTGTAAGTCATTTGAGCAAGTAGAGTAATTTGAGTTGTTGACGTTATGCTTGGTGTGTATAAGGATGACATCGGTCATTTTTATTATTATATGATGCATGTGTTGTTTTGCATTTCATGGCATGCTATGACACCGGTCATTCTTAGTTTAAAGTTAAACCTGAATATAATTCAACTTGAATATACCTTTGACTGGGTCATTGTGCCGCTGAATTGAGTTTCTTTCCAGTGCAACCACATTTTCCTTTGTGGGAAGGCCTTGATTCGGTCCATTGACACGACCTCTGGTCGGTGCCTCCATCTAGGGAAGGTTATGTCGTGCTTGCCCTGGCCCGGTAAGCAGGCATAATCTTGTGTGCTCGTTAATGAGATTATGGTACCGAGTCCCCGAGTGGGAGTGTCCCGAGTGGGAGTGTTTTGACCACGACGGTGGTCGGGGTGTCTTTGGTAGACACGGGCCACCCAGGACCAGCCCGTTGGGGATTTGGGTCAGAGTGGCCGGGAGAATGCTGTGGCAATGGAGGGGTTTTGTCGGAATGCCGTTGGTCCACCCGAATGGGAGTGCGAGGCCATGGGTTCCGTGGTGTGGGTACAGTGTGCTACCTTTGCAGAGTGTGTAATCTATCGATAGCCGAGTCCACAGTAACGGACACCTCGTAGTAGGTCCCACCATGAGTCAACGTTTAATAAAAAATTGCACACTAAGCTATGAACTTTGCATTGTTGATGGATGGCAGAAAGGCCATCGAGGCATTTGGGACCAAATGATGGTCGTGGTTGTGATCGCCGTAAGGATCACGAGTTGTTCTTGAGAAAGACCACTTTGGTGGTGTGTTTGTGATCTGACCACTTTGGTGGTGTTTTTGTGACCTAGAAATGATCACAGTTGGTAAGCTGTCCCGAGGGACGTCCGAGCATGATCACATCATGTTGACATATAGTGTTGCATCCTTAATAATTGGTTAAATATCATGATATTGTTTGTCATTATGATTATGCCTGTTGTGAGCTTGCAAGTACATTCAATGTACTGACCTGGTGTGATGCTAGATTTCAGGAAAGTATCATTGGAGAGGAGCGTTGTTCGAGTCTAGATCGTGTCCACATCGGTGCCCCTGTGTATGGAGCTTCCGCCACGGCGTTATTCTGCCACGTAGTTGTTCGGATCGAGGCCCCTTTATGTTCACTAGATAATGTACATATTGTTCAGCCGCACCGAGTGTGCCGCTTGGCCTCGACAGCTGTTGTAATGTAACTCTGTTCCGCTAGCATCAATAAAGCGGTTGTTATTCTATACCAAGATGTTGTGTGTTGCCAGAAGACATGGTCTCTGGGCTGGCAATGCATGGTAAACCGGTCGCTCTGAGTCGGGGTGCCACAACGCTTGGTATCAGAGCCGCGCTGACTATAGGCCATGCTAGACTACAACGCGTTAACTGGATGCTAGATACGAGTTTTAGTTGAGTACCGGTAGTAATTTGTGCTGATTGTTGCATTGCATGCATTCGGTTTATATATATTTATGCTAACATGCTAATGGTTGTGGGTGTAGATGGCTCCAGTGCCGTATCCGTGCCAGTTGCAGCTGATGCCGTACACGTCACCACACCTCCTTCGCAACATGTGGCGTCGGCTGTACCCTCTCGGAGACGATCCAGTTTATCGTGTGTACCGGGAGCATCTAGCTGATTTAGTATATGAGTATCACGCAGTGGTCACTCTGCGCACTAGTTCCGATTCCAGCTCTTACACTCGCACCTCTCGGAGCGGTTATGCCTCCACCGCTTCTCAGGCTGTCCAGTTTGCTGCATTCGAGGTCCTTGTCGAGCTTCGCTACAACGAGGTCCGAATGCAGAACCACCCAGGTTTCTACTACTACCCATCTCTGCACGACAACGGTCGTGTCCATTTTCCTCTCATTGATCCGGAGTCTGATAGTGTTGCTAGCCACCTTGCTCGTTATGTCAATGCTAGCTATCTCATGATCCACGAGCTGGCTCGAGAGCTGACTCATACTCGTACTGCTTTAGCCACTACTTTGGTCACTTCTAGATCCGCCACTACTCCGTCTTCACTGGGATTTACTCCTTATGTCCCAGTCAGTTCTAGCTCCCCTATTTCGCCGGTTACTCCCCCGAGTAGCACGGGCGTCTCAACCGCAAACCCTCTCAATACTCCTGTTGAGTGGGTCTCACTTCTCGCTACCCCTGTAGCCCTGATGCTTCATCCTACCCCTGCCTCTGAGGGAGAGCCCTCGAGGCAGCGCCACCGTGTTACCTTTAACCCGGAGGTTTCCGTTAACCATGTCAGTTCGGGATCCGAGACCACTTCAGGGGAGGACGCCGCAGCACCAGCAGAGTAGTAGTATCTTTGAGTATTCGCAGTTGTCTGGATGATGTATGGAGGTAGTCATACGAGTCATGATGTTTCGTTTCCTATATGAGAGTAGTGAACCAGTCATGTTGTTTACTTTTCATGTATGAGTCTATGTATAATTATGTTGAGACATTATTCGTCATATTTTTCGCTCTTCTGCTCTCTTCTGGGATTTGTCGCTGGCTTTTCCCCAAATTTTATTTTGGGTGTTTCTCATCTCGATTGTGTTGTCTTGGGAAAAATTCACAATAGGATGACGCGGGGAGGCAGCAGTAGCAACGTTCGTGAAGAAACTCCTGTTCGTCGTTCCGCACGACAGGCAGGACATTCTCCCGAGCCGTACGTTCAGCCACCACCTCCACCGCCTGATCCTCCCTCCACCGAGCAAATTCTGCATATGTTTGAAGAAAAAGGGAACAATGATCTGATTGAAATATTGAGAAGTGTTCAAGCTATGGACAAAATGGAAATCAGAATGGTCATCGCTCAAAGCTGTCAGATTTTCAGAGGACCAATCCACCCAGTTTCAGTCAGATTGTTGACCCATTGGATGCAGATGATTGGTTGCGCACAATGGAGAAAAATCTTGAGATTGCCCGTACTGAAGGAAATGATAAAGTTCCATTTGTAACTCATTACCTTGAAGGCGCAGCTGCCATATGGTGGGAAAATACAAAGGCCATGTGGCCGATTGAACAGGAAATCACCTGGGAGAAATTTAAGGATAAGTTCCGAAAATATCATATCCCTACTGGAGTTATGAAGGCCAAGCAGCGTGAATTTCTCGTGCTCGTCCAAGGAAATCAGTCTGTGGCTGAATATCTGCAAAAATTCAATCATTTGGCCCGTTACTCTCTGTATGACGTGGCCACCGAAGAAAGGAAGATTGACAGATTTCTTGGAGGTTTAATTCCGCAACTTCAGTGTGCTCTCAGTATGTTTGATTTCACAGATTTCCAAACTCTGGTAGACAAGGCGTTCATTGATGAACGGGAGCACAAGCTTATATCAGATACTAGGCCTGCTAACGACAACAAGCGCAAGTTTGAGCCAAAGAAGCATGGGCAACCTATGCAAAAGGCTCGTACCTGGCAGCAGACTTAGGTGGAATACATGCCAAATTGGCAGCAGAATGTTAACAAGACCACCACCCAAGTCAAGAATATTGTGACCAATCCAATGCATGAGGAGCGTCAGCGCAATAATTCTTGTTTCATTTGCAGGCAACACGGACATTATGCCAAGCAGTGCCCCAAGAACAAAAAGACGAATGCCCTAAGTTGGTCGCAAGTCAATTTTATGGAGTCGCAGCCAAGCCAGCAAAACTTCACCGGGCACGTGCATCATATCTCCGCTGATGAAGCCCAAGAGAAGCCAAAAGTCGTCATTGGTATGTTTTCTGTTAATGACATACCTGTCATAATTTATTTGACTCTGGGGTTTCCCATTCTTTTATTTCTCGGAGTTTTGCTGCCCAAAACAATTTTCCTTGCACAATTTTGGGCAAAAATATGCTGGTACAAACCCCGGGATCTATAATCAAGAGCAATCTGGTCTGCCGTGATCTGGAGATCAATATCAACGGGGTCTGCTTTCCAACATCTCTGATAATCATTGAGTCTGAAAAGTTGGATATTATATTGAGTATGAATTGGTTGACCAAATATCAAGTTTGCATAAACTGCGCAACCCGAGAAGTCAATATGACCAGTCTGGATGGGCAGCTCACCAAATTCTATGCTCGCAAGAATATACCCAAGCCAGAATTAGTGTGCACTGCTGTGGTTGAATTGGAACTTATTCCCGTGGTCAGTGAGTACCTTGATGTGTTTCTAGAAGAACTGCCAGGCATGCCACCAGATCGGGAACTGGAATTTGCCATAGATCTTGTGCCCGGAACCGCACCGTTATACAAGAAGTATTACCGGATGCCCTCATTAGAATTCGTGGAGCTAAAGAAACAGATTGACGAATTACTCCAGAAAGGTTATATTCGTCCTAGCTCTTCACCGTGGGGATTACCTACAATTTTCATGGGCAAAAAGGATGGTAGTCTCCGTATGTGCATAGATTACCGCCAGCTGAATGAGGTCACCATCAAAAATAAATACCCACTGCCAAGAATTGATGATCTGTTTGATCAGCTCAGTGGGGCCAAGGTATTCTCTAAAATCGATTTACGGACCGGATATCATCAGCTCAAGATTAAAAAGGAAGATATTCCTAAGACCGCATTCACTACTCGGTACGGTCTTTACGAATATACCGCGATGTCCTTTGGTCTCACCAATGCCCCTGCTTTCTTCATGCATATGATGAACAAAGTATTTATGGACTTCCTCGACAAATTCATGGTAGTCTTCATCGATGACATCCTCATTTACTCCAAGGGTGAAGAAGAACACAAGGATCACCTCCGAGCAGTACTACAACGGCTCCGCGACCATCAGCTATACACCAAGTTCAGTAAGTGTGAATTTTGGCTCAAGAAAGTTGGGTTTCTCGGACATGTACTATCCGCCAAAGGTATAGCCGTGGACCTGAGCAAAGTAAAGGATGTGCTTGATTGGGTACCACCCACGACCGTGACACAGATCCGGAGTTTCCTCGGATTAGCTGGATACTATCGTCGCTTTATTGAAGGGTTTTCCAAAATTGCTAAACCCATGACGGAGCTGCTCAAAAAGGATACAAAGTTTAAGTGGACAAAGGACTGTGAGAAGAGTTTTAATGAGCTGAAGATACGACTGACAACCGCACCTATACTGACTCTTCCAGACATTTATCGCAGCTTTGATGTGTACTGCGATGCCTCCACACAAGGTATTGGTTGCGTGTTGATGCAAGACAGCAAGGTAGTAGCATATGCATCGCGACATCTACGGGCTCATGAGGGAAATTATCCTACTCATGATTTGGAATTGGCTGCAGTGGTTCATGCGTTAAAAATTTGGAGACACTACCTCATTGGAAAAAGGTGCCAAATTTTTACCGACCACAAAAGCCTCAAGTACATTTTCACTCAGCCAGATTTAAATCTCCGTCAGCGAAGATGGTTAGAGTTGGTCAAGGATTATGACCTTGGAATAAATTACCATCCAGGCAAGGCCAACGTCATTGCTGATGCGCTCAGTCGAAAGCCCGTCAGCTTAAATGTCATGTTAAAATCATTGCCCACCAAACTCCAAGAGGGGATCGCTCAGCTCAACTTGGTCATCATAGACGCTGACCATGCTAATATTTTCGAAGTTACCCCCACACTTTAGATGGAGATCTGCAAGGCCCAGCCAGCTGACACCAACCTACAAAAACGTGCCAAGGGCCAGATGGCAAAGCAGGCCTCTGACTTCTCCAAGGATGAATTCGGTATCCTCTGATTCCGTGGACGCATTTGTGTGCCAAATCAACCAGACTAGAAGAAGAAAATCCTATCAGAAGCCCACGAAGCCGCATATTCCATTCACCCGAGAGGTACAAAAATGTATGAGGACCTTAAACAAATATTCTAGTGGGATGGAATGAAGAAAGACATTGCCTATTTTGTAGCCTGTTGCGACATATGCAACAAGGTGAAAGCAGATCATCAGAAACCAGCCGGGCTTCTCCAACAGCTGCCAGTTTCACAATGGAAATGGGATGACTTTTGCATGGATTTCATCACAGGATTGCCTAGGACTCAGTGAGGCAAGGATGCAATCTGGGCTATAATAGACACCCTGACCAAGGTTGCTCATTTCATTCCGATTAGCACCAGATACAGAGCAAATGAACTTGCACAACTGTATGTATCCAGGATCGTCAGTCTGCATGGAGTACCCTGAACTATCACTTCTGACCGAGGTTCTTTGTTTACCTCCGCTTTTTGGTCCCGTCTCCATTGAGCCTTGGGGACAACACTAAAATATAGTACTGCCTATCACCCTCAGACAGATGGACAGACAGAGCGGGTAAATCAAATACTCGAAGATATGTTGCAAGCTTGTGTGCTAGCCAAAGGTGCTAAATGGGAAGAGTGCTTGCCGTATGCCAAGTTCTCTTATAACAACAGTTTCCAGACCAGTCTAAAAATGTCACCATATGAAGCTCTGATGGCCGTAAGTGCCGCACTCCTCTAAATTGGTCTCAGACAGGAGATAGCCGTATCTTCGAACGGATCTCATGCTGGAAGCTGAGAAACAAGTTAGGGAAATCTGAGACAGGCTGCAATTGGCCAAATCTCGACAGAAGAGTTATTATGATGCCAAACATTGGCAGGTCATTTTTGAACCCGGAGAACACGTATACCTCCGAGTCACTCCTATGAAAGGAGTCAAGAGATTTCAGACTCGTGGAAAGCTGGCACCCAGATTCATTGGTCCATTCCCAATTATGTCTCGAGTGGGTACGGTTGCATATCAACTGGAACTACCCCCGGAACTGGCAGACATACACAATGTGTTCCATGTTTCGCAATTGAGACGATGCATATCCCCGCGTGAGAAAAGGACTGCAATGGCTGAGATAGAATTGGCAAAATATTTAACTTATGAAGAAAGACCGTTCAAGATTTTGGATCAGATGGAAAGGATCACTCGCAGTAAAGTCAAAAATTTTTACAAGGTTCAGTGGGAGCATCACACAGAGTCAGAAGCAACTTGGGAGCAGGAAGAATTCCTTAGGGATCAGTATCCAGAGTGGTTTTCTCAAGCAACCAAATCTCAAGGACGAGATTCATTCTAAGTGGGGGAGGTTTGTGACAGCCTGGGTTTTGCCCTTTCTTATTTGCTTGATTTTTCATTTGAATTTTTTTGAAACTTGGAGTTTCTGAATCTTTTCATATGGACTTAAACACTTGAGCATCCTTGGCTTTTACCCAAGTGCTTAACTTCCCTCCTAAATCATCATTTCACTTCTGACCCACCCCAAAAATAATATTTGGAATATTTTTCTTAATAGAAAAATATTCATTTTCTCTCAAAAACCCTAAGCCAGATCTGTTTGCTTCAAAGCAACCCCAATTTTTATGGCTCGAAAAAATCTGAGATAATTCACAAATATTCTGTGAACCCTAGTGCACCTTCCTGAGCAAAAAAAACTTCATCACTTTTTGTAATATTTTTGCTACAGAAAATCTTTTCTATTCTGGGCAGAAATGGTGGTTTCTACAGCAACTACCATTTTACTTGCTCCATTTGACCTGAAATTTCTTGTGCGTCTTTACCTTAGTAACTTATCACTAACCTCCAAAGCACAGCTTCATACTCCAAGCCATTTGACCACAGTAACATCACAAAGTTACTGACCAGAAACTTACTTGGTGTGTGAAAACTTCTCTGCTGCACCTGGATCCAAACCAAATCGTGGTAACACTCAAAACTACCATGAACAACATGCCAAACATTGAGTTTTTGCTTAGATCGACCTGATGTCATAGTTCACGCGGTGACCGCGTTCGTCCAAGCGTTCTAGCATGCAGCCGATGCGCTCTGCGACGCGCCCGAGCCTCTGTTGCTCGCGTGCTTGCTTCCCTGCCTGCCCAACCATGACAAACCTCGCCACCATCATCATCTCAACGTTCGTAACTCCTCCCTGGCGCTAGCCGACACCGGAGCTCGCCGTAGTGAGCACAGGCAAGGTCCGGCCAGCCCAACAGTGCGGAGCGCACTGTGCTCGTCGCCATCCTCTTGATCCAGTGCTCGTCTCCGCCCGCCCACAGTGGCCGCGTGACCTCCGTCACCTTCTCCCCCTCTCACTGACGCCGCTTGTTGTCGGGCGCCGTGAATAGGTGTCCACTGGCGGAGCCCGAAGCACCCTCGCCGCTCGCCTATAAATAGAGGCCTCGCCCGCCTCCTCGAGCACCATCCAGCACACACACACACACACACCCCACGATCGAGTATGAAGCCGGAGCCCGGCCGGGCAGGCCTCGGGCCGCTGTCCCCGAGCTCGAGCTCGCCGGCGATCCCCTCTGGTTGTCTTAGTAGCTCCAGCCCCTCCCAGGCCTGGGCGACCCCTCCAGGGCCTCCGCGTCTCTCCGGTGAGGCCGTCTCGCCCGCTTGGAGCCCCTGGAGTGTCCTCTGCTCGCCGTCTTCCTCAACTCCGGCGACCTCCATGTTCTGCCTACGCTTGCGAGGTTGATTCCGACGCCGTCCGACCGCCCCTAGCTATGCTACGGGTACAGGCAGGTGCGCCTCAACCCCCTCTTGCCATCGCTCCCTCTCGTTTGGGCCAAGGAGCCCTCGTCGCCGGCGAGAGCTCCGGCGAAGCCGCGGCCCCCTTTGCTTCCTTCTCCCTTTTCCCTCACCTGACTAGTGGGGCCCTCTCGTCAGCCACTCTGTACGTGCGCGAAGCGGTACGAGTGGTGGCGCCCCTGGGCTTTACGCCTTCAACGTCACCCCCCAGTCTATTTCTTTTATTCAAATTCATTTGAATTTACAGAACACTTCAAACAATTATAACTCTTCAACCATAAGTACAAATGAATTGATTCTTTTTGCATTGTGTTCTTTGATTAGAAATCTAGCAGCTCACCAAAGATGATATTTTTCTGAGCTGTCTAGAATTTCTGGTGAATTTCATAAGTGTTATTGATATTTTCTTTTTGTGTTTAAAATTATTTTCAGAAGGTGAAGCTTGTCTTGAGGATAACTAGGAGGCTTGTGAACCTCATCTGCACTAAGGCAAGCCACAGCAACATTTTCATGGTGCCATTTCAATATTTGTGATTTTCTTACTTGAATGAAATGATTAACCCATGCATTTAAATAATTATGGAGTTATTTATATTCTGTTAAAAATTGGTTAGTTGTTATGCTTGATTTACAGAATTGTTGAAATTAGTTTAGTGGATAAAGCAAGTTAAGATTTATTTGAGGTGATGTTAGGAATAATTTTGTTAAGCATGTTAGCAATTATTTAAGGCTATGTTTTTGCCCTCTTAGATTGATAAAAATTTGTTAGAAAATGTTCTGTTAAATACTTGTTTAATCATATTACTTGTCTTACAGAATGTTTGAACCCAACTCAGTGATAATGATAAAGAAATTAAGAGTTGTTGATAGTGAAATCTTTTTGACAAGCATATGAGAAATTTATCGGAGTTACTTTCTTGCGTAAGAAATTAATAAAACTTGTTGCAAAAATATTTTGGTTAAGTTGTAAGTCATTTGAGCAAGTAGAGTAATTTGAGTTGTTGACTTATGCTTGGTGTGTATAAGGATGACATCGGTCATTTTTATTATTATATGATGCATGTGTTGTTTTGCATTTCATGGCATGCTATGACACCGGTCATTTTTAGTTTAAAGTTAAACCTGAATATAACTCAACTTGAATATACCGTTGACTGGGTCATTGTGCCGCTGAATTGAGTTTCTTTCTAGTGCAACCACATTTTCCTTTGTGGGAAGGCCTTGATTCGGTCCATTGACACAACCTCTGGTCGGTGCCTCCATCTAGGGAAGGTTATGTCGTGCTTGCCTTGGCCTGGTAAGCAGGCATAATCTTGTGTGCTCGTTGATGAGATTATGGTACCGAGTCCCCGAGTGGGAGTGTCCCCGAGTGGGAGTGTTTTGACCACGGCGGTGGTTGGGGTGTCTTTGGTAGACACGGGGCCACCCAGGACCAGCCCGTTGGGGATTTGGGTCGGAGTGGCCGGGAGAATGTTGTGGCAATGGAGGGGTTTTGTCGGAATGCTGTTGGTCCACCCGAATGGGAGTGTGAGGCCATGGGTTCTGTAGTGTGGGTACAGTGTGATACCTCTACAGAGTGTGTAATCTATCGATAGTCGAGTCCACGGTTACGGACATCTCGTAGTAGGTCCCACCATGAGTCAACATTTAATAAAAAATTGCACACTAAGCTATGAACTTTGCATTGTTGATGGATCGCAGAAAGGCCATCGAGGCATTTGGGACCAAACGATGGTCGTGGTTGTGATCGCCGTAAGGATCACGAGTTGTTCTTGAGAAAGACCACTTTGGTGGTGTGTTTGTGATTTGACCACTTTGGTGGTGTGTTTGTGATCTAGTGATAATCACAGTTGGTAAGCTGTCCTAAGGGACGTTCGAGCATGATCACAACATGTTGACATATAGTGTTGCATCCTTAATAATTGGTTAAATATCATGATATTTTTTGTCTTATGCCTGTTGTGAGCTTGCAAGTACATTCAATGTACTGACCTGGCGTGTCATGCCAGATTTCAGGAAAGAATCGTTGGAGAGGAGCGTTGTTCGAGTCTAGATCGTGTCCACATCGGTGTCCCTGTGATATGGAGCTTCTGCCACGACGTTATTCCACTGCGACGTAGTTGTTCGGATCGAGGCCCCTTTATGTTCATTAAATAATGTACATATTGTTCAGTCGCACCGAGTGTGCCGCATGGCCTCGACAGCTGTTGTAATGTAACTCTGTTGCACTAGCATCAATAAAGCAGTTGTTATTCTGTACCAAGATGTTGTGTGTTGCCAGAAGACATGGTCTCTGGGCTGGCAATGCATGGTAACCCGGTCGCTCTGAGCTGGGGTGCCACACCAGTGCTAATTGTTGTTTTTTTTGCTTGTTTTTTACATCGCAAAAAATCAATATCAAACGGAGTCCAAATGCAGCGAAACTTTTTGTGGATTTTTTATGGACCAGAAGACACCCAATGGGTCAGAGAAGCACCTAGGGGTGCCCTGAGGGGGGCACAACCCACCACGGTGTGCCTGGGCCCCCAGGCGCGCCCAGGTGGGTTGTGCCCACCTCGGTAGCCTCCCGTGCCGCTTCTTTGCTCTATAAATACCCAAATGTTCCAGAAACCATAGGGGAGTCGATGAAAATCAATTCCAACGGCCGCAAGTTCCAGAAACACCAGATCCAATCTAGACACCATCACAGAGGGGTTTATCATCCTCATTGGTGCCTCTCGGATGATGCGTGAGTAGTCTTTTGTAGACCTTCGGGTCCGTAGTTATTAGCTAGATGGCTTCCTCTCTCTCTTTCTTGGTCCTCACTACAATGGTCTCTTGGAGAACTATTTGATGTAACTCTTTTTTGCGGTGTGTTTGTTGGGATCCGATGAACTTTGAGTTTATGATCAGATCTATGTTTTTGTCCATGAAAGTTATTTGAGTCTTTTGATCTCTTATATGCATGATTAATTATATCCTCGTATTTCTTCTCCGATATTTGGGTTTTGTTTGGCCAACTTGATCTATTTATCTTGCAATGGGAAGAGGTGCTTTGTGATGGGTTCGATCTTATAGTGCTTGATCTCAGTGACAGAAGGGGAACTGACACGTATGTATCGTTGCTATTATGGATAATAAGATGGGGTCTACTTCTACACAAATAGATCTTGTCTACATCATGTCATCGTTCTTATTGCATTACTCTGTTTCTCCATGAACTTAATACACTAGATGCATGCTCGATAACGGTCGATGTGTGGAGTAACAGTAGTAGGTGCAGGTAGGAGTCAGTCTACTAAGCTTGGACGTGATGCCTATATAATGATCATTGCCTGGATATCATCATGATTATTTGAAGTTCTATCAATTGCCCAACAATAATTTGTTTACCCACCGTTGCTATTTTTCTCTAGAGAAGCCACTAGTGAAACCTACGGCCCCCGTGTCTCTTCTTTATTATATTTGCCTTCGTGATCTATTTTTATTTGCTTTTATTTTCAGATCTATTAATCCAGAAACCCAAAAATATCTTGCTGCAAATTTTATTCATTTTATCTCGCGTTCCCGCGAGATCTATTTATCCAATCTACTACAATTTTACCTATCTTTTTACCCGTGAGGGATTGACAACCCCTCTCTTGCGTAGGGTTGCAAGTATTTGTTCTTTGTATGCAGGAGCTATTTACGTGGTGTTGCATGGTTCTCCTACTGGTTCGATAACCTTGGTCTCATCACTAAGGGAAATACCTACCGTAGCTGTGCTGCATCATCCCTTCCTCTTTGGGGAAACACCGACGTAGTTCAAGCCGCATCAAAAGGAATTTCTGGCGCTGTTGCCAGGGAGACATCATCAACATCTACCAGGTTCCTAGTCACAAACCTCATGTCCTTGTAATTTACATTGTTTGCCATTTGCCTCTCCCCCACTTCACAAAAATTTGCTGTTTCATTCGCCCTCTTTTTTGTTCGCCGTTTTCTCGTCAGATCTGTTTTTGAGTGCAGTCTTGTTGCGCAGTCATAATGACTCAACAGAACACCAAGTTGTGTGATTTCTCCAATACCAACAACAATGATTTTATTAGCACTCCGATTTCTCCTCCCGCCACTAGTGTGAAGTCTTGTGATATTAATACCGCTTTGTTGAATCTTATTATGAAAGATCAATTTTCCGGTACTCCTAATGAGGATGTTGCATCCCATCTTAGCACATTCATGGAATTATGCGATATGCAAAAGAAAAAAGATGTGTACAATGATGTTGTGAAGTTGAAATCCCATTTTCTTTGCGAGATCATGCAAAAATTTGGTTTTTTCTTTGCCTCGCAATAGTATCGGTTCTTGGGATAAGTGCAAAGATGCTTTTATTACTAAATATTTTCCACCCGCAAAAATTATTTCTGTTAGAACCCAGATCATGAATTTCAAGCAACTTGAACATGAGCATGTTGCGCAATCTTGGGAAAGGATGAAATTAATGCTAAGAAATTGCCCAACTCATGGGTTAAATCTTTGGATGATCATACAATTTTTTTACGCGGGGTTGAATTTTGTTTCTCGTAATCTTTTGGACTCCGCCGCGGGTGGTACTTTTATGGAAATTACTTTGGGTGAAGCCACCAAATTGCTTGATAATATTATGGCAAATTATTTACAATGGCATAGTGAAAGAGCTCCTACTAGTAAAAAAGTTAATTCGGTTGAAGAAATTTCTTCTTTGAGTGAAAAAGTTGATGCTCTATGAAATTGGTTGCTAATAAAAGTGCTCCTATTGATTTTAATGATGTGCCTTTGTCTACATTGATTGAGCAAAATAGTGATGCCATTGATGTGAATTTTATCTCTTGAAACAATTTCAATAACAATGCTTATAGAGGTAATTTTAATCCTAGGACTTTTCCTAGTAATTCCTCTAATAATTATGGTAATTCCTACGGTAATCCTTTTTATAATAATAATAGGAACACCTCTGGTCTTGAGAATAATATAAATAATTTATCAATACACAAAAAGTTTTTAATGCTACAATAGAAGAAAAGTTGAATAAGATTGATGATATGTCTAGAAGTATTGATAGAATTTCTCATGTTGTAGAAAATCTCAAGATGAAATTTTTTGTGCCTAAGGTTGAGGAATCAATCAAAGCTCTTTATGTTTCTATGGATGAAAGTAAGAAAAGGACCTCTATGCTTAGAGCTAGAAGAGAATTTTTAGAAAAGGCATTTTCTAGTGATTGCTTTCATAAAAGTGATGAAGATCTTAAAATGATTGGTGTTTCCTCCATTGATTCTTTGTTTAGTAAAATTAAGATTGATAATAAAGGGACTTAAGAAGAGTCAACTTTAGCTAGAAGACGTCCCGATAATTCGGAGGGTGAAAATCTTGTTGAGAAAATTGATAAAAGTGGGTTTGAAGACGTCAAAACTTTAACTAGTGTTGTGCCCACTCTTTTCGATTACAAAGACTTTAATAATGATAGTTGCCCTTTGATTCATTGTATTTCTTTGTTGCAATCCATGATAAATTCACCCCATGCTTATGAACAAAATAAAGCTTTTACTAAACATATTGTTGATGCTATGATGAAAGCTTTGGAAGAAAAGTTGGAATTAGAGATTTCAATTCCTAGAAAATTCCATGATGAATGGGAACCTACTATCAAAGTCAAGATTAAAAATTATGAGTGTTTTGCTTTATGTGACTTGGGTGCTAGTGTTTCTACAATTCCAAAATCTTTATGTGATGTGCTTGGTCTTACCAATATTGAAGAGTGTTCTCTAAATTTGCACATGGCGGATTCTACTATTAAAAACCTATGGGAAGAATTAATTATGTTCTTATTCTTGCAAATAGGAATTATGTGCCCATAAATTTTATTGTTCTTGATATTAATTGCAATCTGTCTTGTCCAATTATTCTTGGTAGACCATTTTTACGTATTATTGGTGCCGTGATTGATATGAAAGAAGGCAATATTAAATTTAAATTTCCACTAAGGAAGGGTATGTAACACTTCCCTAGAACTAGAAGTAAGCCACCATATGAATCAATCATGAGGGCATCATATGGATCTAGAAACAAATATGACAATACTTAGATCCTTTGCAACCCGATGAATAAAATTTATTTTTGTCTTTTTCTTTCTGTTCTTGAGTGTTTGCACAATTATGCCACTGTTATGATTGTGTTTTTTGTGTTTTAGTTAGTGTCTGTGCCAAGTAAAGCCTTTGGGATCATGTTGAGTGATAGTTGATTTGATCTTGCTGAAAAATAGAAACTTTTGCGCCTAGAAAAATAATTTTCATTTTTAACAGAAGCGTGATAAAATACTGATTATTTCTGCAGAAGATTAATATCCAAATTTCTCACGTTTTCCTAGTTCTTATGAATTTTTGGAATTACAGAAGTATTTGAAATCTTCAGATTGCTACAGACTGTTTTGTTTTTGATAGATTCTATTTTCTTTGCATTGTGTGCTTGTTTTGATGATTCTATGGTTTTCTTTGAAGAGTTTTTGCCATAGAAAAGTTGGAATACATTAGATATAATGCAAAAATAAAATATGAATGGGTTTGCAACAATACTTATAGTAGTGATTTGCTTTCTTATACTAATGGATCTCACGAAGGTTTTGTTGAGTTTTGTGTGATTGAAGTTTTCAAGTTTTGGGTGACTTTACGATGGATGAAGGAATAAGGATTAGCAAAAGGCTAAGCTTGGGGCTGCCCATGGCACCCCAAGGTAATATTCAAGAAGTATTAAGAAATTAAGCTTGGGGGCGCCCCCGAGTAGCATCCCCTCTTTCTTCTAACAACCATCGGTATTTTACTTGAAACTATATTTTTATTCGTCGCATATTATGAGTTTTGCTTGGAGCGTCTTGTATGATATGAGTCTTTGCTTGTTTTGCTTTTTGTTTTTAGTAATGAATCCTTTCTGGACACACCTATTTGAGAGAGCCAAAATTATGCCATGACTTGTTAGAATTGCTCTCTATGCTTCACTTAAATCTTTATGAGCTATGGAATTGCTCTAGTGATTCACTTATATCTTCTTGAGCACGGCGTGCTTTAATATCTTTGAATAAATGCTCTCATGCTTCACTTATATTTATTTGAGAGTTAGTAATTTTTTTAAGAAATTCTCTCTTGCTTCACTTAAATTATTTTGAGAGAAGAATATTTTTATGCTCCTGTTCCTCACTTATATTTGTTTGAGCTATCAAAAGCAACATATGAAACTAGTCCCAAAGTGACAGATATCCAATGAAGATATAATAAAAACTTTCATGAAGATCATTGGACAAAATAAACTTGATTCCTTGTAATAGTTTTGAGATATGTTGATATAATATGTGAGTCATGTTGATGAGTAATTATTCTTTAGTAAGAATATTGGTGTTAATGTTTGTGATTCCCTATGCAAGCACGAAAGTCAATAGTTATGCAATGAAATTACATCCTACTTGGGGTGCATTATTCGGTGTTAGTTATGCCTAATGCTCGCTTATGAGATTTTTCATTTCTTGGTTGGTCGCTTCTCAATCTTTTGCTAGCCTTCATTTTGCACTAAGTATGATCACCACTTGTGCATCCTAAATCCTTTAAACCAGTTTTGCCACATGAGTCCACCATACCTACCTATATGCGGTATTCTTTTGCGGTTCTAAGCAAATTTGTAGATGCCATCTCTAAATTTCAAAATAAACTTCTCTTTTGTGTGCTCGTACCACTGATGAAATGGTAGGGGGTGGCTGATATATTTCCATGCTAGATGTGTTATTCTCAAGATGAGTGTTTATTCACTTGTCATTGCACGAGAGTATGGCAAAGGTATTAGGGATGCCCAGTCCCGAAATGAAAAATTAATTTACTTTATGTTGTCAAATAATAAATTCCTTGGAAAGTGATGGTATGGAAGGAACCCGTGGATACGGTTACCATGGAAAGTGAAAGTATGGTGGAAAAAGGAATACACTTTATTTTCTATTTGGGAACCGCCTATGATATATCTAGCATGGAAAGTATTGGGAACTACTCGATCGTTTTCGTTGACAGGAAAAGCATGCCACCCAGTTTTATCTCTATCTTTTCCGCTTTGAGCTCTGGCACCTCTACAATTCCCTACTTCCCTCTGCGAAGGGCCCTTCTATTTACTTTATGCAATTTTTATTTTTACCTGAGTCTCCATCTTCTCTTATAAAGAACCAACTAAGGGGCACTATGATCGTACTTGAGTATTGGGTGTAGCTAATATGCGAGTGTGTTTCATGAATGGATTAATGACTGAGCATAATGGGCTAGGGATAACTTGTTGTAGCATTGATATTTTGAAAAACATGGTTGCTTGTTGATATGCTTGAGTATTAAAGTCCTCATGTCAAAACTAGATTATTGCTTTGAACCATATAAAAGTACAATTGTCCATGCTATAAAAGAAAGAATATGTGATGAACATGTTAGGCAGCATTCCGCATCAAAAAATTCATTTTTATCATTTACCTACTCGATAACGAGCAGGAATTAAGCTTGGGGATGCTGATACATCTCCAACGTATCTATAATTTTTGATTGTTCCATGTTGTTATATTATCATTCTTGGATGTTTTACAATCATTTTATATCATTTTTTGGGACTAACCTATTGACATAGTGCCCAGTGCTAGATGCTGATTTTTGCTTGTTTTCATCGCAGAAAATCAATATCAAACGGAATCCAAATGCAGCGAAACTTTTTGTGGATTTTTTATGGACAAGAAGACACCCAATGGGTCGGAGAAGCACCTGGGGGTGCCCCGAGGGGGGCACAACCCACCAGGGCGTGCCTGGGCCCCCAGGCGCACCCAGGTGGGCCGTGCCCACCTCAGTGGCCTCCCACACCGCCTCTTTGCTCTATAAATACCCCAATATTCTAGAAACCCTAGGGGAGTCGACGAAAATCAATTCGAGCCGTCGCAAGTTCCAGAAACACTAGATCCAATCTAGACACCATCACAGAGGGGTTCATCATCCACATTGGTGCCTCTCCGATGATGTGTGAGTAGCCTTTTGTAGACCTTCGGGTCCGTAGTTAGTAGCTAGATGGCTTCCTCTCTCTCTCTCTCTCTCTTGATCCTCAATACAATGGTCTCTTGGAGATCTATTTGATATAAATCTTTTTTGCGGTGTGTTTGTTGGAATCCCATGAACTTTGAGTTTATGAACCGACACGTATGTATCGTTGCTATTAAGGATAACAAGATGGGGTCTATTTCTACATAAATAGATCTTGTCTACATCATGTCATCGTTCTTATTGCATTACTTTGTTTCTCCATGAACTTAATACACTAGATGCATGCTGGATAGCGGTCGATGTGTGGAGTAATAGTAGTAGATGCATGCAGGAGTCGGTCTACTAATCTTGGAAGTGATGCCTATATAATGATTATTGTCTGGATATCGTCATGATTATTTGAAGTTTTATCGATTTCCCAACAGTAATTTGTTTACCCACCGTTGCAATTTTTCTCGAGAGAAGCCACTAGTGAAACCAACGGCCCCGGGTCTCTTTCTCATATTATATTTGCCTTTGTGATCTATTTTTATTTGCTTTTATTTTCAGATCTATTAATCCAAAAACCCAAAAATACCTTGCTGCAATTTTTATTTACTTATTTTATCTCGTGTTCCCACGAGATCTATTTATCCAATCTACTACAATTTTACCTGTCTTTTTACCCATGAGGGATTGATAACCCATCTCTTATGTCGGGTTGCAAGTATTTGTTCTTTGTGTGCAGGAGCTGTTTACGTGGTGTTGCGTGGTTCTCCTACTTGTTAGATAACCTTGGTCTCATCACTGAGGGAAATACCTACCATAGCTGTGCTGCATCATCCCTTCCTCTGTGGGGAAATACCGACATAGTTCAAGCCGCATCAAAAGGATACATGAATAAGAATTTTTCAATGAAAGACCTCAGTGAAGCTACTTACATATTGGGCATTAAGATCTGTAGGGATAGATCGATACGCTTAATAGGACTTTCACAAAGTATATACCTTGGCAAAATTTTGAAGAAGTTCAAAATAGATCAGTCAAAGAAAGGGTTATTGTCTGTCTTGCAAGGTGTGAAGTTGAGTAAGACTCAAAAACCTGACCACGGCAGAATATAAAGAGAGAATGAAGGTCATTTCCTATGCCTCAGCCATAGGTTCTATAAAGTATGCCATGTTGTGTACCAGACCTATTGTGTACCTTGCCATCAGTTTGGCAAGGGGTACAATGGTGATCCAGGAGTAGATCACTGGACAGCGGTCAAAATTATCCTTAGTTACCTAAGAGGACTAAGGCAATGTTTCTCGGTCATGGAGGTGATAAAGAGTTCGTCGTAAAGGGTTACATTGATGCAAGCTTTAACACCGATTCAGATGACTCTGAGTCTCGATCTGGATACATATTGAAAGTGGGAGCAATTAGCTAGAGTAGCTCCATGCAGAGCATTGTAGACATAGAAATTTGCACAATACATACGGATCTGAATGTGACAGACCTGTTGACTAAACCTCTCTCACAAGCAAAACATGATCACACGTTAGTACTATGTGGGTGTTAATCACATATCGATGTAAACTAGATTATTGACTCTAGTAAACTCTTTGGGTGTTGGTCACATGGCGATGTGAACTATGGGTGTTAAATCACATGGTGATGTGAACTAGATTATTGACTCTAGTGCAAGTGGGAGACTGGAGGAAGTATGCCCAAGAGGCAATAATTAAGTTGTTATTTTATATTTCCTTATTCATGATAAATGTTTATTATTCATTCTAGAATTGTATTAACCAGAAACTTGATACATGTGTGGATACATAGACAAAACACCGTGTCCCTAGTAAGCCCCTACTAGACTAGCTCGTTAATCAAAGATGGTTAAGTTTCTTAACCATAGACATGTGTTGTCATTCGATGAACGGGATCACATCATTAGGAGAATGATGTGATGGACAAGATCCATCCGTTAGCTTAGCATATTGATCATTCAATTTTATTGCTATTGATTTCTTCATGTCAAATACATATTCCTTCGACTATGAGATTATGCAACTCCCGGATACCGGAGGAATACCTTGTGTGCTATCAAATGTCACAACGTAACTGGGTGATTATAAAGATGCTCTATAGGTATCTCCGAAGGTGTTTGTTGGGTTGGCATAGATCGAGATTAGGATTTGTCACTCTGAGTATCAGAGAGGTATCTCTGGGCCCTCTCGGTAATACACATCATAAGAAGCCATGCAAGCAAAGTGACTAATGAGTTGGTTGCGGGATGATGTATTACAGAACGAGTAAAGAGACTTGCCGGTAACGAGATTGAACTAGGTATGAAGATACCGACGATCAAATCTCGAGCAAGTAACATACCGATGACAAAGGGAATAACGTATGTTGTCATTACGATTCAACCGATGAAGATCTTCATATAATATGTAGGAACCAATATGAGCATCCAGGTGCCGTTGTTGGTTATTGACTGGAGAGGTGTCTCGATCATGTCTACATAGTTCTCGAACCCGTAGGGTCCGCACTCTTAACGTTCGATGATGATTTATTATTATATGAGTTATGTGATTTAGTGACCGAATGTTGTTCGGAGTCTCAGATGAGATCACGTACATGATGAGGAGTCTCAAAATGGCCGAGAGGTAAATATTGATTATAGGATGATAGTATTCGGACACCAGAAGTGTTCCAGGTAGTATCGGGTATTTATCGGAGTACCGGGGGGGGGTTACTAGAACCCCCGGGGGGAAGATATGAGCCACATGGGCCATAAGAGGGGAGCACACCAGCCCACAAGGGGTGGCGCCCCCCCCCCCCTTAAGCTTGTGGCCGAATTGGAGAAGGAGGAGAAGGGGTTTGGGCCCCCTTTCCTTCTCTCCTTCCCCTTCCCTTTTCTCTCCGGCAAAAAGAAGGAAAGGGGGGAGGTCGAATTGGGAGAGGTCCCCAAGTAGGATTCCTCCTACTTGGGGTGCCCCATGGCCGCTCCCCTCCCCCTCCCACCTATATATACATGGGGAGGGGGCGCCTAGAACACACACCAACAATTGTTAGCCGTGTGTGGCGCCCCCTCCATAATTTACGCCTCTGGTCATATCTTCGTAGTGCTTAGGCAAAGCCCTGTGCGGATCACTTCACCATCACCGTCACCACACCGTCGTGCTGACGGAACTCGTATTCTTCCTCGACACCTTTGCTGGATCAAGAGGACTAGGGACGTCATCGAGCTGAACGTGTGCAGAACTCGGAAGTGTCGTACGTTCGGTGCTTGATCGGTCGGATCTAGAAGAAGTTCAACTACATCAACCGCATTGTCAAATGCTTCCGCTTTCGGTCTACGAGGGTACATTGACACACTCTCCCCTCTCGTTGCTATGCATCTCCTAGATAGATCTTGCGTGAACGTAGATTTTTTTTTGAAATTGCATGCTATGTTTCCCAACAGTTCTAGTGGGGGTCCTGCTCGGCGAGGATGGCCTGGTGGGAGCAGACGCGGCTGGGAGGGCTGGTGCTCTGCCCCTCCTCAACTGTGGGACTCGTTGTGGTGAGCCTGCTTCAGCCCATCTTGGGGTCCAGCAGGGCGCACCAACCAGTTGGGGGCGCAGTGAGGCTGTGGCCGCCACCTACCTCCTAAGGTGGGCACTGATACGTCTCCATTATATCTATAATTTTTGATTGTTCCATGCCAATATTATACAACTTTCATACACTTTTGGCAACTTTTTATACTATTTTTGGGACTAACATATTGATCCAGTGCCCAGTGCCAGTTCCTGTTTATTGCATGTTTTTTGTTTCGCGGTAAATCCATATCAAACGGAGTCCAAACGGGATAAAAACCGACGGAGATTTTTTTGGAATATATGTAATTTTTTGGAAGAAGAATCAGCGCGAGACGATGCCCGAGGGGGCCACGAGGCAGGGGGGCGCGCCCCAGGGGGTCAGGCGCACACTGGGCCCTCGTGGACACCCCGTAAGGCGGTTGATGCCCTTCTTTTGCCACAAGAAAGCTAATATCCGGATAGAGATCGTGTTAAAATTTCAGCCCAATCGGAGTTTCGGATCTCCGGGAATATAAGAAACGATGAAAGGGCAGAATCAGAGAACACAGAAACAGAGAGAGACAGAGAGACAGATCCAATCTTGGAGGGGCTCTCGCCCCTCCGCCTCCATGGAGGCCATGGACCAGAGGGGAAACCCTTCTCCCATCTAGGGAGAAGGTCAAGGAAGAAGAAGAATAATAATAAGAAGAAGAAGGGGGCTCTCCCCCCTTCGCTTCCGGTGGCGCCGGAACGCCGCCGGGGGCCATCATCATCACCGCAATCTACACCAACACCTCTGCCATCTTCACCAACATCTCCATCACCTTCCCCCCTATATCTACAGCGGTCCACTCTCCCGCAACCCGTTGTACCCTCTACTGAACATGGTGCTTTGTGCTTCATATTATTATCCAATGATGTGTTGCCATCCTATGATGTCTGAGTAGATTTTCATTGTCCTATCGGTGGTTGATGAATTGCTATGATTGGTTTAATTTGCTTGTGGTTATGTTGCTGTCCTTTGGTTCCCATCATATGAGCGCGCGCATGGATCACACCATAGGGTTAGTTGTATGTTTATAGGACTATGTATTGGAGGGCAAGAGTGACAGAAGCTTCAACCTAGCATAGAAATTGATGCATACGGGATTGAAGGGGGACCAATATATCTTAATGCTATGGTTGGGTTTTACCTTAATGAACGTTAGTAGTTGCGGATGCTTGCTAATAGTTCCAATCATAAGTGCATAGAATTCCAAGTCAGGGATGACATGCTAGCAGTGGCCTCTCCCACATAAAACTTGCTATCAGTCTAGTAAAGTAGTCAATTGCTTAGGGACAATTTCGCAACTCCTACCACCACTTTTCCACACTCGCTATACTAACTTTATTGTGTCTTTATGTAAACAGCCCCTACTTTTTATTTACGTGCACTTTATATTCTTGCAAACCTATCCAAAAACACCTAGAAAGTACTTCTAGTTTCATACTTGTTCAAGGTAAAGCGAACGTTAAGCGTGCGTAGAGTTGTATCGGTGGTCGATACAACTTGAGGGTATAGTTGTTATACCTTTAGCTCCTCGTTGGGTTCGACACTCTTACTTATCGAAAGAGGCTACAACTGATCCCCTATACTTGTGGGTTATCAAGACCTTTTTCTGGCACCGTTGCCGGGGAGTTATAGCGTGGGGTGAATATTCTCGTGTGTGCTTGTTTGCTTTATCACTAAGTAATTTTTATTTGCTATTCTTAGTTGTTATATATCTGTAGTTATGGATATGGAACACGAAATACCAAAAAATAGGTGTACCTGCTACTCATGGAGATGGAGAACCTCCTAAACCAACTCCTCCAAGGCGGGTACTTTGATCTGATAACGTCTACTACGTATTTGATCCATTACACCCTCGATGCTGATTATGTGAAAAATATTATGTACTACTTTGATAATCCCGAGAAAACCCCATTCAATTATGTAATGGGGACACGTTGGATCAATGTGAATACTTTAGGGATTATCGCTTGACTCAAAAAGGGAAACTATTGTCGGATCAAATTCATATGTTGCATTGGTATGCTCGGGAACTATGCTTGAGATATGATTATACTTGTTGCTCTAGGATGAAGGCTCCACACCTTCCCTTTTCATGCAAATTTAATGATGATAAAACCTTGGCTTCTTATGCTAATGGTATATATGATTACTATGATGTGGAAAAAATAGAAGAATTTGTTGCTTTTATGGGTGCTTATGAAATTGGATCTTTGTTTAAAGAGTGTGAACATTTTGATGATTCAATTTATAGACCTGAAAATTTAGCTATCCTTAAATATTGCTATGAGAATTATGAATTCAATTCTGATATTGATGATTTTATTAAGAGAGTCTCCGCTGTCCAAGAAGAGACTAATATTTTGCAGGAATCTATGGAAGAAGAAATTGATGAAACTGTGAGCTCATTGGATGAAAAAGATGAGGATGAGAGCAAAGAACAAAAGGAGGAAGAGCGGATTGATCACCCGTGCCCACCTTCTAATGAGAGTAACTCTTCAACTCATACATTGTTTAATTTCCCTTCGTGCTTACCAAAGAATGAATGCTATGATGATTGTTATGATCCTGTTGATTCTTTTGAAATATCCCTTTTTGATGATGATTGGTATGCTTGTGGCCAAGATGCCAATATGAATTATGCTTATGGAGATGAACTTGCTATAGTTCCTTATGTTAAACATGAAATTGTTGCTATTGCACCCACGCATGATAGTCCTATTATCTTTTTGAATTCTTCCAACTACACTATATTGGAGAAGTTTACCCTTATTAAGGATTATATTGATGGGTTGTGTCGTGGGTTTGTCACGGCAGATGTCCTTGTGAAAGGACTTAGTCGTGGAGCCATCGCTACGGGTTAGCTTAAGGGGGTTAAACCGGACAAGGGGACACGGGGAGTTTTATACTAGTTTGGCCCCTTCAAGGAAGGTAAAAGCCTACGTCTAGTTGTGATTGATATTGCTAGGGTTTCGAAGGCCAGGGAGCGAATCCGCTTTGTCTGGCTCTCGAGTTGTTGTCCCTCTCTAAAGCACTACTAGGTCGTCCCTTTATATACATAGGTTGACGCCCACCGGGTTACAGAGTTCCGAAGCCGGATCATAAACGTGTCCGGTTCGGTCTCTATCCTTCCTATCTTACAACACAAGTTACACAACCAAGTCGGTTTACATCTACAGGCTTTAACCCGCCTTTGGGCCTTGGGCCTTCGTAAAGCATCATTATTCTTGTACCTTCATGGGCTTCTAATCTTCAAGGAGTTAACCCGGCTACTCCTGGCCAGTTTACATCCAGTAGTAATATCCCCAACATTAGGCCCCAGATTGGTTTGAACTTGTTCATGTCAATCTTCAACACTTAGAAAAAACCCCTCCTTTGCATCTTCACCTTGATCTTATAAACCACCGTGACATCATACTCCAGGATCATGATAAACCGTCCTGACGTCATCTATCTGTTGAAGCTGAGGATTACCTTCATTAATGCATGTCCAGTCATCGAGGCGACACCATTATTAACTATCCATTTTTGAGCTCCTCGATTCCCGCACTTGTCGCTTTATTGTTTCGCCTTATAAATAGGGACACAGGTCCTTCTCATTTTTCCCTTCGTCTCCTTCTCTTCTTCTTCCTCCTCGCGACGCCTCTACACCCGAGCGCCGCCGCCGTCCTCGAGCTTCGCTTCTACCTCGTTGTCGGCCGCTGCATCAACCTGACTGAACCAGAGAACCGTGGCGTACCTCCGCTGCTTCAACATCGGCCGCTATAAGTCCTTTCCTTTCTCCTTTGTAGATCTGCCTAGGGTTTCCTTGTTCATCGAAGTTCATCAAGGCTCTGGCACTGTTCTTCCCTGTTTCCCCTTAGTCCATGGATAAAAACTTCAAACTTGATGTGTCCCATGTAATGGCTTATCTTCTTCTACCACCACAAACCCTTATGCGCATAAAACTGATCTGGTCCTTTGCGGACCACTTCGGGACCAACCTTTTTTAGGTCTAAATCTTTTTGTTTTTCCTGCCTTGTGGTAGATCTAAAATTTTCAAGTAATCTTGTGAAACCTATTTTTCCTTACTTGCCTTAGATCTGTACCTTCCGCAGTCGGTTTACCTTTGTAGAAAACAAGTTATCACATACCATTAGTCCTCTGATAGACCGGAGGAGCCTTTACCTTCATAGTTATACTCCGGTTTAACAGTGTCTGAGTACCCCTGTCCTGGTATTACCTTTTATCCATTATTGCATTGGTCTCCGGTTTATGCCATTTCACATATCAGTATATCTCTTACCCCATTGTATATTGTATATCATCATGAGTGATTATAAACCGGCCTTTCGTTTTCAGCTTGTTTGTTTCGCAATGGCCAAACAATTCACCGCTTGCAACTGGGCTCGTTCCCGGGTCACCGAGGATCAGTTGAACGACATGGTCAGCATCGGCTCTTTGCCTAAGAAGACTAAAATTAAATGGCGAGTTCCAGGAACAGAAAATCCTCCGACCCCAAGGCAGGGTGAGGTGGTGGTCTTTGTTGACCACATAAGCCGTGGCTTCAAACCGCCAGGGTCAAAGTTTTACCGGGGTGTGCATGCCAACTTCCAACTTCATCCTCAAGACACTGGGCCCAACTCAGTATCCAACCTATGTAACTTCCAGGTCTTCTATGAAGTGTACTTACAGGAAGAACCAACTGCAGAACTGTTCCGGAACTTCTTTCACTTAAACCGGCGCACAGAATTTGTAAATGGCCCCAACACTGAACTTGGTGGTGTCTCGATTCAAAAGCGGAAAGAAGTTGAGTTTCCTCATGCCAAACTGCACAGCCACCCAAAGGAATGGAACCAAACTTGGTTTTATTGCAGAGACACTTCACCCGAAGATGAAAATCCCCTTCCAGGCTTTCGTGATCACCGGCTTTCCAACACCCATCCGATGCCGCAACGCTTAGGCTCCGCAAAAAGGGTGAAATATGCCCCTCAAGTCACCAAACTCCGGGCCTTTATGGCCAATGGTTTGACAGGTGTGGATTTCGTGTGTTGTTGGATATCTTGGAGCATCTTGCCTCTAAGCCGGCGTTCCGGTTTAATGTGTGAGTATACCGGCGAGGTTGACGACCCTCAACGCCATTGCAACCTTCAACTATCTGATGAAGAAGTCACTGAAGGTGTAAAGAAGATTCTGAATGAATCGGAACTGGTTTATAGTCAAACCGGTTTGAATCCCTTCTATGCCAAGAACAAACCGCCTGCTGTAAGCATTATACTTCCTTTTCATTTTTAATATTTTTACCTTGTGCAACCTGTAATCCTTCTTCTGTGTATGTATGTATAGGGTGATGACCCCTTCTAGAAACGGAAAACCGTAGAAAAACCGGTAAAGCCAACTGGGGATAAAGCGATTAAACCATCTCGCCCCAAAACCAAAGCCGTCAAACGGACATCAAAATGGAAAACGGCTGACCGGATCAATATGGAGCTTGATGATGACGCTGATGATCCGGAAGTTGAGGTAGAAATTGACTCTCTTTGCTCTCTTTTCATGCATCTCATTAACAATGATCTTCCTCAGGAGGACGCAGAAGGCAGTCAAGCTGATGATGTAGAGGTAATTACCCTTTCCTCCGGTTTAGACTCTATGCCAACACAAAAAACCCGCCAAGCAGTCCGGAAAGTAAGCTTTTCTCATCCTATTTCTTACTTGGATCCAACATTTATTTGGAAGACTTGGCAGCATGAAGCTCGCCGGACAACCCAACACAGTGGCCAACAGGTCACTTCAGCCGGTTTACCTGATACCCCGGTTCGGAAGCACTGGTCTGAGGTCTCTCCTACTCCTGACCATTCTTACCCCAATGCAGGTTATTTCAGACAACCTCTTAATCCGTCCGATTCAAATTATCAGGTGACACCTCCCTCATCATCTGGCGAGTCGACAGCAACTCAGCTCCCTCCTCTGAAAACTGTGGTCGTAAGTTGTAAAACCTTTTCCTTCAATGCATCACAGAACTTGAATAAGATGTTAATCCTTTATATTTTGTTTGCAGGGCCAAAGCCAGACCTAGCAAGAAAGCTCGGGTCACCAATCCGCCCGAAGACCCGGCCACTTTTGAAGAAGAACCCAGAGGTGAACCAGAACAAACTTATGAACCGGAGGGCCCTCATCCTGAAGCCGCTTCTGATGAACCGCCCCTTCAAGGCCAAAACACCAATGAACCAGCAGACGCTGAACCTGGAGCACCTGACACTGAGCCGGCAGAGCCAAATCGGGCTGGTCCGGTGAGAAATACTGAAACTCCATTGTCACCAGCCAAACACACTGAAGGCCAAGGAGACAATGTTATTATTACTGGAATGGGCCATAGCTCTCCTGGCCATCCCGTCATTTTGGCTCAGCATAGTGCCAAAGAAGAGCAAGATGCTAGGGGAAAAGGCAAATGGAGCAGCGATTTATCAAGCTATGCACATCTTAACGACGAAGAGCTTCACTCTGGTTTCTTGAACCGTCTGCACTCAAACCGGGACTATGAGGCCGGTTTGGTGAACTTGATGAAAGAGCGATATGAGGTAAATTCCTCTCCCTTTGTTTATTGATTTATAGCTGAAACACTATCCCAAGTAGCCCCCAAGGGCCGTTTTATGATGTTAATCATAAACCGGGTCTTTGTAACACTTTAAGTGTCTCATCATTGATCCTCACAATGGCAGGTCTATAACAAGAGACAAGAATCATCTTTTAAAAATTAGATAATTTTCTACAACATATCCCCCAAAGGCCGGTTTAACTTGGCAAGTTAATCCGGGTTGTAATCCATACATCCGTTTTAGAACAGACGCACATTAGCCCCCAAGTGTCAAGGATAATGCTTGCATTGTTCTGGAGACTTGTATAAAATGTAGTACTTTAGAGCAAATAGGCATTAGCCCCCAAGTATGAAGTGCATAACTTGGTATACGCTTTGTACTTAGCACATATATATGTTGTTTGTTTAATATACCTTCAATGTTGCAGGCTGAACTGAGAAGCAAAGATGCCCGAAACTCTGACTTGCAAGAGAATGTGAAATCACAACAAGCAGAAGCTGCAAAAGACAAAGAGGAGATGACCCAAGCCCTGGCCATAATGGAAAAGCTGAAGGAAACTTTCACCAAAGATCGTGCTAACTGGAAATCCGAAAAATCCGGGTTAACCAAAAGAGCTGAAGACGCCGAGGCAGCCCTGAAACCAGTTGTAGATGAACTAGCTGGTTTGAAATGGCAAATCAATGCTATGACTTCTACTATCTTTGGTAAGTATCTGCTTATGTGTTTTGCGAAAGTCAATGAACCTTATCACTAACCAGAACATTGATAAAAATCTTTGGCAGGTACTCGGATCGCTCATCTTGGTACAGACATGCGGATGAAGCTCAAAGCGGCATATACATTGGTTGAACAGCTTTACTCTGGGTCTCAGTGGGCTATTTGCACGACAGCTTACAACAAACCGGCCCCAACTTTGAATAAAGAAACACTTGAGAAGCTGGCCATGTTACCAGCCCGTATTGCTGAATTGAAGAAGGCGGCTGCCAGGTCAGGAGCTTTAACCGCACTTATTCGAGCCAAAGCCTGGATTCCAGACCTTGAAGCGGATGATATCATTAAAGGATACCCATGTGTGAAGGAAGATGGTTCAAACTTTGACAACGATGACCTCCGGCGGCTGACCAAACAGATGCGGCCAGTAGCCAGCAAACTGGCCGATGATACAGATTTGTCCCATTTTCAACCGGTTTATGACGCTGAAGGGAAAAGACAGCCGGCCGACATCCATGAAGCTGAAGAACTTGTGCCTCTGATTCGTAAGCACACTTATGCTCCTGATATTAACCCCTCCAATCTTATCCATGAAGAAGCAGTATTTCAAGCTTTAACTGGGATCGATTGGTCGATGGTTGATTTCCAGCGTCTGGGGAGGGATGAAGAAGTGCCCACACCAACTGACCCTCAACCATCAAACCGTCTAGACGAAGAGTCCTGAACTGGTCGCCGGTTTATATGGCTACTGTGTGCCGCTACTTTGAAAAACAATTATGCCATTGGAGCCGCTTTGAAAGCTTCTTGTAATAGGATAGCCAAAACTCTGTTATCTGCCATGCCATCGAGCATGTTTCGTAATACCTCGTGACAACTTGTGCCACCTTTTGGGATATATTTATGCATAACCCATGATGAATTGTATTCCTGGGTACAACAACTTAAAAGTATCTAGCGGTTTCTCGCTAGACGGGTCATGATGTCCAAGAAGTATACAATACATAGATGAATAATCGAAGTGTTTGTATAAAAAGCAATATGCATAACATACCTCATTGGTTGACCAACGGTGTATACGGCAAAGGTGTTAATACCAATCGGGAACATTGATAACCCCATCTTTATAATGTCGGTCTATATAGTAAACCGGACCGGGATAACTACCGGGTTTTCTTTATAACACTGGTGATTTAGTCAAACCAGACCGGGTCAATAAACACCGGTTTATAACTGATCATGTGCCGACAACTTGTAGTTGAAAAGCAAGTTGGGTCAAGGACGCCGGGTTATCAAAAGATACTTATGAACTTCAACAAATAAAACTCAAAAAAGGAAAACATGCAAGGCTTTTTACGAGCTGCCAGGCTCCAAATCGAGGCTTTTCATGGGCTGCCAGGCCTCTGAGTTAAACCATTTAACAAAGCCTTTTAAGATGGGCCTCCAATTAACCAATCATCGTTTTAACTTTGACAAGTTCAGAGTCTATAAAAGATTTACATGTCAAACGTTCGGTGGGTCATACCAAGATTACCTGGACAGGAGTGGCTTACTTGATGAAGGCAGGTTAACCCAGGGTTTTAGGTGAATACACCAGGCTTCCAAACCATGGCTTGATAGCCAATTACAAGGGTCCTTTGAAACTCTTTGTTGCTTTGCAAAAAAGAGCCCCCAAGTAACTTTGTGAGATGTGCTCAGTGTGTGCCCATGTTTGAGTCTGTGCTTTATGCAACACTCTCTTTGGCTCCACATATTTTTCTTTTGTGGCTTGAATGCCTACCAAGAGGTGTAGCTATGGTGTGATAACAACCAAGCCCCCTAGTAATATCCCCTCGTTGTTTCAAAACCGATCAAGAGGTGTAGCTGTAGTTCAAATATGACCAAGCCCCCTAGTGATTTTCTGTATATCCGTGCAGCTGCTAATACCGGATTAAAAAAATTCCGCTTTGTCAGTAAACTCTTATAAGCACACACAGGATGTAAAAATAACAGATACCCCGCTTGTAACAGAGGCTCCGGTTTATTATATGATATATACACTGTCATAAATATGTACATATGAAGAGCCTATGGCTTCAAGTATAGTAAGGCCGAAGAAGAGCTATGTGTTGGAAATATGCCCTAGAGGCAATAATAAATTATTTATTATTATATTTCATTGTTCTTGATAATCGTTTATTATCCATGCTAGAATTGTATTGATAGGAAACTCAGATACATGTGTGGATACATAGACAACACCATGTCCCTAGTAAGCCTCTAGTTGACTAGCTTGTTGATCAATAGATGGTTACGGTTTCCTGACCATGGACATTGGATGTCGTTGATAACGGGATCACATCATTAGGAGAATGATGTGATGGAGAAGACCCAATCCTAAGCCTAGCACAAGATCGTGTAGTTCGTATGCTAAAGCTTTTCTAATGTTAAGTATCATTTCCTTAGACCATGAGATTGTGCAACTCCCGGATACCGTAGGAGTGCTTTGGGTGTGCCAAACATCACAACGTAACTGGGTGGCTATAAAGGTGCACTACGGGTATCTCCGAAAGTGTCTGTTGAGTTGGCACGAATCGAGACTGGGATTTGTCACTCCATGTAACGGAGAGGTATCTCTGGGCCCATTTGGTAGGACATCATCATAATGTGCACAATGTGACCAAGGAGTTGATCATGGGATGATGTGTTATGGAACGAGTAAAGAGACTTGCCGGTAACGAGATTGAACAAGGTATCGGGATACCGACGATCGAATCTCGGGCAAGTATCGTACTGATAGACAAAGGGAATTGTATACGGGATTGATTGAATCCTTGACATCCTGGTTCATCCGATGAGATCATCGTGGAGCATGTGGGAACCAACATGGGTATCCATATACAGCTGTTGGTTATTGACCGGAGAGTTGTCTCGGCCATGTCTGCATGACTCCCGAGCCCGTAGGGTCTACACACTTAAGGTTCGATGACGCTAGGGTTGTAGGGAAAGTATGTACGCGGTTGCCGAATGTTGTTAGGAGTCCCGGATGAGATCCCGGAAGTCACGAGGAGTTCCAGAATGGTCCGGAGGTAAAGATTTATATATGGGAAGTCTCGTTTTGGTTACCGGAAAAGTTTCGGGTGCTATCGGTAACGTACCGGGACCACCAGGAGGGTCCCGGGGGTCCACCAGGTGGGGCCACCAGCCCTAGAAGACTGCGTGGGCCAAGTGTGGGAGGGGACCAGCCCCAGGTGGGCTGGTGCGCCCCCCCACCAAGGCCCAAGGCGCAAGGGAGAGTGGGAGGGGGCAAACCCTAGGTCCAGATGGGCCTTAAGGCCCACCCTAGGTGCGCCCCCCTCTCTCCCCCCTTGGCCGCCACCCCTAGGGAGGGAACCCTAGATGGGGGCGCAGCCCCTCCCCTTCCCCTATATATACTTGAGGTATTGGGGGCTGCAAGACACACGAGATCATCTCCCTCTTGGCGCAGCCCTACCTCTCTCCCTCCCCGTCTCTCGTAGTGCTTGGCAAAGCCCTGCTGGAGTTCCGCGCTCCTCCACCACCACCACGCCGTCGTGCTGCTGCTGGACGGAGTCTTCCCCAACCTCTCCTTCTCCCCTTGCTGGATCAAGGCGTGGGAAACATCACCGGGCTGCACGTGTGTTGAACGCGGAGGCGCCGTTGTTCGGCGCTTAGATCGGAATCAACCGCGATCTGAATCGCTGCGAGTACGACTCCTTCATCCGCGTTCTTGCAACGCTTCCGCTTAGCGATCTACTAGGGTATGTAGATGCACTCCCCTTCCCCTCGTTGCTAGATTACTCCATAGATTGATCTTGATGATGCGTAGAAAATTTTAAATTTCTGCTACGATCCCCAACAGTGGCATCAAGAGCCAGGTCTATGCGTAGTTTCTATGCACGAGTAGAACACAAGTTGTTGTGGGCGTTGATTTTGTCAATTTACTTGCCATTACTAGTCTTATCTTGATTCGGCGACATCGTGGGGTGAAGCGGCCCGTACCGACCTTACACGTACTCTTACGTGAGACAGGTTCCACCGACTGACATGCACTAGTTGCGTAAGGTGGCTAGCGGGTGCCTATCTCTCCCACTTTAGTCGGATCGGATTCGATGAAAAGGGTCCTTATGAAGGGTAAATAGAAATTGGCATATCACGTTGTGGTTTTGGCGTAGGTAAGAAACGTTCTTGCTAGAAACCTATAGCAGCCACATAAAAATTTTGCAACAACAATTAGAGGACGTCTAACTTGTTTTTGCAGGGTATGCTACGTGATGTGATATGGCCAAAAGGATGTGATGAATGATATATGTGATGTATGAGATTGATCATGTTCTTTTAATAGGAATCACAACTTGCATGACGATGAGTATGACAACCGGCAGGAGCCATAGGAGTTGTCTTAATTTATTTATGACATGCGTGTCAACATAAATGTCATGTAATTACTTTACTTTATTGCTAAACCGTTAGCCATAGTAGTAGAAGTAATAGTTGACGAGACGACTTCAAGAAGACACGATGATGGAGATCATGATGATGGAGATCATGGTGTCATGCCGGTGACAACGATGATCATGGAGCCCCGAAGATGGAGATCAAAAGGAGCAAATGATATTGGCCATATCATGTCACTATTTGATTGCATGTGATGTTTATCATGTTTTACATCTTATTTGCTTAGAATGACGGTAGCTTAAATAAAATGATACCTCGTAATAATTTCAAGAAAGTGTTCCCCCTAACTGTGCACCGTTGCTAAGGTTCGTTGTTTTGAAGCACCATGTGATGATCGGGTGTGATAGATTCTAACGTTCGAATACAACGGGTGTAAGCCAGATTTACACACGCAATACACTTAGGTTGACTTGACAAGCCTAGCATGTACAGACATGGCCTTGGAACATGAAAGACCGAAAGGTCGAGCATGAGTCGTATAGAAGATACGATCAACATGAAGATGTTCACCGATGTTGACTAGTCCGTCTCACGTGATGATCGGACACGGCCTAGTTGACTCGGATCATGTTTCACTTAGATGACTAGAGGGATGTCTATCTGAGTGGGAGTTCATTAAATAATTTGATTAGATGAACTTAATTATCATGAACAAGTCTAAATTGTCTTTGCAAATATGTTGTAGATAAATAGCTCACGTTGTAGCTCCCTGTTTCAATACGTTCCTAGAGAAAGACCAAGTTGAAAGATATTGTAAGCAATGATGCGGACTGGGTCTGTAGTTTGAGGAGTGTCCTCACTGCTACACAGAAGGCTTACGTCTTTGATGCACCGCTCAATGTGCAAACCCCTACAACATCGTCTGTGGATGTTGTGAACACCTGACAGACACATCCTGATGACTACTTGATAGTTTAGTGCACCATACTTTACGGCTTAGAATCGGGATTCCAATGATGTTTTGAACGCCATAAGACATATGAGATGTTCCAAGAGCTGAAATTGGGATTTCAGGCTCATGCCCGTGTTGAGGTATGAGACCTCTGACAAGTTCTTTCGCCAACAAGATGGAGGAGAATAGCTCAGCTAGTGAGCATGTGCTCAGAATGTCTGGGTGCTACAATAACTTAAATCAAGTGGGAGTTAAACTTCGAGATAAGATAGTGATCGATAGAGTTCTCTAGCCACTATCACTAAGCTACTAGATCTTCGCGATGAACTATGACATGTAAGGGATGGAGTTGATCCCGGAGCTGTTCGCGGTGCTTAAGACCACAAAAGGTAGAAATCAAGAATGAGCATCAAGTGTTGATGGTTTAACAAGACCACTGGTTTCAAGAAGGGCAAGGGCTAGAAGGGAAACTTCATGGATGGTAAACTAGTTGTCGCTCCAGTGAAGGAACCCAAGATTGAAACCAAACCCGAGACTAAGTGCTTCTATTGTAAGGGGAACGGTCACTGGTAGCGGAATTACCCCAAATGCATGGTAGATAAGAAGGCTGGCAACTTCAACAAAGTATATACGTGTTATTAATGTGTACCTCACTAGTACTCCTGGTAGCACCTCGGTATTGGATACCGGTTCAGTTGCTATTATTGGTGACTTGAAGCAAAAGCTATGGACTAAACGGAGACTGGCTAAGGGCGAGGTGACGATGTGTGTTGGAAGTGTTTCCAAAGTTGATGAGATCACCATCGCACGCTCCATCTGCCTTCGGGATTAGTATTGAACCTAGATAAATGTTATCAGGTGTCTACGTTGAGCATGAATATGATTAGATCATGCTCATTGCAATACAGTTATTCATTTAAGTTAGAGAATAATGGTTATTCTGTTTACATGAATAATACCTTTCATGGTCATGCACCCTATGTGAATGGTTCAGTGAATCTCGGTTGTGGTAATACACATGTTCACGCCAAAAGATGTAGATAGTACCACTTTCTTGTGGCACTGCCGCTTAGGTCATATTGGCGTAAGATGCATGAAGAAACTCCGTGTCGATGGATGTTTGGAGTCACTTGATTTTGAATCGCTTGACACATGCGAGCCATGCCTCATGGGCAGGATGACTAAGACCCCGTTTTCAGGTACAATGAAACGGGCAAGTGACTTGTTGGAAATCATACATGCTGATGCGTGTGATCCAATGAGAATTGAAGCGTGCGGTGGATATTGCTATTTTCTCATCTTCACTGACGATTTGAGTAGATATAGGTATATTTACTTAATGAAGCACAAGTCTGAAACATTTGAAAAGTTCAAGCGGTTTCAGAGTGAAGTTAAGAACCATCATAACAAGAAGATCAAATTCCTACGATCTGATCGATGAGAATTTCTGAGTTATGAGTTTGGCAATCACTTAAGACATTGTGGAATTGTTTCATAGTTGAAGCCACCTGGAACACCACAGGGTAATGGTGTGTTCGGACATCGTAATCGAACCTTATGAGATATGGTGCGATCTATGATGTCTCTTACCGATCTACCATTTTCATTTTGAGGATATGCGTTAGAGACAGCTGCATTCACTTTATATAGGACACCATCTAAGTCCGTTGAGACGACGTCGTATGAATATGGTTTGGCAACAAACCAAAATTGTCGTTTCTTAATGTTTGGGGCTTCGATGCTTAAGGCTTCAGCCGGAGAAGCTCGAACCCAAAAGCGGACAAACACATCTTCATAGGATACCCAAAGGTGACATTTGGGTATACCTTCTATCTCAGATCCGAGGGCAAATTGTTTGTCGCTAAGAATGGGTCCTTTCTCGAGAAGGAGTTTCTCTCGAAAGAATTGAGTGGGAGGAAGATAGAACTTGATGAGGTAGTCGAACCTTTACTTCAACCAGAGAGTGATGCAACACAGAAAGATGTTTTCTGTGGCGCCTACGTCTGTTGAATAGGAAGTTAATGATAGTGATCATGAAGCTTCGGATCAAGTTGCTATCGAACCTCGTAGGTCGACAAGGATATGTACTACTCCTGAGTGGTACGGTAATCCTGTCTTAGATATCATGTTGTTAGACAACAATGAATCTACGAGCTATCGAGAAGCGATGGTGGGCCCGTATTCCTACAAATGGTTAAAAGCCATGAAATCCGAGATAGGATCCATGTATCATAACAAAGTATGGACTTTGGTGGACTTGCCCAATGATCGGCAAGCCATTGAGATAAATGGATCTTTAAGAAGAAGACGGACGTGGGCGGTAATGTTACCGTCTATGAAGCTCGACTTGTGGGAAAGAGTCTTTTCACAAGTTCAAGGAGTTGACTATGATGAGAATTTCTCACCCGTAGCGATGCTTAAGTCCGTCGGAATCATGTTAGCATTAGCTGTATTTTTCGATTATGAAATCTGACAGATGGATGTCAAAAACAAGCTTTCTTACCAGTTTTTGTAAGAAAAAGTTGTATGTGATACAATAAAAGGTTTTGTCGATCCTAAGGATGCTAAAAGGTATGCTGGCTCCAGCAATCCTTCTATGGACTAGAGCAAGCATCTCGGAGTCGGAATATATGCTTTGATGGAGTGATCAAAGCTTTTAGGTTTATACAATATTTGCTAGAAACTTGTATTTACAAGAAAGTGAGTGGGAGCACTACAACATTCCTGATAAGTATATGTGGATGACATATTGTTGATTCAAAATAATGTAGAATTTCTGGAAAGCATAAACGGTTGTTTGAAGAGTGATTTTCAAAGGAAGACCTGGATAAAGCTGCTTACATATTGGGCATCAAGATCTATAGAAATAGATCAAGACGTCTGATGATACTTTCAAAGAACGCACACCTTGACATGTTTTTGAAGGAGTTCAAAATAGATCAGTCAAAGAAGGGGTTCTTACCTGAGTTGTAAGGTGTGAAGTTGAGTAAGACTCAAAGCTTGACCACGACAGAAGAAAGAGGAGGGACGAAGGTCGTACCCTATGCTTTTGTCATAGGCTCTATACGGTATGCCATGCTGAGTACCACACCTGATGTGTGCCTTGCCACATGTCTGGCAAGAGGGTACAAAGGTGATCTAGGAGTGGATCACCAGATAGCGGTCAAAATTATCCTTAGAGGAATAATGAAATGTTTCTCGGTTATGGGGGTGATAAAGAGTTCGACGTAAAGAGTTACGTCGATGCAAGCTTAACACCTATCCGGATAGCTCTGAGCAGAGATACCGGATACGTATAATGGAGCAACAATTTGGAATAGCTCCAAGTGCAACGTGGTAGCAGCATCTATGATATGACATAAAGTTTTGCGAAATACATAGGGCTCTGAATATTGCAGACCCGTTGACTACAACCTCTCTCACAAGCATAACATGATCAAACCCAGAACTCATTGAGTGTTAATCACATAGTGATGTGAACTAGATTATTGAGTCTAGTAAACTCTTTGGATGTTGGTCACATGGCGATGTGACCTGTGAGTGTTAATCGCATGGTGATGTGAACTAGATTATTGACTCTAGTGCAAGTGGGAGACTGTTGGAAATATGCCCTAGAGGCAATAATAAATTAGTTATTATTATATTTCATTGTTCATGATAATCGTTTATTATCCATGCTAGAATTGTATTGATAGGAAACTCAGATACATGTGTGAATACATAGACAACACCATGTCCCTAGTAAGCCTCTAGTTGACTAGCTCGTTGATCAATAGATGGTTACGGTTTCCTGACCACGGACATTGGATGTCGTTGATAACGGGATCACATCATTAGGAGAATGATGTGATGGATAAGACCCTATCCTAAGCCTAGCACAAGATCGTGTAGTTCGTATGCTAAAGCTTTTCTAATGTCAAGTATCATTTCCTTAGACCATGAGATTGTGCAACTCCCGGATACCGTAGGAGTGCTTTGGGTGTGCCAAACGTCACAACGTAACTGGGTGGCTATAAAGGTGCACTACGGGTATCTCCGAAAGTGTCTGTTGGGTTGGCACAAATCGAGACTGGGATTTGTCACTCCGTGTAACGGAGAGGTATCTTTGGGCCCACTCGGTAGGACATCATCATAATGTGCATAATGTGACCAAGGAGTTGATCACGGGATGATGTGTTACGGAACGAGTAAAGAGACTTGCCGGTAACAAGATTGAACAAGGTATCGGGATACCGATGATCGAATCTCGGGCAAGTATCGTACCGATAGACAAAGGGAATTGTATACGGGATTGATTGAATCCTTGACATCGTGGTTCATCCGATGAGATCATCGTGGAGCATGTGGGAACCAACATGGGTATCCAAATCCCGTTGTTGGTTATTGACCGGAGAGTTGTCTCGGCCATGTCTGCATGACTCTCGAGCCCGTAGGGTCTACACACTTAAGGTTCGATGACGCTAGGTGAGGGAGTCCTGGATAAGGGGGTGTTCGGATAGCCGGACTATACCTTCAGCCGGACTCCTGGACTATGAAGATACAAGATTGAAGACTTTGTCTCGTGTCCGGAAGGGACTTTCCTTGGCGTGGAAGGCAAGCTTGGCGATACGGACATGTAGATCTCCTACCATTGTAACCGACTTTGTGTAACCCTAACCCTCTCCGGTGTCTATATAAAGTGGAGGGGTTTAGTCCGTAGGACAACATACACAACAACAATCATACCATAGGCTAGCTTCTAGGGTTTAGCCTCTCCGATCTCGTGGTAGATCTACTCTTGTACTACCCATATCATCAATATTAATCAAGCAGGATGTAGGGTTTTACCTCCATCAAGAGGGCCCGAACCTGGGTAAAACCTCGTGTCCCTTGCCTCCTGTTACCATCCGGCCTAGACGCACAGTTCGGGACCCCCTACCCGAGATCCGCCGGTTTTGACACCGACATTGGTGCTTTCATTGAGAGTTCCTCTGTGTCGTCGCCATCAGGAAGGATGCCTCGCCCCGTCTTTAAAGACGGCACCGTTGCTAAGGGAGCTTTGGCTATCGGCCAAACCCTCCGGCTAGGTGGTTTTCTTATGACCGCCTGTTCGGCTTCTGTGCCGACGATGACCTCTCGAGCCATCGAAAAAATCTTCATGTCAGCTCGGAACTCGCCGAGCAGTTAGATCCAATGGAGCTCTCCTCCATAAACGAGCTCTTGGATCACTTCGCCGCCCTGGGAGTCGCTACGGATTACGACCAGATTGGGCCTAAACCCGATCTAAGAGAGATTAACTCTCCCCAAGTCACCCATCACGTTGCCGTGGTAGAGGGACAGTGCGGCGACCCTTCATCTATCTTAAGGACTCGCTACGTCCGGATTCCCGATCCCTCCAAGCCGGATACCCGTGGATGGGCGGATATCACTCAAGACCTGAACTTAGAGTCAAGCGACGGGCTGGATTCATTGGACAACATCCAGGAATCCAAATTTTTGAGTTCGGAAATTCCTCGGCCTCTGAGCCTCAGATGGGGTGAGGCTTCGGATTTAATTCCACCCACCCACCCCAACATAAGCGATCTATCCAAAATCAGGCAAGAACCCGATGAAACAGTACATCATTACTGGGCCAGATTCCTCCTGGTTAAGAACAGGCTAAGGGACTGCCGCGAGGAAGACGCAATCTCAATCTTCTGCAATAATTGCACGGACAAGGGAATACTCAACGCCATAAGTCGCCGTGATATTACACGTTGCGCTGACTTGGCGTCCATTGTACAAAAGTACTGTGCGATGGAAAGCGCCTGGAAAACTGAAATAAAATTTTGGGACAATCCAGCCCTGAATACAAACCCAGTCCGAAATAAAAGGGTGCATCATCACCAGACACCAGGGTCAAGCACTAAAAAGCAAAAACCCTCTACAGGGCATGGAACCGTACTGGAAGGATGGCTTAATGGACCCTATAAAATTCACAGTACAGAGGATGCCACACCAACTCACAGCCTTAGAGCATGTTGGATACTCCGGCAGGTGGCCAAAATTGGCGAAAATCTCCTAATTCCGGAGGCCACAGAAAGCCACCCCAGAGACACCAATACGGTATTAACAGTCTTCGAGACTTTCGCATCAAATAATATGCGAAAAAGGACACTCCACAGCCTTGCCGAAGTCTACCAAGTAGCAACAATAAACCCATGGAGTGACACGGCTATTACCTTTAACGCCAGTGATGAACCTAAATTCCGAACAGCCCGAGCACCAGCCGCATTGGTCCTCAGTCCAATAGTGGATGACTTTCATCTTACCAAGGTACTCATGGACGGCGGCAGCGGATTGAACCTCATTTATGAGGAAACCTTTCAAAAAATGGAAATAGACTGGAACCGCATTGAGCGAAGCAGCACAACCTTTAGAGGAATAATCCCCAGTCGGGAAGCGCGCTGTACAGGAAAAATCACACTAGATGTGGTGTTCGGCACGCCGGATAATTACAGGTCCGAAGAGATCACGTTCCATGTGGCTCCGTTCAGTAGTGGTTATCACGCTCTGCTAGGGCGGGAAGCGTTTACAATCTTCGAAGCAATACCCCATTACGGGTACATGAAGCTCAAGATACCCGGGCCTAACGGGATCATCACTCTCGCTAGTGATCCAGACATAGCACTCCGCGCCGAAAACAAAACAGCCGCATTGGCCCTCGAGGCACTATCCGAAGCCCTAGCGGCTGAGGAACTGTCTACACTGCGCTCTACGGTGAATAGGGATGATGTGGTACTCGACAAAAGATCCAAGTCCACCTCCTTTAAACCGGCGGACGAAATAGTCAAATTCCAAGTCCATCCAACGGACCCCAATAAAACAGCTTCCATCGGGGCACAGTTAAACCCTGATGCAGACGCCGCACTGCGAGAGTTCCTACAAGAGAACTGGGACATTTTCGCCTGGCACCCTTCAGACATGCCAGGAATCCCACGCAGGCTGGCCGAGCACAGCTTAAATATCCAAACAGGATTCAAACCTGTCAAACAGGCTCTTCGGCGTTTTTTCGAACCTAAGAGACAGGCCATGGGAGAGGAGCTAGCAAAGCTATTAGAGGCCGGATTCATCAGAGATATAAAACATCCGGACTGGCTAGCAAACCTGGTGATGGTACCAAAGAAGGACAAATCCTGGCGCCTGTGTGTTGATTTTAAAGACCTTAACAAGGCTTGCTCAAAGGATCCCTCCCCCCTCCCCCGCATCGATCAAATTATCGACGCTACCACAGGACATGATTCGTTGTGTTTCCTCGACACATATTTCGGCTACCAAAATCAAGATGGCAGAACCAGACCAAGCCGCAACGGCATTTATCACACCATACGGCCCATTCTGCTTCAACATGATGCCCTTTGGGCTCAAAAACGCCGGCGCAACATATCAGCGCATGATTCAGACATGTCTGGCAAACCAGATCGGCAAAATAGTGGAGGCATATGTAGATGATGTGGTCGTCAAAATAAGACATGTCGAATCTCTAGTAGACGACTTGAGGCTCACATTTGATAACCTCCGAACATACGACATCAAGCTCAACCCGGAAAAATACGTTTTCGGCGTTCCAGCAGGAAAGCTCTTGGGCTTCATTGTATCCGGTAGAAGCAAATTCAGCCAAGATCCGAGCTCTGTCACAACTGGATATCCCAAAGGACCTCAAACAAATACAAAAGTTAACCGGATGCATGGCGGATCTAAGCCGCTTTATCTCCTACTTGGGAGAAAAGGCCCTACCCCTTTACCGCCTCCTTCGGCGCACCGAACACTTCGAATGGACGGATGCAGCCACGGCCGGACTCGACGAAATAAAAGCCATACTGGCAACAAACCCAGTCCTGGTCGCGCCAAACATTGGCGAACCAATGCTATTATACATTGCAGCAACACATCAGGTTGTAAGCGCAGTGCTCGTCGTTAAACGAGAAGCGGACGGACACAAATCCCCCCTTCAAAAGTCGGTCTATTATGTGTCCACTGTCCTCACTCCCTGCAAATCACGGTACCCGCATTATCAAAAGATTGCGTACGCGGTATTCATGGCATCCCGGAAGCTACGACACTACTTTCAAGAGTGTTCAATAACAATAGCCTCAGAAGTACCACTTAACGATATTATAAACAACTGTGACGCAACGGGCCGGATTGCAAAATGGGCCATTGAGCTCCTCCCATTCGACATAACTTATAAGCCACGGCGAGCCATCAAGTCGCAAGTCTGGGCCGACTTCGTCGCAGAATGGATGGAGGCCGAACTCCCTAAAGAGTACGGCACATATTCAAATTGGATCATGCATTTCAACGGCTCCAAGATGTTGGCCGGACTGGGGGATGGCATCGTTTTGACGTCCCCCACAGGAGACACAGTTCAATACGTACTCCAGATTATGTACACGGACTCCAACAATGTAGCCGAATATGAGGCCCTTTTACATGGTCTTCGAATGGCAGTATCCATGGGCATTCAACGCCTAGAGGTGCGCGGGGACTCGAACCTCGCAATATCCCAAATAAATGGAGACTTCGATGCCAAGGATCCAAAAATGGCAGCTTACCGCAACGTCGTCCTAAAAATGTCAGCTCGGTTCGAAGGGCTTGAATTCCACCATGTAGCCCGGGAAAATAATCAGGCGGCAGATGTCCTGGCACGCATCATCGCAAAACGCTATGTAGTCCCCCCCAACATCTTCTTGGAAAGGTTGTTCAAGCCATCCGTAGTATGGGAAGAGGAGCCAAACAATAACAGCACGGACCCAAGTGCACTGCCCGACACCGAACATTCTGACACAGTCGGAGGCTCTGCCAATGAAATAACACCTTCAGCCCATGTAATAATGGCCGTTATCGCCCCGTTGACGGAACCATTCCTCGCCTACCTTACTAGGCAGGAACTCCCCGAGGACCAAAATGAGGCACGCTGCATAGTGCGGCGATCCAAAGCTTACAAAGTCCACGAGGGAGAGCTTTATAAGAAAAGCACTACCGGAGTCCTTCAAAGGTGCATCTCCGAAGAGGAAGGGCAGAACCTCCTGGCTGAAATTCATGCCGGACTCGGCGGTCATCACGCGGCAGCTCGGTCCCTTGTAAGCAAGGCCTTCCGTACAGGCTTTTATTGGCCGACGGCCCGGGCAGACGCCCAGGACTTAGTCCAACGATGCACCGGTTGCCAGCTCTTTGCAAATCAAAGCTATATGCCACCCACCGCCCTCCAAACTATACCCATCACTTGGCCCTTCGCGGTCTGGGGGCTTGACATGGTTGGACCCCTTAAAGGCGGAACCCACAAGCAAAAATACTTACTGGTCATGGTGGATAAGTTCACCAAATGGATAGAAGCCAAGCCTGTTAAGACGGCCGAATCCGGACCGGTGATAGACTTTATATCCGGGGTTGTACACCGTTACGGCGTCCCCCACAGCATCATCACGGATAACGGCACGAACTTTACGGCCGACGAGGTAAAACTCTGGTGCAAAAAGATGGGCATCAAGCTCGATTACGCTTCCGTCTATCACCCACAAACTAACGGCCAGGTCGAATGTGCAAATGGTCTTATCATGAGCGGCATCAAACCCAGATTAGTGCGGTCCAACACGCACTGGGTAGAGGAGCTCGACTCCGTACTCTGGGGGATGCGGACCATGCCAAATCGCACCACCGGATACACACCATTCTTTATGGTGTACGGCGCAGAGGCAGTTTTGCCTTGCGACATAATTCATGACTCACCTCGAGTGCGCATGTACGAAGAAAAAGAAGCCGAGCTCGATTGGCAGGACAGCTTGGACGCATTGGAGGAGGAGCGTGACGTGGCAAAAGCCTGTTCCGCATTCTATCAACAGCAGGCTCGAAGATACCAAAGCAGAGAAGTACGGGCCAAAAATTACAACGTTGGCGAATTAGTTCTAAGACTACCGGACAAGAAAAAGGATAAACTCAAGCCCAAGTGGGAAGGTCCCTTCATAATTGACCAAGTCCTGACTGGTGGAGCGTACCTCCTGCGGGATGCATCAGATAACCGACTCGAGCCGAAACCATGGAACGCAGCCCGTCTCCGAAGATTCTATGCCTAGCGCCGGACTCTGTGTTCGTCTCCTTCCTCTGTCCATTTTTTATATACTTCCTGTCTTACATTCCTCTTCTTCTCTCTCTCTCTCTTATAACCTTTAAAGGCTCATAAAGTGACGCGCTATCCGCGCTCATTAAACCTGGGGGCTTCTTTAAACAGAAGCTTATTTATACGGGCTTCATGCCCAAGACATGTGTCACACTTCCGCATGTACCTTTTATTCACCATTATATGCATCGATATGACTTAAGTTTTGGCCAAGCTGGGTTGCCTGGCTCCTGTGCTTACCCCTACGTTCCCGATTGTTTGACTAGGTGGTAAAGGGAGCACCTCTGCGATTGTTACTGCCAGACTGGGTGAAGCCGAAAGCTAGCGTTCTTAAGGGAATATTCGGTCGGTGAACTAAAGATGATCTTTTTTATTTTATTTATCTATACGCCCCCAGATGTTTTTCCTGCGTTTCTTTTCGCGGCATGGACATGCACCTTAGGGCATGCCTCCCAGGGAAAGGAACCCCTAACGGAACTATTCTCCCTGGAAGATGTTTCTTACTAACCATGTAATATAACATAACTAGTCGGGCACTTGTCTGTTCACGCACTAATGACCCCTACGCCTGGTCTCCATGCATTCCCCGGTTCCTATATAACCGCATGGGAATTCGGACACACTCCGGACCGTCAGGTCCCGAGGCTGAAGCGAAAAGGTCGGCCATGAAAAATGATCTACAATCCGGCTAGAAGGCATTATAAATGTTAATTAAATTACATAGTCATTTTGACCGATTGTATTCCTCTTCAATACCATCTAACAGGCTGTCTAATTTACAGTCCTGCTGGGAATACTTTGCGGCCAACCCTACTTGGCCGTATACTAAGTTTACAGGGATCTCCTTCCCATCGGGCCCTACAGGACCGACCTCGGCCATGTGGTTGGGGTCAGCCTTTGTGTACCGCGTCTTCACCATGGCCCAGGCCTCCCTAGCGCCTTAACGGCAGGCCGATATCTTCCACAATCGAAAGTGCCGCCGTGCTCCCTTTAGCTTCTCCACAAGCTCTCCAAGACCTTCGGGCATGGAGACGGATGGCCACAGGGCCTGGGCGACGCCTTGCATCGCCTGCCGAACTCGATCAAGTAGTTGCGAGAGCTCGGGAAGAAGGTCACCCATAGAACCGGGCATCTCCTCTGCAGGACGACCTGTTAGCACACCTACAGACATTGCTTCCCACCGAACTTTCTTTCAAAGGATCGTTCAAGCACTTAGTAAATATGCCGCGCCGAAGCCGTTGATTCTCCTTCATGGAGTCTGACAGCTGGGCACGAACATCTTTCAGCTCGACGCCCAGCTTGGTGTTGGCATCTTGGAGATCGTTCTTCTCCCGCCTCACCTTTGTCAGCACCTTCTCACCAACCTTTAGCTGGCGTAGGAGGTGTTGCCTTTCCGGATTCAATCCGGCGCCATCTGCAATTTCATTTGTCAGATTCGCACCCATGCCATGCTTCGCAAAATACTTATCTTTCGAAGTGTATATTACCAGAGGGGGTCTCCTTGGGCTCCCCTGCTGCGGCTAGTGCGGCCTCAAGTTGGGCTTTGCACTCTTCCAGCTCCTTGGACAGTAGGGAATTCTTTTCTGTAAGAACCTGCATAACAAATGATCCTTAAATCAGTTATTCTAACTGTTTCAGGTCTTGGGGGCTACTGGTATATATATATATAATTACCAAAATTTTCTTACCCCTATGTCTTTTACATATTGCTCCATGGCTCTGGCTAGACCATTTTGAGTGGCACGGAGGTACGCATCTCCCGAGTTGAAGGCATCTAACGCCCCTTGGGAGAAACAAGCGTCGCGAAGAATTGTCCGGCGACGCCTGTGGTTCATGGCACTCTCCACCTCAGAGTTGGTGGCAGACAACCCGTCCACATCCTCCGTCGGAGGAGCATCTGGCGCGCGCCTTGCGTTCGCCTCCACCTCCGGACCAGGCTTTGGAGCCTGGCTGGTGGAGGCGCGATTGACAGCCTCTCTGAATATAGTCCGGCGAGGTCTCTTTGTCCTGAAGAGAGCACGAGTGTCAATGTGCCTCGAAGGTATAACACCTGGGATAAGGGGGGGCGCCATACCTTTGCGCTGACGCCTCGGTCCGGACTGCACTTATTTTCTGCCCACGGGGCCCTGCGGCCCCTCGTTGGCTTGTCGCCGCAGGTTCGGCCTTCCGCTTCAAAAACCTCCCCTGCAAAGTTCGGTTGTAATCAGGAAACTGAAAACACGAGAGGGCGGACACCTATTCGGGGTACTGGGACTTCGATCTCAGTTACCTGGGAGGCTGGGATTAGCCCTGGGTAATCGGTCGTAATGTCCACCAAGGCGTTGTCCTTGCTCAATTGATGGAACACTCCATCAATCAGCTCCACAGATATGTCTGGATCCTCTTGAGAGGCCGGGTCGAGGGACCGTCCTGGGTCCTCGGGTTGTGGAGGAGGGCTGCTTATTTCCTTAACAGCCCGGTGCAGTTCCTGCATTGAAGTCGTCAGACTGAATATTTAACAATGGGAATACAAAACGGATGGGCAAGTAAATGTGACCACTTACCCAGCTTGGGGGATTGTGCATAGAGAATCCACCCTGTGGGTTGACATGGAGAAATTCCTCCTCTTCTCCCTTATACAAAGTGGACAAGATCTTTAGTAGAGCGGCAGCTGAATCCGGCCCCTTACGGCCGTAGCGGGTGGCGTCGTCCTCCCCGTTGAAGTCCCACATGGGGTAGCTTCTATACTAAAGCGGCTGCACCCCCCGCATGATGCATTCGGCCATAACCCAGATCATGGTTAGTCCGGAATAGGCTAACAATCTTATTCGGCCCATCAGGTAAATGATGTCCCTGTCACTTTCCCTCTGAGGGCTCCGTGGACGCCAGCTTAGGCGCTTCTTTAAGGGAGCACTGTCGAATTCAGGGAGACCGATCCGGACAGGATCCGGCAGCGGGACGTCTTCTATATAAAACCATTCCGAGGGCCAGTCTTCGGACGCCTTCTTTGGGGTTCCGGACAGATATCCGGTCCTGGCGAAGCGCCACACTTCGGCTCCGCCCACTTGATACATCGACCCCTCCTTAGAGCGGGGCACAAGGCAGAATAACCTTTTCCATAGCCTGAAATGAGCCTCGACGCCTAAAAATAGCTCATAGAGGGCTACGAAGCCCGCGATATGCAATACGGAGGCAGGCGTGAGATTGTGTAGCTGGAGGCCGTAGAACTCCAGCAGCCCTCAGAGAAATGGATGGATTGGAAACCCGAGCACCCTTATTAAATAAGGGACGAGGCATACCCGCTCTCCTTTGGAGGGATTAGGGGCACTCTCTGCTTGCTTTCTGCCGATATAGACGGCAAGACTGGCTCGAACCGGGATCATATAGGCCGGGGGGAGAAATCCCTTGGTCTGGAGCGTCACTAGCTCGCTATGCGGGACGGAGCATCTCTCCCAATATCCAGGCTGAGGGCTGGAAGGGCGAAAGGAGGAGTTGTGATGGCTGGCCATGGTGGAATGGACCTTTGTCGGATGCGCTCTGATGAACACTCGCGAAGCGGGGAAGATGTGGTTTGGATCTAAATCCTCGTCCCCTTAAATAGGGTAGCTCATTTACGCGGCTAGGGGTGTGAATGTAAAAACACTCAGACTTTTCATATTCATTTGACACGTGGGAAGCGGCCATTATTGGGCGTAGAAGCCAAGGAGCGCAACATCTACAAGAAATCGGACTTTATTCAACAGGTACACGGAATTTGGGCGAGAACCCGCCTTGCAATGCCGAAGACAATCTGCGCGCCGGACTCATCATCATTGAAGCCTAGTTCGGGGGCTACTGAGGGAGTCCTGGATAAGGGGGTGTTCGGATAGCCGGACTATACCTTCAGCCGGACTCCTGGACTATGAAGATACAAGATTGAAGACTCCGTCCCGTGTCCGGAAGGGACTTTCCTTGGCGTGGAAGGCAAGCTTGGCGATACGGATATGTAGATCTCCTACCATTGTAACCGACTTTGTGTAACCCTAACCCTCTCCGGTGTCTAAATAAACCGGAGGGGTTTAGTCCGTAGGACAACATACACAACAACAATCATACCATAGGCTAGCTTCTAGGGTTTAGCCTCTCCGATCTCGTGGTAGATCTACTCTTGTACTACCCATATCATCAATATTAATCAAGCAGGACGTAGGGTTTTACTTCCATTGAGAGGGCCTGAACCTGGGTAAAACCTCGTGTCCCTTGCCTCCTGTTACCATCCGGCCTAGACGCACAGTTCGGGACCCCCTACCCGAGATCCGCCGGTTTTGACACCGACACTAGGGTTGTAGGGAAAGTATGTACGCGGTTACCGAATGTTGTTAGGAGTCCCGGATGAGATCCCGGATGTCACGAAGAGTTCCGGAATGGTCCGGAGGTAAAGATTTATATATGGGAAGTCCCGTTTTGGTCACCGGAAAAGTTTCGGGTGCTATCGGTAACGTACCGGGACCACTGGGAGGGTCCCGGGGGTCCACCAGGTGGGGCCACCAGCCCTAGAAGGCTGCATGGGCCAAGTGTGGGAGGGGACCAGCCCCAGGTGGGCTGGTGCCCCCCCTCCCCCACCAAGGCCCAAGGCACAAGGGAGAGTGGGAGGGGGCAAACCCTAGGTCCAGATGGGCCTTAAGGCCCACCCTAGGTGCGCCCCCCTCTCTCCCCCCCTTTGCCGCCACCCTAGATGGGTTTTGGGGCTGCCGCCACCCCTAGGGAGGGAACCCTAGATGGGGGCGCAGGCCCTCCCCTTCCCCTATATATACTTGAGGTATTGGGGGCTGCAAGACACACGAGATCATCTCCCTCTTGGCGCAACCCTACCTCCCTCCCTCCTCGTCTCTCATAGTGCTTGGCGAAGCCCTGCTGGAGTTCCGCGCTCCTCCACCACCACCACGTCGTCGTGCTACTGCTAGATGGAGTCTTCCCCAACATCTCCTTCTCCCCTTGCTGGATCAAGGCGTGGGAGACGTCACTGGGCTGCACGTGTGTTGAACGCGGAGGCGCCGTTGTTCGGCGCTTAGATCGGAATCAACCACGATCTGAATCGCTGCGAGTACGACTCCTTCATCCGCGTTCTTGCAACGCTTCCGCTTAGCGATCTACTAGGGTATGTAGATGCACTCCCCTTCCCCTCGTTGCTAGATTACTCCATAGATTGATCTTGATGATGCGTAGAAAATTTTAAATTTCTACTATGATCCCCAACACTATGTTCCATGGCCGCTTGGTCTCCTCCGATTGACGTGAGTCTTTGTGCTCTCGAACATCAATGAGGTAGTAAGACCTGTTGTGCAGATTTTTGCTGACCACAAAGGGTCCTTCCCAAGGTGGGGATAACCTGTGCATATCAGTCTTATCCTGGATGAGCCGGAGCACCAAATCGCCTTCTTGAAAGGTTCTGGTTTTAACCTGGCGGCTGTGATAATGTCGGAGATCTTGTTGATAAATCGCCGATCGTGCTGCTGCAAGATCACGTTCTTCATCCAACAGGTCCAGAGAATCTTGACGTGCCTTCTCATTATCAGCTTCAACATAGGCTGCCACATGGGGCGAGTCGTGACGGATGTCACTAGGAAGAACTACCTCCGCTCCATAAACCATGAAGAAAGGTGTGTAACCCGTAGACCTATTGGGTGTGGTGTTGATGCTCCATAACATAGAAGGTAGCTCCTCAACCCAACAACCCGGTGTCCGCTTTAAAGGAACCATAAGCCTGGGTTTGATACCTCGTAGAATTTCTTGATTTGCCCTCTCTGCTTGGCCATTAGACTGCGGGTGAGCCACTGATGCTAGATCGAGCCGGATGTGCTCTTGTTGGCAAAATTCTTCCATCTCCCCTTTTGACAGGTTAGTGCCATTATCAGTTATAATGTTGTGTGGAAAACCAAATCGGAATATCACCTTTTTGATGAATTGAACCGCCGTGGCCGCATCACACTTGCTGACTGGCTCCGGTTCCACCCACTTAGTGAATTTATCAACTGCCACTAATAAGTGGGTCTTTTTGTCCTTGGACCGCTTGAAAGGTCCAACCATATCAAGCCCCCAAGTCGCAATCGGCCAAGTTATTGGAATCATCCTCAACTCCTGAGTCGGGACGTGAGCACGACGTGCGAATTTTTGACAGCCGTCACATCTTTTGACCAAATCCTCCGCATCGGCATGTGTTGTTAACCAATAAAAACCATGAAGAAAAGCTTTAGCAACCAAAGACTTTGAACCGGCGTGATGACCGCAATCCCCTTCGTGGATTTCTCGTAAAATCTCACAACCCTCTTGAGGAGAAACACAACGCTGAATTGCTCCTGAAATGCTGTAGCGATGTAACTCCCCATTAAGTATAGTCATGGACTTAGAACGCCAGATTATCTGTCGAGCTAGCGTTTCATCGTCTGGTAACTCGCCCCGGTTCATGTAAGCCAGATATGGGATTGTCCAATCCGGTATGACGTGCAAAGCTGCCACTAAGAGAGCCTCCGGATCAGGAATAGCCAAATCTTCTTCTGTTGGTACCTTGACTGACGGATTACGCAATACATCAAGAAAAACATTTGGTGGAACCGGTTTATGCTGAGAACCAAGACGACTGAAAGCATCTGCCGCTTCATTCTTTCGCCGATCTATATGGTCCAACTGATAACCCTTGAAGTGACCAGCCACTGTATCCACCTCTCGCCGATATGCAGCCATGAGTGGGTCTTTAGAATCCCAAGTGCCAGACACCTGTTGAGCCACCAGATCTGAATCGCCAAAGCACTTAACCCGGCTTAAGTTCATCTCCTTAGCCATCCGAAGACCGTGGAGCAAGGCCTCATATTCAGCTGCATTGTTAGTACAAGGGAACATTAAACGGAGGACATAACAAAACTTGTCACCTCGTGGGGAAGTTAGTATGACCCCAGCCCCTGAGCCCTCCAACTGTCTAGACCCATCAAAATGAATAGTCCAATATGTATTATCTAGTTTCTCTTCAGGTGCCTGTAACTCTGTCCAATCATTAATGAAGTCCACGAGTGCCTGGGATTTGATCGCTGTGCGGGGTATATATTTGAGCCCATGAGGCCCGAGCTCAATAGCCCACTTGGCAATCCAGCCAGTTGCTTCTTTGTTTTGAATGATATCTCCCAGAGGAGCTGAACAGACCATTGTGATGGGATGGCCCTGAAAATAGTGTTTCAGCTTCCTGCTTGCCATAAACACTTCATACACCAGTTTCTGCCAATGTGGATACCTCTGCTTTGACTCAATGAGCACTTCACTGATATAATAAACCGGCCATTGAACCGGATATTCCTTGCCAAGCTCATTGCGCTCTACCACAATAGCTACACTAATAGCCCGGGCATTAGCAGCCACATATAGCAATAACGGCTCTTTATCGATCGGTGCTGCAAGCACGGGCGGTTCAGCTAACTGCCTCTTCAGATCCTCGAATGCTTTATCAGCTGCCTCGCTCCAGACAAAGTTATCTGTTTTCTTGAGCATCTGATACAAAGGGATGGCCTTCTCTCCAAGGCGACTGATAAACTGACTCAAAGCTGTAATCCGTCCGGCCAGACGTTGAACGTCATTGATACACGCCGGTTTAGCCAAAGATGTAATTGCTGATTTTTTTCGGGTTAGCCTCAATGCCTCTGTTTGACACCAGAAAACCCAAGAGCTTGCCTGCCGGAACACCAAAGACACACTTCTCCGGATTGTAAACCTGGAGGTTGTCAAAGGTTTCTCTCAAATCATCTATGAGTGTTTCCTCCTTTCTGGATTTTATCACGATACCATCCACATATGCATGAACATTGCGCCCAATTTGCTTATGAAGACAATTCTGAACGCAACACTGATAAGTTGCCTGGGCACTCTTGAGCCCAAAGGGTATGGAAACATAGCAGAAGGCTCCAAAGGGAGTTATGAAAGTTGTCTTCTCCTGGTCCTTAACCGCCATTTTGATCTGATGATAACCAGAATAAGCATCCAGAAAACACAAACGGTCACAACCTGCCGTAGCATCAATTATCTGATCAATGCGAGGGAGAGCAAAAGGGTCTACAGGGCAAGCCTTGTTTAAATCTGTGTAATCCACACACATACGCAAAGTGTTGTTTTTCTTAAGAACCAGCACCGGATTAGCCAACCACTCTGGATGAAAGACCTCCACGATAAACCCTACGGCCAACAAACGGGCTACCTCTTCACCGATAGCCTTACGCCTTTCTTCATTGAAGCGGCGGAGAAACTGTCGGACCAGTTTAAACTTAGGATCAATGTTAAGTGTGTGCTCAGCGAGTTCCCTCGGTACACCTGGCATGTCAGAAGGTTTCCATGCAAAGATGTCCCGGTTCTCATGGATGAACTCGATGAGCGCGCTTTCCTATTCGGGATCCAGGTTAGCGCTGATGCTGAATTGCTTGGATGAGTCACCAGGAACAAAATCAATCATTTTAGTGTCTGTAGCCGATTTGAACTTTAATGTCGGATCATGTTCCGTAGTCGGCTTTTTCAAAGAGGTCATATCTGCCGGATCAACTTGCTCCTTATAGAATTTCAACTCTTCCGTGGCACAAACCGACTCAGCATAAGCCGCATCACCTTCCTCACACTCCAAAGCAATCTTTCTGCTTCCATGTACTGTGATAGTCCCCTTATGACCAGGCATTTTAAGCTGTAGATAAACATAACATGGCCTCGCCATGAATTTAGCATAAGCCGGCCGCCCAAACAAGGCTGGGTACGGACTTTTGGTCTTTACCACCTCAAACATCAATGTTTCTGACCTTGAATCATAATCATCTCCAAAAGCTACCTCTAAGGCTATCTTGCCAACAGGATATGCAGACTTACCAGGCACCACACCATGAAAGACCGTATTTGACGGTTTAAGATTCTTATCTGTCAACCCCATACGACGAAATGTATCATAATATAGAATGTTGATACTACTTCCCCCATCCATGAGCACTTTAGTAAACTTGTATCCCCCAACTTGAGGGGCTACCACCAGGGCCAAGTGACCCGGATTATCAACCCGGGGTAGGTGATTCTCTCTACTCCACAAAATAGGTTGCTCAGACCAGCGTAAATACTGAGGCACTGCCGGTTCAACAGAGTTTACTGCCCTCTTGTAAAGCTTTTGATCACGCTTACACAAACTAGTAGTGAAGACATGATATTGCCCGCTATTTAGCTGCTTGGGATTGCTCTGGTAACCTGACTGTTACTATTGCTGTTGATTCCCCTGATGGTTGTAACCTCCCTGGTTGCCTTGGTGCCCTTGATCGATGTGTCCAGTTTGGTTGCCTTGAAACCCTAAACCGGAACTACCACCTTTGTAACCCGGCCCATGGAAACCTCCTCCTGAACCACCGGGCGGGCCGTTATCATACTGGAACATATTGGAATTCTTGAAATCCCGCATGATATAACAGTCCTTCCAAAGATGCGATGCTGGCTTCTCCTTTGATCCATGCTTTGGACAGGGCTGATTTAACAAGCGCTCCAAATTGGGGCCTGAACCTCCACCCCTCTGGGGCTGCTTGCCCTTACGGCGCTGGCCATTCTCCTGAGCATTGGTGTTAGCAACAAAGTCCAAGCTGCTGTCGGCCTTGCGCTTACCGCTGTTCCCATGGCCTGCCGGATTATGCTGCTGACCCTTGGCGTTGTCGTTCTTCTTACCTTTCCCCGGGTTGTCCTCCTCTGAATCCGGGTCCTTGGTATTATCTGAATCGGCGTATTTCACCAAAGCAGCCATGAGCATTGACATATCATTGCAGTGACGTTTGAGCCTTCCTAACTTCTGTTTGAGCGGTAGGAAACGGCAATTGCCCTCTAATGTTAACACTGCGGTGTCTGCATTGATATGATCTAATGAATGCAAAATCGCTGAGACCCGTTTGACCCAATAGGTCGTGGACTCCCCTTCCTCTTGGACACAAGCGGCCAGATCCACGATTGACATCGGCTGCTTACAAGTATCTTTGAAGTTCTGGATAAACCGGTGCTTCAATTCAGCCCATGATCTGACAGAGTTGGTCGGTAAGCTCTTCAACCAAGTACGAGCTGTTCCTTCCAACATCATGGTGAAATATTTAGCACACACTGCCTCATCCACATCCAACATCTCCATTTCCATCTCATAGCTTTCCACCCACGCCTCTGGTTGTAAATTGGTAGTGTAATTTGGTACCTTACGAGGTCCCTTGAAGTCCTTGGGCAGTCTCACATTACGCAAAGCGGGGGTGAGACACGGCACCCCTAAGGAACTGAATACCACACCCGGCTCTACTGAAGCGGTAGGGTGAACCGGAGTATGCTGTCGTGCTCCATGTCGAGCTGCTAACTCGGCCTTCCGACGTGCGCGGCCATGGTCCACAACACCCTGCGCATTAGCACCTCCCCCTGCCGGGTTGTTTCCTCGCGGTGAATTTCAGCGACATGCACTGCTTGACACAGCCGGTTCATCCTCAATGTGTCTGCTATAGCTCCGTCTTGGACGGGGAGTGGAATGAATCCTCTCATGACTGTGTGAATATGCCTGTTGTTGATTTAGCGCTGTTTGAAGGAGATCTTTGGCCCGACGTGCTTCAACCATAACTGGTGATTCACCGTCGGTTGGGAGGGATGCCAGGCGTGAAGCGGCGGCCACAATATTGTCCAACGGGTTGGAATAATGCCCGGGAGGTGTCGGCACATACTGCGATACAACGTTGTTCTAGCGAGGCGGGTCCATCGTGTGCGGCTGAACCGGCACTCCTGTTCCCGATGCCTCCGCCCGGTTTAGTGTGGATTGGTTACCAGCTCCTGCTCCCGGTGTGTTGAAGAGATTTTGCGGCTCATAAACCGACGGGAGACGCGATCGGTACCTTGTTCTCATGACTTCCTCGGAAGCACTCTGATCCAGCCTAATCCGGTAGGCCTGTGCTTCCAATTCAGCCCGTTCTGTCGCCATCCTAGCGTTCTCCGTCGCCAGGTCCGCTTTAGCCTGAGCTATCTGATCTTTCACCTTTGCAATCTCTGCATTGTGCTGATCCCTGGCTGCTGCATCCACCTTTGCGGCCATCAATGTTGCCAAAGCGTCGAACAAATCAGACAGAACTTGGGCTGGAGGCGGCGTAGAACTTCCTGCCCCTGTCGGCGTGGCCGTTGTCGGAGAGTATTGCTGCGGCGGCTGATGAATGAGGTGCTGATTGTGTGCCGGCCATGAAGATGGCGGCCCGGTTTGGCAGATCGGGGGAATCCGGAATACTGTTGCCCTCGGATCCTCCATCAATCCGGTTGTCCTGCAACTGATAAAGTGATTCGGTCTCTCCAGAAGACTCGTCATCAGAACAAACCACGGTCTCTCCATCGGACGCTGGCCTGTCCTCGTGTCTCGCTCCATGGACGACACCTACAAAAACATGCCTCGTCACGGGCTGAACCGGCAAAGAACTTGCACGCCGAGCCATTTCAATGATGTCGGTGCAGCTGTCCGGCTCTGGGGCCGTCTCGCTGATCTTGCCAATGAAGACGTGAATCCCACCAAAGGGGACCCGGTACCCATATTCGATTGAATCGGCCTCGGGACCCCATCCTGCATTGTCGATGTAGAGCTTGCCGCGACGACTCTTTGTCATCCGGCCCACAACGTATCCCTTGAGTCCATCAAAGCTGCCCTTTAAGAACTTGAAACCATCGTGCGATAGCCCCACGGTGGGCGCCAACTGTCATGGGTTTGTCACGGCAGATGTCCTTGTGAAAGGACTTAGTCGTGGAGCCATCGCTACGGGTTAGCTTAAGGGGGTTAAACCGGACAAGGGGACACGGGGAGTTTTATACTAGTTCGGCCCCTTCAAGGAAGGTAAAATCCTACGTCTAGTTGTGATTGATATTGTTAGGGTTTCGAAGGCCAGGGAGCGAACCCGCTTTGTCTGGCTCTCGAGTTGTTGTCCCTCTCTAAACCACTGCTGGGTCGTCCCTTTATATACATAGGTTGACGCCCGCCGGGTTACAGAGTCCCGAAGCCGGATCATAAACGTGTCCGGTTCGGCCTCTATCCTTCCTATCTTACAACACAAGTTACACGACCAGGTCGGTTTACATCTACAGGCTTTAACCCACCTTTGGGCCTTGGGCCTTCGTAAAGCATCATTATTCTTGTACCTTCATGGGCTTCTAATCTTCAAGGAGTTAACCCGGCTACTCCTGGCCGGTTTACATCCAGTAGTAATATCCCCAACAGGTTGCGTTTTACTATTACACATGATGATTTTGATAGATATAATATGCATGTGCTTGCTGCCCCTACTTGCAATTATTATGAGAGAGGAACTACATCTCCACCTCTTTATGTCTCTGAAAGCACAAGTGCTCCCTGGGTGATTTTGGTAATTAATGTCAACATATCTCTTGTTGGGATAATGCTTCTACCTAGTATGTTTAAGATAAGTTTAAGAATGGAGTGGCATGGACTAGAGGATGTGGAACCCCTTCAAGATGCTGAGGACAAAGGAATGGCTCAAGCTCAAAGCTCAGGACTCTACATTTTCTATTTTAATGATCCAAGATCACATTGAGTCCATAGGAAAGCCAATACTATTAAGAGGGGATGAGGTGTTGCTTAATGAGTTTCTTGCTCAAAGTGCTTAGTGATATGCTCCAAAGCCCTCAACCACTTTCTCATATCCACATATGTCCCAAATCAAAAGTCAAACTCGACCCCACCGAAACTTTCTATCCGGCGCCACCGAGCTAGGGCCTAGGGATGACGGTTCAGCAAAAGTTGCACAAGGCCTTGTCCATTGCTAGCGGTGACGATGTCTACGGACGATGTTTTCCTCCTTGGAGGCGCTACTCACGGGCCATCCTCCCTAGGCAATCCGACATCCTCCCTGTTGCAGCGTCCTCATGTCCATGACGTCTTCATCGGTGGTGTTCATCTAATGTCTCGATACCTAGGTTCCTCTAGGGCCTTCTTATCACCGGCAATGTATCTCGTTGTGACCTTGGCCTCTTTTAGACGGCACTCTACTCGGTGTGCGAGGGCATCCCGGGACCGGGGGGGTTGCTGGGATCGGTCTCATGCGGGTAGGTTGCCGAAGGTATTCTTTAGTCAAGTTGCGTCGGTGTAGTCGTCGGTTGCGAGTGATGCTCTCTCGGGTTGGTTGGTGGGGCACCGGCAAATGTCGTGCTTGACCTTGTCAAGTTGACAACTACGTCCATGGACGTCGCTTCCCTCCTTGGAGGCGTCATTTATTGGTCCTTCCTCCATCAAACTGATGGTTTCTTACTTGTCCTGGCCCGTCGCTTGAAGTGTGCCTAGGAGTGGTGGCCTTTTTGGGTATATGCAAGACATTGACGCAGCAGAGGAGGATCTGGAGTAGCTTGGGGGACTCCAGCCTAGTGAAGCACAGTTGGCACGTGTGTGTGTGGTGTGTGTGTTTTTTGTGGTGTGTGTGCGTGGTGCAGTGTGTCTTTCGCGTGCTGCTGCTACCCGTGCTCGCGCCACCCGCCTAGGGCCAGGGGCAGCCATCACTCACGCATGGGACCTCCAGGCATTCTTCGCGTTGTGCGCGTCCTTGGGCACTAGGGTGGCCGCCGTGGCGCGACTACAGCGGCGGGTACGATGACAAAAGAGCTCCAGAGCAGCGAGAATGGAGAGGTGGTGGCGTCGACCGCGGTCTAGCTCGTTTGTGGCCAAGGTGGCTAGCTCCTGGCGCCATGGCTTGCTGTTCCAGCCAGTGTACTGCACCTGCACATAAGGTGCTCGAGGAAATGCCACAAAGAAAAAGGCTATCATGAAGAAATATTAACACTGTCAAGCGGATCCCACATCCAAGTTAATGGTCAACACCATTTGTCTTGACTTTTAGTGCCACGTGGACTTGACCAGCCGGCTTTTCCTGTCAAAAATTGGAATAATTGACTCCAAATCAGTCATAAGTATTTATTGAGAAAGTTAGTAAGGAAACCAGTAGATTTTTGTAGGGTCCAAAGAATGTGGTAGCAAACCTGAAATTAAACTTCAAATGTGGTAGTTTTTGGTTTAAAAAAATTTGTGGGCTGGTTTTATGTAATTCACTCCACTAGAAATGGTAGTTCAAACTTCAGACTTCCACGAGTAATACAATATGTTGATAGTTGGTTTTGCAGATAGCTAAAATATAATTAGTCACACATAAATGTGTCGTGTCATTTGCATTTGTTCTAACACTTCAGTACTCTATATTTATCTTTTTGTATAGGTCGAAAAAACCTTCACAATACAAATGATTGCGTGATGTAGAGATCCGGACTAGTACGTTAGAAAAGAACGTGATGAACCAGTCGACCGAATTAATAAATATTTCAAATATCACTCGCAGGAGTCAAAGACTTGCCCCTGTAAATGTGTACGCACGCACGTAAGACAAACCAAATCACACGTATGAACACAAGACCACGACCACGTACATATGCGCAGGTGCAGTGAGAGTTAGAGAGCCAGCCACGTGTCACTGTTGCCTACGTGATGGGTTTAGTGGACCAACTCTGAGCTGGTCCGCGTCAACCCGGCCGTGGATTTCCCGCACCGTTTACAAATGCACGCAAACTTCTGAACCGGCCTCTGCTGTATATACTTACGTCGCTAGGTTGCAGCTGATCAAACTCGCGATGATGACGACTACTAGCAGCGGTGGCGCCGGTGGCGATCTGTTAGTCTCCACGCCGGGGTTTCGGTTCTACCCGACGGAGGATGAGCTGCTGGGCTTCTACCTCCGCCATCGCCTCGCCGGCACCACCAGGCCGCACGTCGATCGCGTCATTCCCGTCGTCGACGTCTACAGCCACCACCCTTCCCACCTCCGCTGTAAGTTCATCGTGTCAGTGTCAGTCCAGTGAATACTGATGGCATGCGGCACGCTCTTGTGGCCTGAACTCGCCTGACCATACAACATCTGGTGCACGCGCAGCAATGGCGGGGGAGGCGAGCGTGCAAGACGCGGAGCAGTGGTTCTTCTTCTGCCCCCGGGCTGAGAGGGAGCTGCGCGGCGGCCGGCCAGCGCGCACCACTCCGTCCGGGTACTGGAAGGCCACGGGCTCGCCGTCCTGCGTCTTCTCCTCCTCCTCCTCCTCCTCAGCCGCCGCCGGTAACAGCAAGGTCATCGGGGTGAAAAGGACCATGGTCTTCTACCAGGGCCGTGCGCCCACGGGGGCCAAGACCACGTGGAAGATGAACGAGTATAAGGCTGTCGCCGCCGACGACGACACGACGACCGGACACCAGACGACGGCACCTCTCAGGGTACGTGCATATACCAGCTAGCTCTGGCCACTTAATCGCTGATTTGATGCTCTACATGCCATAATAATTTGCTCTTTATTGTTCAGCTCAGGAACGAATTCAGCGTGTGCCGGCTCTACATCAGCACGGGGACACTAAGGTCCTTCGATCGCCGGCCCCTCAATACTTCCGGCAACGGTCAAGCGGCGGCCCGCCGGCATGCACCGTCGGCAGCCAACACCGCAAGTATCGGACAAGCCGACAACTATCAAGGCTGGAGCACGCTGGTGACCACCAGTACAGCTGATGTTGACAATTTCTGCTTCGACATGAATCTCAATCAACTGTAGTATTCTTGGAGCACGACCTACCTTCTGGTGCAGTAGCTTAGATTAGCAGTTCTACTTAACAATGTAGAGACACTGTTTCTTGCAGTAATCTAGAACAGTTTTGCTATATGTAAGTCACCTAAAATTTACTTTTAGGCCAGTCACTTTTTCTTCTACTAGTACTTGGTTTCTTTTTCCTTTTCTTATGTGTCAGATTTTGTCTGTGTATCGCGTGATTGTAAGGGTCCTACGTGCATGTGCCGGTGTTGTGTGTCATTTTTTGCCCCTTTGAATACTTTCAGTTGGGCATATGTAGGGAAAAAAAAAATCAACATCTGCATGTTGATTGGTTGCCTACATCACCTCTAGTAATCTGTATCTACCGAAACGGAAGGCATGATGTTTGGTTGTGGACGTGTTTCAGGGAAAACACGAGTCTGGTTGTCTGGTTACATTCAAGACAGTTGTGTGATAACCTCCTCCTTGATATGATGAGGTTACCAGAGGCACACATTGAAAGGTTAGAACAAGAGCAAGGCACACATCATAATCTTAACCATGCATAGAAGTTTAACAAAATACTTAAACCAAACTGCAGCACACATCAAAGTCTAAACCACACATATAACTCAAACATGACAGGAGCTCATTTAGTCGGTTGCAACGAAGGCGTCGCCGTGCTTCTTGCACTTGGTGACCGCCTTCATGCCCTCGTTATTGAAGACGATCACCTTCATGGTGTCGGGGGTTAGCAACTTGAACGTTACCATGTACCCGATCTGGTGAATGACGGCTAATGTGGCCCAACCCTGATTAAGGCTGACCGTCCCGTCGACCACCCTCACTGTGACTGATAGAGGTAAAGGTGTCCCGATGTTTCGGTGAGATGGTGGCTATCGTTTCTGTGGGAGTCGACCTTGACGATCCGACTACGAACGTGCGAGACGTCGTGCCTTAGCAATCGCTAAACCAACTTCCGAGGGGTTATTGACCACGCCGGAGCACGATCAACCTGACCACGAGGGTCTGTTTCCTGCGAGCAAACGAAGAACAAGCAAGAAACTGAGATTGCAATCTAGATATTGCAAATATAAGATGAAAGATTTATTGATCAAGGTGGGGTTCTGTGACGTCTTGGTCTGGTCGTTGAACACAAACGAAGTACGCGAAGTTGCAGCTATGGCGAACTTTTAATCTAAACAAAACTCAAAGTCTAAACGACGCCCTAAGGGTTGTATATATGGAGGAAGAGGGGGGGGGGGATTTCGTGGCCCTTGGAGGAGGGGTCTGAAACCAACCCTAACTCTTGTTTCCCCACACATACGGACTCTAAAAACAGGCTATACTTAAGTATTTTGAAAATACATGAGCCTGGCCCAATAATAAGGTGACGCAGCAACTAAAATAGTCTCTGGACGAAATTTATGAAGTGGCATCTTGTATATTTCGTCCAAGGCTTCATGCACTCCTTATGGTGGCTTCAAAGTCCTGAAATCATCACTTGTAACTCCATTCTTGATCCCCTTGCGCATGCCATCATCTCCATGCTTGAACTTGTTTCAAGGTTCATCTTTCTTGTCCAAGCTAGGCCCTTCGTTTGTAAGCAAAACAAATGTATCCAATTTAGGCAGCATCATATTCTCATGAACATTAGAATCGTTACCAAGAAACGGAAGTATTTGATAATTCAATTGACGTGCGCGAGCTCTAGTAATTGGTCCAGTATGTATAGCAGCAAGGGTTGTGGGTGTAACAATGGTATTGATGTCCTCATCATCCTCCCCTTCTTGAAATGAAGTCGTCCTCGACGAAAGTTCATCGTCCTCATCCAAATAAGGCTTCAAATCTGCAATGTGAAAAGTGGGACTAACCCCAAAATCTGCAGGCAGCTCAAGTTTATATGCATTATCATTTATTTTCTCTAACATCTTAAAATGACCATCAGCACGTGGCATTAGCTTTGATTTGCGCAAATTAGGAAATCTATCCTTACGCAAATGTAACCAAACAAGATCTCCAGGTGCAAACACAACATGTTTTCTACCCTTATGTCCAGCAAGTTTATATTTAGCATTCATACGCTCAATGTTTTCCTTAGTTAACTCATGCATTTTTAAAATCAATTCAGCACGTTCTTTAGCATCAAAATTAACCTTCTCCGAAGATGGAAGAGGCAACAAATCAATAGGTGCACGAGGTAGAAAACCATACATAATTTTAAAAGGGCACATCTTAGTAGTAGAATGCAATGAACGATTATAAGCAAATTCAATATGAGGCAAGCATTCTTCCCACATTTTCTTATTATTCTTCAAAACAGCCCTAAGCATAGTAGACAATATTCTATTAACTACTTCAGTTTGTCCATCAGTTTGGGGGTGACAAGTAGTACTAAAAAGCAGTTTAGTCCCCAACTTCGCCCATAAACATCTCCAAAAGTGGCTAAGAAATTTAGTATCACGATCTAAAACAATAGTATTTGGCACACCATGCAAGCGAATAATTTCCGAAAGAACAAATCAGCAACATTAACAGGATCATCGCGTTTATGACATGGTATAAAGTGTGCCATTTTCGAGAACCTATCCACGACAACAAATATGCTATCCCTCCCCTTCTTTGTTCGAGGTAAACCTAAAACAAAGTCCATAGATATATCCTCCCAAGGAACACTAGGTACAGGCAAAGGCATATATAAACCATGAGGATTAAGTCGTGACTTAGCTTTTTGACATGTAGTGCAGCGAGCAACAAAACGCTCAACATCTCGTATCATCTTTGGCCAAAAGAAATGTGTAGCAAGTATATCCTCCGTCTTCTTGACGCCAAAGTGTCTCATTAATCCTCCTTCATGTGCCTCCTGCAACAACAAAAGATGAACAGAGCTAGCTGGAATGTATAGCTTGTTAGCACGAAACACAAATCCATCGTTAAGAACAAACTTGTTCCAAGTTCTCCCTTCCTTACAATTCTGTAATACATATTTAAATTCAGCATCATGCACATATTGATCTTTGATGGTCTCCAAACCAAATATTTTAAAGTCAACTTGTGAAAGCATAGTATAACGACGAGACAATGCATCAGCAATAACATTGTCTTTACCCTTCTTGTGTTTAATGACATAAGAGAAAGTCTCAATGAATTCAACCCATTTAGCATGTCTGCGGTTCAGTTTTGCTTGACTTTTAATGTGTTTCAAAGATTCATGATCAGAATGTATAACAAATTCCTTGGGCCATAAATAATGTTGCCATGTTTCTAAGGTCCGAACAAGAGCATATAATTCTTTATCATAAGTAGAATAGTTGAGACTAGGCCCACTCAATTTTTCAGAAAAGTATGCAACAGGTTTGCCATCTTGTAATAACACACCTCCTAATCCAATTCCACTAGCATCACATTCAAGCTCAAAAGTCTTATTAAAATCAGAAAGTTGCAGTAAAGGAGCATGTGTCAACTTATCTTTCAATACCGTGAAGGCTTCTTTCTGTGCGGTACCCCAAACAAAAGGAACATCCTTCTTTGTAAGCTCGTTGAGAGGTGTAGCAATGGTGCTGAAATCTCTCACAAAACATCCATAGAAACCAGCGAGGCCAAGGAAACTCCTCACTTGTGTGACTGTTTTGGGCTCCGGCCAACTCTCAATAGCTTTAATCTTGGCTTTATCAACTTCAATTCCCTGTGGAGTAAAAACATAGCCAAGAAAAGATACTCGGTCGGTGCAAAAGTGCACTTTCTAAGGTTACCAAACAAACGTGCATCACGTAGAGCAATAAAAACAACACGTAAATGTTCCAAATGTTCCTCCAAAGATTTGCTATAAATCAATATGTCATCAAAGTAAACTACCACAAATCGTCCAATGAAAGCACGTAAAACTTCGTTCATTAACCTCATGAAAGTACTAGGTGCATTAGTTAACCCAAAAGGCATGACTAACCACTCATATAATCCAAACTTAGTTTTACATGTTGTTTTCCATTCATCTCCCAATTTCATACGAATTTGATGGTATTCACTACGCAAATCAACTTTGGAGAATATTGTAGAGCCACTCAATTCATCAAGCATATCATCTAGCCTAGGAATAGGATGACGACAACGAATAGTAATATTATTAGTGCCTTTACAATCAACGCACATACGCGACGTACCATCCTTTTCGGCACTAAAATGATAGGAACAGCACAAGGACTAAGGGATTCACGTATATAACCTTTCTCGAGCAGTTCTTCTACTTGACGCATAATCTCCTTCGTCTCCTCTGGATTGGTACGGTATGGTGCACGGTTGGGTAATGATGCACCGGGAATTAAGTCAATTTAATGCTCAATCCCTCGAATAGGTGGTAATCCCGGTGACATGTCTTGTGGAAAGACGTCAGCGAACTCCTGCAAAATGTTAGTGACAGCAGGAGGCAAAGAGGAAGGCACGTCCTCGAATGAAAATAATGCCTCTTTGCACACAAAAGCATAGCAAACAGATTTGCTAAAATCTAAATCATCAATATCAGATTTGGTGGCAAGTAAACATGCACTTCTCAATTTAATTTTAGAAGCAACACTAGATGGTTTATTATTAGGCTGCATTTGTTGCTCAAATTCTTTTGCCACAATCTGATTTTCACTTTTATTTTTTTCCGGTTTTGCTTTATTAGCTCTATTAATATCATCTTTCAAAATGGAATCAGTAGTCATAGGAAGCAAAGTAATATTTTTATCCTTATGAACAAGAGTATACTGATTGTTTCTACCACGGTGTACAGAATTTTTATCAAATTGCCATGGTCTACCAAGTAATAAAGAACATGCTTGCATAGGTACCACATCACAATCAACATAATCAGCATATGTAGAGATACTAAAATGCACACGAACAATACGTGTTACCTTAACCTTGCCGCTGTTGTTGAACCATTGGTTGTAGTAAGGATGTGGATGTGATCTTGTGGTGAGAGATAGGTTCTCCACCATCTCCATGCTAGCCAAGTTATTGTAGCTCCCTCCATCTATGATGACGCGAACAGAACGTTCCTTCACAACTCCCTTTGTATGGAACAAATTATGCCTCTGATTTTGCTCAGCTTGTGTAACCTGCACACTCAAAACACGTTGAGCAACTAAACATTCATACCTGTCAGCATCTTCAGCAGCCATGTATTGCGTCTCATGATCACAATCATCTCCACCGTGTTCTTCATGTGTAATAAGAGCCAAAGTCTCCTCATCATAGTCACTAGCGGACTCATACCCACCATCCTCAGTAGCAATCATCACGCGCTGAGATTGGCATTCTCTCGCAAAATGTCCTCTTCCCTTACAATGACGACAAATAATATCACTTGTGTGCCCTGTTGATGCCATGAAAGAAGAAGACCTCTGTGCAGGCCCGACAGGTGTGCTCTTGGTAGATAGTGGTGGTTGTGCCTGCTTTCTTGAATCACGGCTGGAGGTGGCACCTGATGGAGGTGCTGGTGGAGTGAAAGTAGAGGATGCACGTGGTGTCCATGATGAAGATCGACCTGCAGAAAAGTTAGTTCGCGCCAATGCATGTTGATCATGTACTTCACGTTCAGCTTTACAAGCAAGATGGAATAAACGAGTGGTATTAGTATACTCCTTATACTCTAGAATGGTCTGAATCTCTCTATTTAATCCACCCATAAAACGTGCAAGCATAGCTTCATTCTCCTCAACAATACCACATCTAATCATGCCAGTTTGTAATTCCTGATAATATTCTTCTACAAAAGTGTTTTCTTGTCTTAAGCGCTACAATTTTTGAAGTAATTCATGTTGATAATATGGTGGAACCCAATGAGTACGCATAGCAGTTTTCAAAGCAGCCCAAGTAGCTGGAATAGGATATAATCTACAATGTTCGGACCACCAAACACATGCAAAGCTAGTGAAAGCACAAACAGCAGCAGGAACACGTCTCTCCTCAGGATATTGTAAACATGTAAATCGTTGTTCAGTTTCTAACTCCCAAGTAAGATATATATATATCAGGAACATATCTACCCTCAAATGGTGGAATATTCAATTCTAGTTTAGGAAGATGGTCATGTACCTCAGGTGGTGGTGCAGCCCTACCATTGCGATGATATGCATGAGGACGACCTGGTGGTGGTGGTGTTGGTGGTTGCACGTAGTTCTGATTTTGATCAACCTCATCCTCGTAATGGTCCTTCACCTCTACAGTAGCAGCAGGAGCGACAGAAGCACCAACAATAGGTACAGCAGCACCAGAAGTTTGACCAGGCTCAATGGGAACGCGTTGTGCTCGTCCCACTTGATTTGGAAGACTATGTTGTTGTTATTGTAGAGGTGCGATAGGTGCAGCGGGCGGTGGAAGACGTGCGAGCAATTCATTAAACTTGTTATCGAGCTTTGTTTCGAACGCCTTCTCAATGCCATGTATCTTCTCCATGGCCTCTTCAAATCTGTTTAGCACATCTTCCACCTGTCCACTCATCATTTGCTGAAACTTATCATGTAACTCTTTGTTCGTCATGTTCTCCCAGTCAATCGCGTCGGGTTGTGATCCTCCCATGGTTAGCAGCAATAGAAACACATAAGAATATGATCCTACAGACTACTAGAAAATGGCGGTGGTGGAGTGTCACAAATCCGTCAAGCAAATCTCAAATTCTTATCAGTTCTTACCCAGCAGCAGGCGGTGATTGGCAACCATCGTAGTCAAAACTCTCAAAGCTTGGATACAGCGATTACCAGGGAGAGTCAAACGCACGACTTAGATGTATGTGGAGCTAGAAAGGCTTATAATATGGTAGCAAAAAGGGTCAGCAATAATCAATTCAGAGATGCAAAGTTGAATAAACGCTCAACGACGGTACTGTGCTGGTCCTAGGCTAGACCATGCTAGAGACGCGAGCCTAGAACACTAACAAAAATCACGGCGCCTCACGTAAACAAGGGAAAAGCACACTTTGGAACTTTTTTTGCTCTTTTTTTGGCGCTCCTCTTTTTTTTGCGCTCTTTTTTTGTGAAAAATCACTATAATGGCGAGTGTCTCAAAACTCTTCCCTCGTCAAACTGACAGGATGGGCACGATTTTTTTTTTGACTTTTTTCCGAAATTAGGGCAGCGACGACGAAAAAGTGCGCCAAAAAATCACTATGATGGCACGTAGCTGAAAAGACTCAGAAAAGCCTAAAATAGGATAGGGAAAAAATATTTTTGCCTGTGAAAATTTTGGCCTAAAAACTGCCCGGGGGTCTCCAGACTCTTTTTTTTCGAAACCTACTCAGGCAAGGAAACACGAATCGAAAAGTAGACGGACCTCGAAAACAAATCTAATATGAAAGGAACTCGGATTGGTGGTGGATATATGATGGTAGGATATGGCAGCGGTGGTGGTATATGGATATGGATTGGTGGTGGTATATGGATACGGATTGGTGATGGTATATGGAGACGGATTGGTGGTGGTATATGGATACGGATCGATGGCGGATAAGTGGTGGTGGTAGATGGCAGGAGCGATGATGATGGTGCGACGGCGGCGTGATAACTTATGACCAGAACTCGAAACTCTAAAAGACTAGACTCTAAGACCAGCAACTAGACACGACGATGCAACCGCAAATTCAACAAAGAAAAATACTGAAAAGACTATGCAAAGGCTCAGATTGGTTCGGATATGATGAACTAACCCTAATTTTTTTTTGGTTTTTTTCGTGGACTGTAGGTATGAAGAACAAACTCGATCTAAACTACGAAAACTGTAAAATCTCACCGAGCAACCTGGAAATCTGATACCACTTGATAGAGGCAAAGGTGTCCCGATGTTCCGATGAGATGGTGGCTATCGTTTCTGTGGGAGTCGACCTTGACGATCTGACTACGAACGTGCGAGACGTCGCGCCTTAGCAATCGCTAAACCAACTTCTGAGGGGTTATTGACCACGCTGGAGCACGATCAACCTGACCACGAGGGTCTGTTTCCTGCGAGCAAACGAAGAACAAGCAAGAAACTGATATTGCAATCTGGATATTGCGAATATAAGATGAAATCTTTATTGATCAAGGTGGGATTCTGTGACGTCTTGGTCTGGTCGTTGGACACAAACGAAGTACGCGAAGTTGCAGCTATGGCGAACTTTTAATCTAAACAAAACCCAAAGTCTAAACGACGCCCTAAGGGTTGTATATATGGAGGAAGAGGGGGGGATTTCGTGGCCCTTGGAGGAGGGGTCCGAAACCAACCCTAACTCTTGTTTCCCCACACATACGGACTCTAAAAACAGCCTATACTTAAGTATTTCGAAAATACATGGGCCTGGCCCAATAATAAGGTGACGCAGCAACTCAAATAGCCTCTGGACCAAATTTATGAAGTGGCATCTTGTATATTTCGTCCAAGGCTTCATGCACTCCTTATGGTGGCTTCAAAGCCTTGAAATCATCACTTGTAACTCCGTTCTTGATCCCCTTGCGCATGCCATCATCTCCATGCTTGAACTTGTTCCAAGGTTCATCTTTCTTGTCCAATCTAGGCCCTTCATTTGTAAGCAAAATAAATGTATCCAATTTAGCCAGCATCATATTCTCATGAACATTAGAATCGTTACCAAGAAACGAAAGTACCTGATAATTCAATTGACATGCGCGAGCTCTAGTAATTGGTCCAGTATGTATAGCAGCAGGGGTTGTGGGTGTAACAATGGTATTGATGTCCTCATCAGTGACCCTCCATGCGCAGCCGGTGTTCGTCTTGAGATTCAACTGTGGAGGGACGGCGGGGAAGTGCTTCGTGAACTCCAGAGGCATCGGCAGACCCTCCAGCTTTGGGGCAAGGATGACCTTGCACAAGTGGGTTGGTCCTGACTCATGATAATGCCCGTAGTTCCTTCGCTTGGCGCTTGGGTGATCCTGCATTGGCACGTTGACCAATGGTGGCACGACCTCCTTGCCCTTCTCCAATGGTGGCACTATCTCCTTGCCCTTATCGATCTGCATTAAGAACATCACACAACTCAAAGGTCAGCATTCATTCATATCGACCTAACACTCCTATATTTACCCATAATACTTACCCAGCATCGCACTCAAACCCTCTCTTTTTCACCGCCTCTCCTCTTCCACCTCTCTGTTTCACCACCTCTCCATCGCCATGAACTCCAACCCCAACCCTTTTCCCTGGGGCATTGGATGGAGGGCCTTCTTCCTCGGTTGCTCGCTCGATGACTGCAAGAATTTCAAGAACACCATGGAAGTGTGCTTGAACTTCAACAACATAGAAGACATGCACAAGGAGGCTGACGCTATGATTAAGAAGGCTACGTCGGATGAGTTGAAGACACTGATTCCTGACCTTGCTAAGGGAGCAATGTCAGTGGACATCCTGCGCCGATCCATGAAGCAGGCAGACTCCGGCGACGCTGGATAGAGGGAAAGATGGACCAAGTACACGGAGTACAAGGCACCTCAAGACCAGCGTGCCGCGCCATATTGGACTAAGAAGTTCGTGTTTCCGGAGGACGACAACGATGTGGTGCAGATGGTGGCTAGGGCATCGGCGGCAGGTGACCGTGCAAGACCCATCGTTCTTGACGAAGACGATGACAAAGAAAATAATATGGCTACCTCCCCCCCTCCCTCGCCGCTGCTCTACACACTCTAGGGTCGTCGTGGCTAGACAAGAAAGTTTGAAAGTTTGTACCCCAATCCCCACCCCCGATGTAATCAAAAAATGACCCTATAAACCCTAGAAGCGGTCGGTGCAAAATCGATGGATTGGAGTGCTCATCGGCAGTGTTTCCCCTTGTGTTTATGGAGAAGCACAAGTAACCGAAAGATATAAGAATCGGGATACCTTATGTTCTATTGCTGGTGCATCCAATCTTCCTTGGGTGGCACTAGGAGATTTTAATGAAGTGATGTTATAGTCTGAACATGAGGGTGTGAACCTGCGAGGCCAAGGACAAACGGACAGATTCAAAAATGCTTTGGATATTTGCGGTCTCGTTGATCTGGGCTATAAAGGAAGGATGTGGACGTGGGAGAAAAAGGTAGCAGAGGGAACTTATACATGGGTTCGGCTGGAAAACTGGCAATGGCGGACACGGACTCAAGCTCTTTGTTCCCTCTTGAAGAAGTGGAGAACTTGATAGCAGCTTGTCTAGACCATGGACCTATTGTTCGTAAACTAACAGAAGAGATTGATGACCGGCGACGGGCGAAGAACTTTAAGTATGGAGTAATGTGGGGGAGGCATCCAAAATTGAATCCCTTCGTGGAAGACAAGTGGAACAACAGACCGAAGGGGATGACGGCAGTACAAGTTCAGGAGAAACTGATGGACTTAGGTGAACATCTAAACAGCTAGGATCGATGCACTTTGGGTAGTGTTAAGAAGGAAATCAAACAGCTCACACGATAACTCGATGTGTTCAAGAATGTACTAGGATGGCATGGACCTGGTCACCTGGAGATAAAAGGTGGCGGACCGGCTCGTTGAGTTGTACGAGAGGGGAGAAATTATGCAGTATCAGTGGTCTAGAGTTGACTGGCTCACCTATGGGGACAAGAACACCAAATATTTACAACAGTGGTCATCAATGAGGAGGAGGAAGAACCTTGATGGTCACGTAACAGATGATCTTGATGAATTGGAGGCCTTGACAACCCAGTTCTATAGGAATCTCTATACCTTGGAAGGTTGTACGAATATGCAAGATGTGTTGGATGCGGTCCCGTCAAAAGTTACTAATGCAATGCGCACATCATTGGACAAACCATACATGGAGGAGGAGATAAAAACAGCCCTCTATCAAATGTTCCCGTCGAAAGCGCCGGGCCGAATGGATTCCCTGCACAATTTTTTCAAAAGCATTGGGGGGTTTGCGGACCCGAGGTTACCTCGGATTTGCTAAGAATTGTTCACAGGAAAGTGCAGAAGGTATAAACCAAACTTTTTTGGTACTAAACCCCGAAGGTAAAAGCCCGTCTCTACTATCACATTTTCGTCCTATTAGCTTGTCTAATGTGTTGTACAAAATAGCTTCAAAGGTTATTACAAATTGTTTGAAATTAGTTCTTCCCGAGATCATTTTAGCAGAACAATCTGTGTTTGTGCCAGTGCGTTTGATCACTGATAATATCATCGTGACATATGAATATTTGCATTTTATGAAGCGAAATAGAGCAGTTAAACATCGACATTGTGCTCTTAAATTGGGCATGATGAAGGCCTACGACAGGATAGAATGGGACTACTTGAGAGCTATTATGTTGAAACCGGGCTTTTCACAGAGGTGGGTGAACATTGTTATGAATCTTGTTAGCTCAATTTCATATTCTGTGTTGTTTAATGGGAAGAATTTGGAGGAGTTTAAGACTAGCAGAGATATCCGACAAGGAGATCCAATCTCCCCTTACTTGTTCTTGTTGGCAGCGGAGGGTCTTTTAGGCCTCTTAAAAAACTATGAGTGAGTCATCTCAACTTGGGGGGATTCAAGTGGCGCCGACGGCGCCGCCTGTTAATCACCTTTATTCACAGATGATAGTCTGTTGTTCTTCAAAGCAACTGGTGGAGGGACGACCGAAGTATCAAACCTATTGGATAGTTATTGCGAAGCTTTAGGTCAGAAAATAAATTCGGCAGACATCTATTTTCTTTAGTAAGGGCTGCCCGACAAATATTAAAGAGGACATCAAAAGAACTCTTAACGTGCCTCTGTGAAAACCCTTACTAAAGAAAATAGATGGAAGGCTATGACTCAACCCAATTTCTTTTGATGGGGAAGCAAGGAAGGGAGAATAAAACCAACATGGGTATCATGGAAGGCTATGAATCAACCCAAGTTCATGGGTGGCCTTGGGTTCCGTGATTCTGAACTCTTCAGTTTAGCCTTGCTAGCCAGACAATCATGGAGAATTTTACAACAAACAGATTCACTATATGTTCGATTGTTAAAGTCAATTTATTTTCCACAAGGCAACATTCTGGAAGCAGAGTTAGGCAGCCGGCCTTCCCAGGTTTGGCGTGCCATAATAGAGGGTCGAGATGTCTTGCGCCAGGGCCTTATTAAGCGCATTGGGGACGGCTCAACAACATGGATCTGGAATGAGAATTGAATCCCAAGGAATGCAACAATGCGACCGATAGCATGTCTCTCGGTCTCAGCTAACCCGCCTGCAATGGTGAGTGCACTCATAGATAACACTAGTGCTACATGCAAAAGGGTGGTTCTGGACCAACTTTTTATGGAAGGACACCAATGCAATCCTAAGTATTCCGTTATGCATGTGTCGGGTGGATGATTTCTGGGTGTGGAGCTTTGAACAGAATCATATTTTCACTATCCCATCTGCGCACCGCATGTTGGTGGACATGAAGAGACGAAGAGAAGATTGGTCAGAAGGAAACGCAGGGAGTTCAGATTATGAAACTGAAGCGAAGCTTGGACCTCTCCTTGGTTAGTCCAGGTACCAGGAAAGATCCGAAACTTCTTACGAAGATTGCGAAGCATTCAATACCAATAGAGGATGTTCGACACACTAGAAACAAGGCGGATGTTGACAACTGCTAAATGTGATGCAAGACTCATGGCGCCACTCGCTAATAGAGTGTTCTGTCAGGTGATGCGTATGGGCATTAGTTAATGATGATGCAGCAGACTATATAGAAGCAACAAATAATCCAGATGTGAGACAGTGGCTCTTTGCGTTGATGGAAGAACTACCACATGCAGCTATGATCGAGGTTGTAGTGACCATGTGGGTGATTTGGGCGGCTCGCCGTAAAGCAATACACGAGGGAATCCTTTAGATCCCTCACGCTACTCACGCCTGTGTAACCAGTTTTATTTTAGAGCTTAACACCGTACAAGATTTGGCAAGAGAAGGGATGCGAGCTGGAGCACATGAAATAACAAGGCCGAGAGTTGACACAGACTTGGAATTCTCCTAGGCCGAGAATTGCAAAGTTGCAAGTTGATGGAGGTCTTTCGAGAGATGGAGGAAGAGGAGCTGCTACAGTGGTGTGTCAGGATCATGCAAGGCATTACCTAGGCTCCTCGGGAGTGGTTTTCGGTCATATTACGGATCCAGCGACACTAGAGTTGCTTGCATGACGTGAAGAAACGGCACAGTTATCAGGGAGATTAATGAAAGATCAAATGAGTTCACAACCTATGATTTTATTCTCAAGGGCCGAAGTTTGAATTTTGATGCTCACAGCTTGGCAAAATTTTCTTCTTCTTTAGTGGTCGCCATTTGTGGTTGGGGGCTCCCTTTGACCCATTTGTAATCGCTTTGAACTGTACTCAATAAAGTGAGATTTTCTGCTACAAAATGTGTATTTGCTCTGTTTTTCTTTTTCTATATATGTATTCTTGAGATATTGTGTGAGTGTTAATATATACACGCAAGTATTATAGTATATGTCTACAAATTATAATAGTGTGAAATTGCTCAGTACAAGTACCTCAAGGTGCTCATAGAGGTAGGTAGGATGTGCGGGTGCGCTCACGGATATGAGTATATATGTATTTGTAAGCATCTGCGATTATACCGTGCGACCTCTACACAATTACTTCAGCGACCTCTATACAATTACCTCAGTACATGTGCATACATAATGCATTGCAGAGTGGGGAGAGGTGGAATGCTAATTAATAAATACTCCCTCCATTTGAAATTACTCGTCATGGTTTTAGTACAGTTTAGCTAATTCAGCAGCACTTCTATAGTACCATAGATACGGTAGTGTACGTGATGACAGTATCTACATGCGAGACCTGCCGGCTGGGAGCATATGCACGCACCATCACTCCTTCCCGATGCCTAGTTGTACTAAACGTGATGTCAAGTGCAAGTACTCCTCACCCCGCAAAAAAAGTGCAAGCACTCCTTGCTCCTTCTCATGATTGGTGTCGCCGCGTGCACGAATTTAACCCTTTCATTCTGTAGCTGGTTATTGAAAAAAACGACTCACCCAAATTACAAAATCATTCACCTGACCCTAAAGCCACTCCTAATCTAGAATTCCAAATAACCAAAGGGGAAAGTTTGTTCTTTTTTTCTTTTTCTTTATTTATTTCCTTATGTTTTCTCTTCGGCTTTCTTATTTCTTCATCAGTTTTCTTTCTTTTATTCTGGTTTTGACTTCTTCTTTTTCTTTTTTCTGCGGTTTTCTTTTGTTCATCTCTTCGTTTTATTGGGTTTTTTCTTTTCTTTATTATTTTCCTTATTTTCTTTGGGTTTTATTTTTTTATTTTTCATCAGTTTTCTATGTTTTTCTTTGATTATGTTTTATTTTTTGGTTTTTCTTTGTTTCCTCATGGGTTTTTACGGATTTTCTTTGGATTTTCGGTTTTTCTTTGTTTTATGTGCTTACTTTGTTTCTTTCTTCTGTTTCACCACTTTTTTGTATTTTACCTTTTTCTTTAACACACATCTATATTTTATGCACATTTTTACATTTTACTCTGCATCAGGAACATTTTTTATATATGTTTAACATTTTCGTATTACATGACTAACAAAGTAAAAAAAATGTTTGATGACTACTTTTCTCATACAAATTGTACATTTTCGGTATATATCAGGAACATTTTTAATACATGTTTAACATTTTTCAAATATATGATTAACATTCTTTTATACACGATCAACATTATTTCACATTTATTAGTACACACCGTACATTATTCATATACACTATGAACATTTTTTTGTACATTTATTATTTTTGAAATAGACAATTATTATTTATTTAAAATTTTTGTTTTTGATGACTAGATTTCGCATATACAATGTACATTTTTTATAGATATCAGAAACATGTTTTTATACAAACCTAACATTTTTAAAGGATGATTACCATTTTGTTTTCAAATTTCTGTGTTTGATGACTACTTTAAGCGTATAAGATGTACATTTGTGATATATATCAGAAACATGTTTTTATACATGCTTAAAATTAGAAAATATATGATTGACATTTTTTCATACATGATGAACATTTTTTGAAATGATTGATTACCATTTTTTAAATACATTGTCAGCTTTTTTCATACACACTGTATAGATTTTGTATAGATCTTCCGTATACATGAGAAATATATTTTTCCTACAAACATTCAACATTTTTCAAATGCTAGATTAATAATTGTTTAAATGTTTTATGTAGAGTGTTTGGAAATATAAACAAAAGTAAAAAAACATGAAAAAAAAATCAGCAAACAAAAATGAGGCTGTGGCATCCCGCGAGCTGGGCCGACCAAGTCTCGCAGTTTGTCAGGCGACGCTGCCCTACATCTCGCGTCAAGCGAGACATAGGTGTTTCGACGAACTGGTGCTACTAGTAAGCGGCACGTACCATGCACGTATATGAGATAGTTATAAACACATATAGTAAGCGGTGTAATTTTAAGTATCATCATGGGTAGTCACGCAACTCGTCAATTAGTTAAGGACTAGCTTACGTGGCAATTGCGAACGATTTGCTTAGCAGTTATGTTGGCCGATGATTGCAAGTTTAGTTAGCAAATGTGGCAAATCCGACTCAGTTTAGTTTTCTTTACCAGGATTTGTTGTCCTCACAAACAAAATTTGTCATCCCCGAGACAATGCGAATTGCCATAAAGACGTTCGATTTAACATCCGCTTCCAACAAACTTCGATTGAATAGCATCACGGTTATTTAATCATTGATTATAAAGGTGGTAGAAGTCATGCAATCTTTTTCGGACTGGTGGTGGTCTTTCCATATGTTAGCACTTTGAACTACACAAATAACTTCTAATAAAAATGGTTGTGTGCATTATGACCATGCACGACATGTGTCTTTCCCTTTCAAAATAATAATAGTTATAAACGTATAATCAATTCGACAGTGTATGCGTGTAATATTGATTTTACACAATTTAGAATACCATGAAGAGAAAACGCTTCATCCTCAATCGTTTACCTTAATAAATTTTAATGCGTTATGAATTGAGCAATTGAAAAGGCATCATGTTGCAACTTATTCATCATTACAAATAAAATAATTATTAAAACACTAATTATATCTCTTTGGTTGATCAAAATTTCCAGACTTTACTGATAGAAACAAACAAACAAAAACAAGAGTGATAATATTTGTAAAACAAATGTATAAGAGAAAGTAGAAGATATTTAGCTGTAACACATATTGCAATTTTATTTTTTTTGCCATTCTTTAATTGGTTAAATTGTTTCCACAAGTAGAAAGTCATTTCCAGCATCTGTGCCTATGGCGTATGCCCAGGCTGCTCCACTGTATGCCTTTTCTCATGTTCATCACGATACCTACTTGGTAGCCTGCTAGTTGCTATAGTACTTTACGTTAGTCTGCTAGAAATTTCTAGATAGTGATGGGAGCATCATGTGTGCATCCTGTAATTTTTATGTGAGTGTGGCGTGCTAACAACACAGGGAAGGAGCGTGCGCGAATCCCTTCAATGTGAACCGTCAGATTGACATATCTAATGATTCATATGCAGCCACGTAGTTATGTAGAGCAAGCCATTAAATCTGAGCCGTCTAATTGTGAAGATCCAACGGTCCATATGACGTGCTACTGGTACACTATATAGGAGTATAGATAAGCGCTAAAGAGGAACTGGTGTGGGGTAAGGGCGGATCTTATTTGACGCTTCAGGCACCTGTTATTGGGGAGCCACTAGTTAACAAGCGCTTCTTCGGAACCCTCGCAACGATCAGCACCACTTGACGCGTTCTCGGCTATTCGTCACGTGTCGTGCTCTGGGCGCTTCCTTCGAATTTTTTTTTATTTTTCCCGCACGCGTTTTTGGCTATTTAAACGGTTTTCTTTTCGGTTTTTTTGACGTTTTGGTTTTCCACCGGTCTTCCTTAGCTTCTCGACCAAAAAAATATTGGAATTTGCTTTACGTGAAAAAACACATTTTTTCCTTTCTCGAGAGTCACGGTTTTTCCTTTCGTGAGAGGCACGGTTTTGCTTTCGCGAGAGTCACAGCCATGCCTCTCGAAAACGAAAAAAAAACGTGTTTTCTTTTTTTCCCTTTCGTGAGAGTCATGGTTTTGCTTTCGCGAGAGTCACGGTCTTGCCTCTCAAAAACGAAAAAAACATGTTTTCTTTTTTTTTCACGAGAGTCACGGTTTTGCTTCCGCAAAAGGCATGGTTGTGCTTTCACGAGAGTCATGGTCGTGCATGTCGGAAACGGAAAAAAATATGGTTTCTGTCTTTTTTCTTTCGTGAGAGTCATGATTTTGCTCCCGGTAGAGGCACGGGTGTGCTTTTGCGGGAGTCACGGTCGTGCCTCCTCGGAAACGAAAAAATGTATATTTTTTCATTCCACAAGAGTTACGGTTTTGCTTTCTCGAGAGGCACGATGGTGATTTCGTGAGAGGCACGGGTGTGCCTCTTTCGGAGAGGGGAAAAACCCGTGTTTCCAGTTTGGTTTTTTCGTTCAGATTTTTTCGGCCGGTTTTTCGTGAAAAAAAGTTCGTCCAAACCTATCAACATGGGATTTAGTTTTGAAGAACTCGACGCGAGGAATTCGAGGTTGCACGGTTTGAGAGATAAAATGTTTTGAATAAATGGATCTGTGAAAAAAGAGAAAACTCTCAGGTTGCGAAAAGTGACTCGCTGCATGTGCGCCACTTGTCGCAACCTGGGAAATTGAAGAGATATTTGCAATGAGTACTTCTCAATTAGTAATTTCGCTGTTATTGTGCATTTTGCAAACTGGCGCTTGAAGCGCTCTAAGCTAGGCCGGCCCATTTAGATGTATTTTCTTTATGTTTTTTGTTTTTGTCTTTACTTAAATAGTGAAGTATTTTTTGAAATAATGGACTTCTTCAACTTTGTGAACTTTTCACAGAATCGATGAACCATGTTTAAAATCAATGATTTTTACAAAAAGTTATAAGAAATAGAAGACTTTTTAAAAAATTCTATGAATGTTTTTTCAAAATTGATGATTTTTTTCAATTTCAGCGTTCTTTTTTGCCAAAATTGGTAAAAAAACAACATTTTTTAACCTTTTCTAAAATTGAAGAACTTTTTGTCAAATTAAATGATTTTAAAAAAAAATTAATGAACCTTTTCAAATTGGATGATTTTTTTTTAAATTTGATGAGCTTGTTTTCAAATTGATGATTTTTTTCATGTTAACATTTTTTTTCAAAATCCGTTAACATTTTGCAATCACGAACTATTTTCGTTTTTAATGATATTCATGGGTTTTCTCTCAAATGTGAACGTGTACGTGGGCCGGCCTGCCAACGCCGGCGTTTTGGCACGAGGGAGCTTCCCTGGTGCCTGAAGCGCCGAATAGGAGCTCCCTACGTCAAGCATGGATGGTAAATGTACAGAATCTCTATTTCTAATAGAGCAGTTGATAGCTTCGTATGGTTTATTTTCGTCTTCTTCCTATCTTTTTTGGGTTTTTTTCGTCCTCCCTCCCACTTCCTAATTTTGTTGGGTTTTTTTCGTCGGTTTTTACTTGCCTTCCTCTCATCTTCCAATTTCGTCCGGTTTTTATTCGTCTCACCTCCCATCACCCCCTCATACTGGTTCTTTTTGTCTCCACTCTTTCCTTGCAAACCAATAATTTTCTAACATACAAAAGATCACGAATATATCTTTCCTTACCCGAATCAATCGCTTCCTACATCAGTGCATTTCTTTATTAAGAAAACTAACACGTAAATCTTAACGCATTATAAACAAATCACGTTATGGACCTAATTAATTTATTATGAAATCTATACGTGGTCGTATTGGTTCCTTTTCTCTCCACTCTTTCCTTGCAAACCACTAATTTCCTAACATACAAAAGATCACGAATCTATCTTTCCTTACCCGAATCAACCGATCCCCACATCAGTGCATTTCTTTATTAAGAAAACTAACACGTAAATCTTAACGTATTGTAAACAAATCCCATTATAAACCTAGTTAATTTATTATAAAACTTGTACGTGGTCACATCTCTCCCCTCGTGAAAAAATCGCATCCATCTCCCGTTAAAAAGGAAAAGAGAACATGAACGATCAATCCCACACCCTGTATTTCAGTAGCAAAACTCGCCCCCGCCTCTGCTACTGCGCCTCGTCGTGTGCCCGTCTCGACCCATGCCTCGCCTGCATGGCTGGATGCCGCCGTCTCCACCGCCACGTACAAGAAAACGGTGGGCAGAACCATCCATTCAAATCGCACACCCCCACCCTCCTCCGCAATCCCTAGCCCCGCATCACCCTATCGCTTTCTCGCCTCTCTTTCCCCTCAATGCAGATGGTGCCGAGCGGTGGCCTCGAGCACCGGCAGCACCGCCCCTCTCTATCTTTGCTGCGTCGAGGGATGGGCCGAGGCTATCGTCGGTTCGCCGCCCACGATTAGGCCGCCTCCGGTTGTCGCGCACCACCGGCTCCACCTAACGTGCCCGACCCTCTCCGCTTTCGACCTTCCGGCGACTACATCCCTCCGCGCCTCCATCCATCATCCACAAGGCCACTCCTTGCACCCACCCTCCTAAATTCTCCATACCGGGGGACAATCACCGAAGATTCAAGTTGGCCCGATATCAATTTTCTTACGTGCTTTCTTTATCAGTTGGTGATGGAAATGGGTTCCAATTTCTCTATCTGACTGTGGATTCGCAGGCAAGAAGCGCTTCTACATGCATCCTCCTGGCGGTTTCTAAAGTACCAAGGTAAATGGTTAATAATGTGTTTGTCTAGGATGATATATGTTGGCTCTGTTCCGGTTCATTCGAGCAGTTCGGTGACTAATTTACTCATAATTTAATTATATTAATTAAATGAGTCGGGTGTATCGTCGTGCATTTATCTTGCCAGTAATGTTCTGTGACGCTCTAATGCACTTTGGGAATTGTTTATCTTGTCTTCAGTGCAGAACATTTGTTTATTAATGCATTAGAAGAATCCTTGTTACTACCTTGACACCTGTTTTATAATCCATATTGTTATGCACTAGCGCGTGTGCGTGTGAAATAGATGAATTATGGTCCCGTACCTAATAAGATGAATATGTGTGTGTTAGAGAGAGAGAGGGAGGGAGAGGGGGAGAGAGAGTGAGAAGGAGGGAGGAAGAGTGTGTGTGTGAGAGAGAAAATTTGATGGTAAAAAAGGTCGCCAATGTCACTTAATATGTATGAGAATATTAAATGTAATATTAACATAATTGATATTGAACTTTTAAAGTTAATGTGGACCCGCACGGGTGTTCTTCTAGTAAAAGCTAAAATCTGGATTGAGAAGAAAAACAAGTCAGCCGCTACGTGGGTCGGCACAACTCGAGGAGTCTTCTATGAATTCTCGGTTATATGATGCGCGGGGCGTCATATAGGATTGGCCACCCACACATCCTGTGAAGATATTCTAAGAAACAATGCGTGAAGCGATAAATAGTGAAATCACTAGTTAAAGGATACCCTTTGCAAACGTTTCTCCTAGATCCTTAGGGCCTGACAAGTGGCAACCTAGGAGTTTTTCCTTTCTTTGTAGATTCGTTTACCAAAGCGTTTTTATCTTCTAAACCATGCGTCTAAATTCTAAACCGTTTTCACTGTCGAATTCATCGCGTCGAGATCTTCAAAACTAGATCTCATGTTAATTGGTTTCAACGAACTTTTTATTACAAAACTTTCCGAAAAAACTGTAACTGGAAACACAATTTTCTCTTTCTTTTTTTTCTTCCGAGAAATACAACTATGCTTCTTCCGGAAGTAAATTTGTGCCTTCACAAAAAGCAAATGTGTGTTCTCGTTAAAGGAAAAAATGTATGATTTCCTTTTTCAAGAGACATAACCGAAAGCAAACCTGTGCCTCTCATGGAAGAAGAAAGAACACATTTTTTTCTTTTTTGATTGGCACTGATGTGTTTCTCATATCAGTAAATCTATGCCTCCACGAGAAGCAAATATGTGCCTCTCATGAAAAAAAACACGTTAACAAGTGAAAGCAAACCTGTGGCTCTCATGAAAAGAGAAAGAACATGTTTTTCCTTTTTGATTGGCACAGATGTGCTTTCCGTGGAAGCAAATCTATGCCTCACGAGAAGCAATATACCTCTCGTGAAAACACGTGTTTTTTTACTTTTCCTGAGAGGTAAGCGAATCTGTGCCTATGTGGGATCACAAAAAATAATATTTTTTTCCTTATCGAGAGGCCCAACTGTGCTTCTTGTGGAAGCAAGTCTATGCTTTTATGGGAAGCAAATCTATACTTCTCGTGGAAGAAAAAAGAACATGTTATTTTTCTTTTTCCAACAGACATAGTTCTGCCTCTCACAGAAGCAAACATGTGCCTCTCATGAAAGAAAAAAACTGAATCTTTTTTGCTTTCTGAAAGACATGGCTATGCTTCTCGCGGAAGCAAATCTATGCTTCTTGTGGAAGAAAAAAAATAGAAAACATGGGATCTTTATTTTTCCAATAGACATAGTTGTGCCTCTCGCACAAGTAAACCTGTGCCTCTCGTGGAAGCAAACAAACCATTTTTTTTACTTTCTGAGAAATGCAGTTGTGCTTACAAATATGTTTCTTTAAGAGAAGCAAATCCGCATCTCTCGTAGAAGCAAAAAAACGTGTTTTTCAGAAGAAAAAAAATCAAAATTCTTTAAACTCTCAGGAAAACCCGATGAAAATCAAAAGGCGAAAAAAACCCAGAATTTTTTATCTAAATCCTAAAATGCGTAAATTTGTTCTAAGTGAGCACTGAATGAGCCCATCAAAAGTGACCCTTGAGAGCTCTGCAAAGGGTATTTGCTATCTTTTTTTAGGGTGAAGGATAGTTGCTCTCGATAAACAGGGAATGCCCCACGAAACGGGGTCGGGTTCTATCGCAGCAGGCGGGCCTGACAAGCCGATCTGCATCGATAGAGGCCCACTCGCGAGAAATGGTGACGTCACCCCGCCGTGTCCGGGTTTGCCAAGCGAGTAAATTGCACAGAAGTACCACAATTGAGGCATTAGAAGCAGATTGGTACCAAGATTGGTAATTTTTACGTGTCAGTATCAACTTTGGGGCGAGGCGTTGCAAAAGAGGCTAAAACTGCTGTTTATACGTATTGACAGGGAAACTGATCGGTTGGGCCCGCCTGTCGGGTGCTGATGTGGCATGTCTTTTGCAAAAAACTCCCTTGCTTTAACGTAATCCCATAAATGCCCAATTATTTCGGGGAAAAAGGCTCAAATGAGAGGCTTTTTCCCGTTCGTAATTTCCACCAGCGACTCGGACTTGTTTGAAATTTTGAGCCGGTTTGAACAAATAAATAAGACAAACAAAAATCGAATCCCGCCCAGGATTCGAACCGCCGACCTGCGCGCTAGCCACTCCGCCATGGCAGAACTCGCGATGTACAGGAGGCATAGACCTTTTTATACTAGCTCAGGAATGCTGGGCCGGCCCACAGAGGCCTGCAATTTTTTTTTCAAATCGCACTTACCTGGCGCGCGTGTTGGGGCTCATTCCTTGCCCAGATTTCTTTATGTTTCATTTTTCTTACTTATTATGCTTTATTTTTTTTGTTTCTAGTTTTGGCTTATTTTTAGGTTTTCCTTCCTTGATTTTTCTTTCTTCCTTTTTCATTCACTAGTTGGTTTTTCTCCTGGATCTTTAACATATTTACTGAATATTTTTTATGACGGGTTTTAGTATATGGTGAAACTTTGCATAATGCGCGGTAAAATTTTCTTAATTTATGGTGTACATTTTCTTAATACACGATGATTTTCAAGAATATTATGATTACATAATTTATTACTTTATAGTGAACATTTTTAATGCACGATGAAATTTTCTTTACAAACGGTGAACATTTTTCTAATAATATGTGTGTGTGTTAGAGAGAGAGAGGGAGGGAGAGGGGGAGAGAGAGTGAGGAGGAGGGAGGAAGAGTGTGTGTGTGAGAATTTGATAATAAAAAAGATCGCCAATGTCACTTGATATGTATGAGAATATTAAATGTAATATTAACATAATTAATATTGAATTCTTAAAGTTAATATAGCCCCGCACGGGTGTTCTTCTAGTAAAAGCTAAAATCTGGATTGAGAAGAGAAACAAGTCAGCCGCTACGTGGGTCGGCACAACTTGAGGAGTCTTCTATGAATTCTCGGTTATATGATGCGCGGGGCGTCATATAGGATTGGCCATCCACACATCCTGTGAAGATATTCTAAAAAACAGTGCGTGAAGCGATAAATAGTGAAATCACTAGTTAAAGGATACCCTTTGCAAACGTCTCTCCTAGCTCCTTAGGGCCTGACAAGTGGCAACCTAGGAGTTTTTCCTTTCTTTGTAGATTCGTTTACCAAAGCGTTTTTATCTTCTAAACCGTGCGTCTAAATTCTAAACCGTTTTCACTGTCGAATTCATCGCGTCGAGATCTTCAAAACTAGATCTCATATTAGTTGGTTTCAACGAACTTTTTATTACAAAACTTCCCGAAAAAACTGTAACCGGAAACACAATTTTCTCTTTCTTTTTTTTTCTTCCAAGAGATACAACTATGCTTCTTCCGGAAGTAAATTTGTGCCTTCACTAGAAGCAAATGTGTGTTCTCGTGAAAGGAAAAAAATGTGTGATTTTCTTTTTCAAGAGACATAAACGAAAGCAAACCTGTGCCTCTCATGGAAGGAGAAAGAACATATTTTTTTTCTTTTTTGATTGGCACTGATGTGTTTCTCATAGCAGCAAATCTATGCCTTCACGAGAAGCAAATATGTGCCTCTCATAAAAAAACACGTTTCCCCCCTTCTTGAGAGGCACAAGTGAAAGCAAATCTGTGGCTCTCATGAAAAGAGAAAGAATATGTTTTTCCCTTTTTGATTGGCATAGATGTGCTTTCCGTGGAAGCAAATCTATGCCTCACGAGAAGCAATGTACCTCTCGTGAAAACACGTGTTTTTTTACTTTTCCTGAGAGGTAAGCGAATTTGTGCCTATGTGGGAGCACAAAAAAAAATTCCTTATCGAGAGGCCCAACTGTGCTTCTTGTGAAAGCAAATCTATGCTTTTATGGGAAGCAAATCTATACTTCTCGTGGAAGAATAAAGAACATGTTATTTTTCTTTTTCCAACAGACATAGTTCTGCCTCTCACAAAAGCAAACTTGTGCCTCTCATGAAAGAAAAAAACTGAATCTTTTTTACTTTCTGAAAGACACGGCTATGCTTCTCACGGAAGCAAATCTATACTTCTTGTGAAAAAAAAAAGAAAACATGAGATCTTTATTTTTCCAATAGACATAGTTGTGCCTCTCGCACAAGTAAACCTGTGCCTCTCGTGGAAGCAAAAAAAAACCATTTTTTTTCACTTTCTGAGAAATGCAGTTGTGCTTCTCGCAGAAACAAACATGTTTCTTCAAGAGAAGCAAATCCGCGTCTCTCGTAGAAGCAAAAAAAACGTGATTTTTAGAAGAAAAAAATCAAAATTCTTTAAACTCTCAGGAAAACCCGGCGAAAAACCAAAGGCGAAAAAACCCCCAGAAATTTTTATCTAAATCCTGAAATGCGTAAATTTGTTCTAAGTGAGCACTGAATGAGCCCATCAAAAGTGACCCTTGAGGGCTCCGCAAAGGGTATTTGCTATCTTTTTTTAGGATGAAGGATAGTTTCTCTCGATAAACAGGGAATGCCCCACGAAACGGGGTCGGGTTCTATCGCAGCAGGCGGGCCTGACAAGCCGATCTGCATCGACAGAGGCCCACTCGCGAGAAATGGTGACGTCACCCCGCCGTGTCTGGGTTTGCCAAGCGAGTAAATTGCACAGAAGTACCACAATTGAGACATTGGAAACAGATTGGTACCAAGATTGGTAATTTTTACGTGTCAGTGCCACCTTTGGGGCGAGGCGTTGCAAAAGAGGCTAAAACTGCTGTTTATACGTATTGACAGGGAAACTGACTAGTTGGGCCCGCCTGTCGGGTGCTGATGTGGCATGTCTTTTGCAAAAAACTCCCTTGCTTTATACGTAATCCCATAAATGCCCAATTATTTTGGGGAAAAAGGCTCAAATGAGAGGCTTTTTTCCCGTTCGTAATTTCCACCAGCGACTCGGACTTGTTTGAAATTTTGAGTCGGTTTGAACAAATAAATAAGACAAACAAAAATTGAATCCTGCCCAGGATTCGAACCGCCGACCTGCGCGCTAGCCACTCCGCCACGGCAGAACTCGCGATGTACAGGAGGCATAGACCTTTTTATACTAGCTCAGGAATGCTGGGCCGGCCCATGGAGGCCTGCAATTTTTTTTCGAATCGCACTTACCTGGCGTGCGTGTTAGGGCTCATTCCTTGCCCAGATTTCTTTATGTTTCATTTTTCTTACTTATTATGCTTTATATTTTTGTTTATAGTTTTGGCTTATTTTTAGGTTTTCCTTCCTTGCCTTTTCTTTCTTCTTTTTTCATTCGCTAGTTGGTTTTTCTCCTGGATCTTTAACATATTTACTGAATATTTTTTATGACGGGTTTTAGTATATGGTGAAATTTTGCATAATGCGCGGTAAAATTTTCTTAATTTATGGTGTACATTTTCTTAATACACGATGATTTTCAAGAATATTATGATTACATAATTTATTACTTTATAGTGAACATTTTTAATGCACGATGAAATTTTCTTTACAAACGGTGAACATTTTTCTAATAATATGAACATTGAACATATTTTGAATGCAAATTGAATATTTTTGTAATATATGTTGGAATATTTTCGTAAGATATGAAGAAAAGTTTACTTAATGCGCGGTGATTTTTTTTTGTAATTTATGGTGAGCATTTTCTTAATACACGATGAATTTCAAGACCATTATGGTGAACATTTTCTTAATACATGGTGAATTATTTGTATTTCAAGAAATGTTAAGCATGTGGTAAAAACTTATTATGTAAATCATTCTTGCATTTCAAGAGACATGTCGATTTTTTTAATAAAAGTTGAACATTTTTAATGCATTTCTAAAATTTATTATGATTACACATTTATTTTTAATACATGTTGTCAAATTTTTAAGTAACAGTGCATTTAAAAAAATACAATCAATATGCGAGTAACTCAAATGAAAATCTGTGTGTTGGGCATATTTTTTTTAAGTTGTGTATTTGAATAATATAGTTAGGACACATAGTAATTATGATACATAATAATATCCTCAGCAGACACATTAAATTTGGGCCATGCCTGTGTTCTAGGCTGGTGCTTGACACTTAATAATACTAATATGTAATCGCAAAAAATATATGTATTAATATCATGATTAAAAAACAGTAACCCAGCGCGCAGCCTCGCTGGGCCAACCGCCGGCCCAACGTCTTCGGGCTACTATAAAAGATGCTTAGCCTGTTGCACATCTCTAGCTCTGCCGTGGCAGGGTCGCTAGCTCTCTGCGCTGCAGAGCCGCAGGTCCGTGGTTCGAATCCTGGGCGGGATTCGATTTTTGTTTGTCTTATTTATTTGTTCAAACCGTCTCAAAATTTCAAACAAGTCCGAGTCGGTGGTGGAAATTACGAACGGGAAAAAAGCCTATCATTTGAGCCTTTTTCCCTGAAATAATTGAGCATTTATGGGATTACGTATAATGCAAGGGAGTTTTCTGCAAAAAACATGCCACGTCAGCACCTGACAGACGGGTCCAACTGGTCAGTTTTCATGTCAATACGTATAAACAACAGTTTTAGCCTTTTTTGCAACGCCTCGTCCCAAGTTAATACTGACATGTAAAAATTACTAATCTTGATATCAATCTGCTTGTAATGTCTTAATTGTAATACTTCTATGCAATTTACTCTTGCCAAGTAAAGTTGGAGCACGAGGTTCAGGTGTAAATAGAGGAGTGTTCAGAAAAAAAAAGTGTCAATAGAGGAGGCCCTCTCTCCCTGCTGCGATAATTATTACCGCCACTACTTTGGTTTACCATCTACGTCACTTGCTTGCTATTCTTTCCGTCTCATAATACAAGACTTTTTTAACGCTACACTAGTATTAAAAACGTTTTATATTATGAGACGAATGGGTAGTAATCTACTTTTACCTGTTTATGTCTGTCTATCTGCAGGGTGCAGCAGTGTAATACAATAGTACTCCTAATATAGCATAAAATTAGTTGTGCATGATATCATATAACGCACTCCATCATGCGGCACGCATGCCGGCCAGTGAAAGGAAGGAAAAAAGGGCTGGCTTGGTTCGTGTCGTGTCTACAGTTACTGGTTGGCATGCATGAACAGAGGTAGTACAATAGGTACAGTATATACGCATCCTCGCGTACCGCCAGAAAACCCACTGCAATTGGTGGATGAACAGTATCACATCGAAGCTCTCGTCCCTATGCACGATGCGTGATGTGAGTTCAGGCTAACCCTACCGCGCGACTCCATCTTGTTCAGGTGTGTCTGTTTGGGATAAAACAGACGAATAACGCGGCTCAACGCGTGGCTCCAAACGAACAAATATTTGGATTCCGTCCGTTTTCGACCCATCCCGACCTAAATTTACGCAGAGTTTGAGGTGAAACGGACATCGTGCGGACGGGCTCGCCGCACGCCCTTGTCCTCTCGTGGCACGTCTGTCGGGGACACTAGCAGTCCCTTCGCTTCCAACGTCTACACCCCTCTCCCCGTCCCGCCCCGCCGCCGGCGCCGCCGCTATTCTCCGGCCGTCCATACCAAACCACGTCCCAACATGGCTGCCACCACGCCCGCGCTTTCGCCGTAGTTTTGGCCGTCGATCGGAGGAGGTTTGGCCGTCGCCGTCGTTGCCGGACGGCAGAGGGGATACGACCGTCGACGACGTAGCAGCTTCCAACGAGAGCTCCAGAGCGGCTAGTAGCCGGCCGGCAACCACCCCTGTTGCGTCAAGGTGATCGTCGCGGCCTCTTTGCCACCACAACCACAAGGTGTTCGACACTTTGCCCACAAAGGTATGTACAGTGGACATGAGTTTTTCTTCCACCATTTCATTTATTCATCGGACGATTCGTCGTTGGATGATGAAGATCTTGTGGTGGCTGCACTGGTCGTTCACGACCACATTCAACGGCAGCTACCTTGGTACAGGGGGTCAGTCCCTGGCCGTGCTCCCAACCTGAACCACAATAGGGAGAGAGGCCACGTCATGCTCTATGCCGATTACTTTTCCAACACCTTGCTCTTCAAGCCGGATAAATTCCGTCGGCGTTTTTGAATGGCAAGGCATGTGTTCAACCATATCCGAGAGGGAGTGGTTGCTCATGACCCATACTTCGAGTGCAAGATAGATGCCCTTGGCAACCTTGGATTCTCCTCTTACCAGAAATGCACCGCGGCCATCCGCATGCTTGCATATGGAATTCCAGGCGATCTAGTGGATGAGTATGTGCGTATGAGTGAGACAACATGTCTGATGTCAATGTACAAGTTCTGCCAGGCTGTGATCGAGGTGTTTGGCCCTGAGTACTCGAGGCAGCCAACTGCCGCTGATACAAAGAAATTGTTGGCAACCAACGCAGCTAGAGGCTTTCCAGGCATGCTTGGCAGCATAGATTGTATGCACTGGGAGTGGAAGAACTGTCCATTTGCTTGGCAGGGCCAGTAGGGGCATGTGAAGGCGTGCACTGTCATATTAGAAGCGGTGGCTTCGCAGGATCTTTGGATATGGAATTCTTTCTTCGGCATGGCAGGTTCTGACAATGATATCAATGTGCTGCAGCGTTCTCCAGTCTTCGCAAGGCTTGCAGAAGGCCACTCCCCACCTGTCAACTTAGAGATCAACGACCACCAGTACAACAAGGGATACTATCTAGCTGATGGTATATATTCTCAGTGGTCAACTTTTGTGAAGACAATCTCGAAACCCAAGCTGAGAAGAGAAAGAGATTTGCCCAAATGCAAGAGAGTGCTAGGAAGGATGTGGAACGTGCTTTTGGTGTGCTTCAATCCCGGGGTATCGTTCGAAACCCTGCACTGTCATGGGATGAAAGGAAGCTTTAAGAGGTGATGACTGCTTGTGTGATCATGCACAACATGATCATCGAGGATGAGCGTGATGAGAGTATCTTCGACCAAGGATTTGATTATCAAGGTGAAAATATTGAGCCCCTGCACCAAGACCCAGCCACATTTGAACAGTTTGTCCAATTCCACCATGAGATGCGTGATTGGCACACTCATTTGAATCTTCAAAATGACTTGGTTGAGCACGTGTGGGATCACATTGGCAACCAATAGATGTATTGGTTCATTTTATGTTCAGTCAAGACAATTTCGATTTGGTTGTAAAACTATTTTATTAGAGACAATTTCAATTGGGTTGTAAAACTATTTTAATTTTCAGACAAATATTTGGACGTGCAAACTAGTTTTGATGAAAATAAGGGCATTTTTGGCCATGACAGACAGGATGGGGCAAACGGATGCGGCCGCGCGCTGGGCACACGACCACCGCATCCCAGGACGCCCGGACACGACCCCATTGCCCTACCCAAACGGACAGAATTCGGACAAAACGGACGTCCGTTTGGGGTCGCGCGGTGGAGTTGGCCTCAGTAGCTACTGTTTGATCGACCGGCCATCCAGCCGAGAAACTTCGGGGCTGTTTGGTTTTAGGACTAGCATTGCCACACTTCGCCACACATTTTTGCTAAACTTGACTAAGTTTAGTTCATCAAAATGAGAGCCACAAGTTGGCAACCCTAAGGGAATCTTGCCACACTTTTTGTGTGTATGCCATGTGGGGTTCAAGTGTGGCTTGCCTAAGGTGTGGCTTGAACCAAACACTCACCTAAGTTGGTCAAACTTGCCTAACCTTAGGTGTGGCAATCTTTGGCAAAGTTAGTCACAAACCAATTCATGTCTTCCTCGCTCCTGCCGCATAGGCTCAGGACCTCAAAGCAGCAGAAGGGGACCCTGCGCTCCACGCGTGACGCGTGGGCACTGGCGGGGCCAGGCATGGCTCAGGGGGTGCATTGGGCGGGCCTGCCACTGCCAGCGACTGAAGAAAGCTTGTGCCGAACTGTTGGGGTTGGGAAGGAAGACACCATGATAGAGAAGGGAAATCGAGGATCATTTCTCCTCGTGTCGCTGTTGTTGCGGTTGTCGCTGCGTGCAGCGTGCACTGTGCGCGCCCGCTCTACGCTACGCTTGGCCTCTCTCAACAGCTTGCATTGTGCTCTGGCTTCGTTAGGCCATCTCCAACGCATGAACATGAACGCATTTGGTGTGTCCATGTCAGTTTGGGTCGAGACAGAAAATATGACAGCGTGGCCTCAGGCGCAAAATCTTCCATTTCGTGTTTGTTTGGACCCATTTCTGACTTAAATTTAGACCGGGTTTGTGACACGGAATGGATGCGTGTGTCTTCACGGTGTTCGTTCTCTGGTCCGCATGCCACTGCCCACCGGCCCCATTTAATCCAAACACATGGAAGGGGCCCCATGTCAGCCACCATGCCAAATGCCATCCTCTCCCGGGTCCTTTTTAATGCCTAGCCCGTGCGCGTGGACCGGCCAGTCCACTTCCACACACTTCTTTGCCGTTCACGCATCCGACAAGCCCTAGGCCGTGCCGCCCATGCCACCCGCCGCCACCCGCCGGCCACAATGGCGATGTGCAAGTGGATCCCGGGGAAGTCCGAGAAGCACGATCATCAAGCGGGGTTGTCGTCTTGCTCGTCGGGGCCGAGGAGCACCGCCGGCTTCTCAATCTCACCGCCCGCCACTACGCCATGGCAGAGGCCCTACATAGAAGTGGAGGTGTGCCCGCGCAACTTGGACACGACCACGCTGCTGCAATGGCCCGACGCCCACCTACCAAATGGGTGGCATCTCAGCCCAGATCGGGTGCCCGTGTCGCCCATCCCGGCGAGCGGCCTCGCCCATCTTTTGAAGATCAATCGTCGGCGAGCCTACCGCCCCCGGAACTCCCCCACGACACTAGGTACGTCGTCCACTCAACTCTATGGAACACGTGGATCCGCGGCGAGCACGATGTGTGGCGACAACTTACTTTGCCGCTCGTGCGGTCAGCCCGCCCAGTGCGCATGCTCCCAACTCACCCTGTACGCACACATTCGCCCGCACCGTCCCCACCACCACCGCCACTAGCACTCGACACCGAAGAGGAGGACGTGCTCATCAAGAAGGTTCTTGACGACTCCAAGCTCGAGTACGAACGCAACCAGTGGAACGGCCTAGAGGTGCAGCTCGCCTTGTCGGCCGCAGGCGATGTAGCTGCCCTGGACCCAGAGGACGGGGTCGTTTTGGAGCCTCCAGTCGTGCCCTCGAACCCAGCATTGGAGGGGTCCTCTTGGTGGTGGAAGTCGATGATGCCCTGCACGCCGGAATTCGTGTCTACCCCGCCCTCTTTGGTGGTCGCCGAACCACGGTCATTGTCCCAGCCACATGACCAGCCGCATGAGCAACCACAGATGCCGCCCGCACACCTGTGGAAGCCACCGCCCTTTGTCGACCTAACCGAGATCGACGAAGACAGCCAGGACAGTGGCGACGGCTCGGACTGAAGACGACAGGATGATGGCGACGGTCGATCTAGGGTCTACGTAAGTTTTAATTTTTTTCTTAGTTTAAGTCTGAGTTTAATGTACTGCGGCGAGTACAAACGAGACTTTTGGACTTAATTTAATATATAAGTTTAAGTTTAAATTGTTTTATGTCTTTTTTGTAGTTTTTAATACGGGCATTTTTGAAATGCATCTCGCCCGTTGGGCGCACCTACGGGCGCCCGGACGCAAACGGGAAAAGGTGTCTGACTGGCCGACCCAAACGGTTAAAAACTGACCAAAACCACGTCTATTTGCATCGTCTAGTTGGAGTTGGCCTTAGAGCATCTTCAATAGATGATGAGTAGTTTGAGTATAATTTACATCACCAAAAAGTGGTATTTTACATCACTAAAATGTCAAAATCCAACTGATGATGTAAAATAGGGCAGCTGCCTAACAACCTCTCCAATAGTTGATGTAAAATACCTTGTGCAAATTTTGTCGAACACCCTGTGTGCGGGATAGAATAAATCGGGTGACTGCACATCGTAGCATAGATGGTAGTTGCGCCGGCGACGAGTAGATGGTGAAAGCATCTCCTACGCCTCCTTGACGCCTGTCGGCTGGTGGCTGACCCTAATTTTGGCGATGCAACGCTGGCGACACCGACCAAAGCAGTGGCCGCACGGCTCGGTCGTGGCGGTCGCATGACAGCTCACGTTTTCTTCGACGGTAGTAGCCCTACTTCTGACGACATCCATGAGCTGCGGGAGCCATCACGGGTGTCGAGGATCCGGCTAACAGCCAAATCGGACGAAACACGACACGACAACGGACCTAAATCGGCTCGGCGGTGGGACCTCCAGGGGCTGTCAGGGCAGCTAGGTTGGGCGGTGGGATAGCGGCGGCGTTAGGGGTGGACGAACGAGTGGCGACGAAAGATTTCCCGGGCGAAACCGCCGGTGATAGTAGGCGGGCGGAGGAGAAGGTGCGGCAGGGGAAATTTTAGTTGGGGTTGCGCATGCTTTGCTCGAGTCTTGGTGCCCTATTTTACATCACGAGCAAATTTTGAGTATTTTTTTGCATCCGCATCATCTCTTAGAGCATCATTTTTGTGCCTTGGTGATCTAAAAATCAGTTATTTTTACATTTACAACATCTATTGGAGATGCTCTTAGGGTCTCTCTGAAGGAAATATGCCCTAGAGGTAATAATGAAATTGTTATTTATATTTCCTTATATCATGATAAATGTTTATTATTCATGCTAGAATTGCATTAACCGGAAACATAGTACTTGTGTGAATACATAGACAAACAGAGTGTCCCTAGTATGCCTCTACTAGACTAGCTCGTTAATCAAAGATGGTTAAGTTTCCTGACCATAGACATGTGTTGTCATTTGATGAACGGGATCACATCATTAGAGAATGATGTGATGGACAAGACCCATCCGTTATCTTAGCATAATGATCGTTTAGTTTTATTGCTATTGCTTTCTTCATGACTTATATATGTTCCTCTGACTATGAGATTATGCAACTCCCGAATACCGGAGGAACACCTTGTGTGCTATCAGACGTCACAACATAACTGGGTGATTATAAAGATGCTCTACAGGTGTCTCCGATGGTGTTTGTTGAGTTGGCATAGATCGAGATTAGGATTTGTCACTCTGTGTATCGGAGAGGTATCTCTGGGCCCTCTCGGTAATGCACATCACTTTGAGCCTTGCAAGCAATGTGTCTAATGAGTTAGCCACGGGATGATGCATTACGGAATGAGTAAGAGACTTGCCAATAACGAGATTGAACTAGGTATGATGATACCGACGATCGAATCTCGGGCAAGTAACATACCGATGACAAAGGGAACAACATATGTTGTTATGCGGTTTGACAGATAAAGATCTTCGTAGAATATGTAGGAGCCTATATGAGCATCCAGGTTCTGCTATTGGTTATTGACTAGAGATGTGTCTCGGTCATGTCTACATAGTTCTCGAACCCGTAGGGTCCGCACGCTTAACGTTCGATGACGATTTGTATTATGAGTTATGTGATTTGATGAACCAAAGTTTGTTCGAAGTCCCGGATGAGATCACAGACATGCCGAGAAGTCTCGAAATGGTCGAGACATAAAGATTGATATATTGGAAGGTTATGTTTCGACACCGGAATAGTTTTGGAAAGGTTCAAGCATTTTTCGGAGTACCGGGGTTACCGGACCCCCCCGGGAGTTAATGGGCCTTCATGGGCCCTAGTGGAGAGAGGAGACGGTGGCCAGGTGGTGGCGTGTGCCCCCCTCAAGCCTAAACCGAATTGGACTAGGGTTGGGGGGCGCTTTCTTTCTCTCCTCCTCCTCCTTCCCTCCTTCTCCTAGTGGAAATAGGAAGGGGGGGGGGCGAATCCTACTTGGACCGGGAGTCCAAGTAGGACTCCCCCCATGGCGCGCCCCACCTTGGGCCGGCCACCTCTCCTCCCCCTTTATATATGTGGGAGGGGGCACCCCAAAGGCACACCAAGTCTTCTCTTAGCCGTGTGCGGTGCCCCCTCCACAGTTACACACCTCGGTCATATCGTCATTATGCTTAGGCGAAGCCCTGTGCCGGTAACTTCATCATCACCGTCACCACGTTGTCGTGCTAATGAAACTCTCCCTCGTCCTCAACTGGATCAAGAGATCGAGGGACGTCATCGAGCTAAACGTGTGCTGAACGCGGTGGTACCATATGTCCGGTGCTTGGATCGGTTGGATCGCAAAGACGTTTGACTACATCAACCGCGTTACTAAACGCTTCCGCTTTCGGTCTACAAGGGTATGTGGACACACTCTTCCCGCTCGTTTCTATGCTTCTCCTAGATAGATCTTGCGTGATCGTAGGATTTTTTTTGAAATACTACGTTCCCCAACACTCTCCAACTCCGTTGTCAAATCGTAGTCACTATCCGTCCATGCACATATCTGGACGGGTCCGCAAACACGTATATAGGAGAAGGACATACAACCGTGTGTGCTAAACGTCTGAAGGTGCTACTCTTGCAGGATTTGTTGGATTTTCCTGAAGAGGAAGGGTGATGTAGCACAGTGGTACAAAGTATTTCCCTCATTTAAGAACCAAGTTTTATCGAACTAGTTGTAGGAAACACACGTACAACGTTAGCAACACCTACACACAAACAAAACAATTGCTTGCACCCAACAAAGGCAAGGGGGTCTTCACTCCCCTTTTTTTGCTAGCCACAAGGTTAAAAGCAAAAAATAGTAAAGATAGCAAAGGATAATAGTAACTAAATTAATGATAGCAAATTGGTAGCAATTGTAGGAACTCGTAAATATATGGAGAATGGACCCGAGGGCCATAGATACACTAGAGGCATCTCTCTCTAAAGCATAGTTATGAAGATCATCCAAGGCATAATCATTATATAGGCATTACGTCCTTGACAAGTAGACCGTTAAACATACTGACTTCTACAACTATTACTCCACCCAAGACCGCTATCCAGCATGCATCTCTAAGTATTAAGTACATAAAAAATAGAGTAACGCATTAAGCAATATGACATAATGTAGATAAAATAAGATCAACTAATATGACCAAACACATCGTTTTATTATTAGTATCAACAATAAAAATATGTGCACTTGTTCTTTCTATCGCTGGACAGGATCACCACAAGATTGAAACTACTATAAAGCACCTCTCTCATTGAAGATAAATCAATCAAACTTGGCCAAAGTAGACCGATAGATCGGAATACAAAGCTATAAAATTACACAATAATGAAGGCTCAAGAAGTCAAAATAGATCAATGAATAATTTGATCATAAACCAACAAGTCATCGGATCCCAACAAACACATCGCAAAAGATTACATCAGGTTGATCTCAGAGGAGATCATTTTATTGAAGATCAC